>NW_028242080.1:0-544278 GCF_964263255.1 Lissotriton vulgaris | reverse complement strand
GTGTGCTCCCTGAGCCAATAAAATGCCTAATCGCAGTCCCAGCCCTAGGGCCCCATGGTTTACCTGAGTGTGCATCGCCAGCGCGGCGCGGATCTCCGGGTCTGGGTGAAGAAACACTTCAGTGTAAAGAGAGCCAGGATAGGATACACGCTGCCACTGTACCAGGGCCTTGCTTGGCGTTCCATCTCTCCAGTTGTAGGTTTTGCCATTCAAGGGCACTGTGTGTGGCAGGACCCGCGCTCACTCATGCAATGCTCCCTGACACAAACCAGATCCACCCTGCCATGGCCATACACATTGCATAGAGGACAGTGCAAGCTGTAAGTGCCTGCCGTGCCATGTCCTGCCCTGACATGACGCCTTTGTGACAGGTGGCCAAGGGGTCGCAGCTGCGACACCCGATGACCCCCTAATTAAAGTCCATGGTTTTCTGGGCAGCTTTTGGGGGTAGGGGACAGGCTTTTCTTTTGGGCAGGGTAAGTATGCCTGCCATATACAGATTTAATGGGCAGAGTTGATGACTACACCTTGACCAGAGATCGAAAGCAAGGTTCACAGTTTCATAAATTGCTTTAACAAATGAATCTTGAAGAGGGCTATGCAAAATGTTAATTCAGAGTCATATAAATGCCTACATGGGAGGGGTAAATGTGCCATGCCAACGTCAAGGGTGATGTTTTGCATTTAAAATACATTTAAAAAAGAATGTTATTTTCATTACTTGACTCAGTGTTCAGAATTCCAAGCTACCTTGGAAGTCCAAATTTAGAGCTCATTTGAAAGCGGCTCCTGTATAATGCGCCCCCTTTCCTTTCAAACCATACTTCTATAAAAGGTTAAGTAAATAAACACAATTAAAACAAGGTCATATTAATCAGTAATTTTGCAAGGTATGCCCTTCTTGAGAATGTGCCTGATTTAACACTATGAGGGCTTACCCACGCACATCCCTGGTCTTTCCTCACAGCGCTCACAGCGCCATGATGTCACTTTAATTTCTCCACCTTCTCTTAGACTTAGAGCGTCCATAAAAAACAGCCGCGGGCATTTAGCTTTCAAGCCCGGGCTGTACGAGTTTGCATGCCACTCAGCAGCAGTTACCCCACCCTTTAATATCCCGCCACCCTGTGACGAGATGTGAAAGGGTAGTGTAATGTTCATAGTATATTGTGGGCACTAGGACGCCCTCGGCCGAGGAGGAGGGATGAGGGAGGGACAACGGAAGAGGAAGGGCATGCCCTCAGGGAAGTTAGTTAGAGTCGGGGATTGCACTGGGGCAGACGTGCATTGAATAAATACAAAGTGAACCACTCACCCGAGTTCGTGTCCTCTGTGGCTAGGACACTACAGCTGGGTGCGAGGGTGGCCACGGCCCATGTGGCGTGGATTCTGTCCCCTGTGGGTGCTGGAAGCGCTGCATGAGTGCGTGGAGTGCTCAACACCGCTCTACGTGGCGCAGTTCGGGAGCCTACCCCGACCATGTTTCGTGTGGAGGATCGCGATCAGGGTGCCTACCCCGGTCGCGCCTGCCCGCTGCTGGAGCGGAGAGCGTTGTGAGCCCCCCCTCCGTGGGAACGGCGAAAGACAAGTGCGGGGCGTTTGTGAACCCCCCCGACGTCGTGGCACTACGGAGGTCCCATGCTGCTGCATTGTGTAAGAGTGAGCTGGGAGCCCACCCCAGTCGCGTGTTACCGGGCCCACTACCTGTGGGTAAGTGTCCTCGTTTGTTCCTCGGTTTCTGGGAAGGTCTGTTATGTTGTGCTATATTTTAAATTGTATATTGCCTTAAGGCTCGTGTTGGAGCGAGTCCCTGGAATGTTGCTTACATCATTAATGTTCTAAGGCTATGGGTCAGTTGGAGCCTGGCTACTTAACTGTATGGTTGTGCTTCCTGGCACTACCTGTTCTTCCACTATTTATCTTGCTAAAATAAAGAACCACATCTGAAACCGATTCCATCTCCTACTTTACAATTGGCGACGACGAGGGATACGGAATCTTTTTGTCTTTTAATGATTTTTGACGTTGTGGTGAAACTACGGACTTTCAAGTATATAAAAAAATATATATATATATCGGAGTACGCACATAACGGAAAAATGACAGAAAACTATGCCTGCGTGAGTCTAGTCTACTGGGAAGCTGCGACATCTAGCGACCTTCTTTCAAGGTAGGCGGAAAAGATCGCCTTTACTTACAGCCTTCAGTTAACTGGCGCTTGCCTGCATCTTTCAATGGGTGCAGAGTTCCAAGCGTGATCCCCTTCCAAAGCGCGATCTTCACGATTCCCCGCCGTGATGAAATTGCGGGATGACGAAAGGGCGCAAGGTCACGCAGCGTGACCCTGCGTGGCAGCCATTTTTTTTTTCACTTCGGAAATAATTTCTGGTCAGTTTCACACGACGAAGCACACTTTAAACTGAAGGAGCAGGAACAGTTGGATTAAATTAAAGCGGTTCATTAGCGTTTCACAGGAAGAACAGGTGAGACTGTCGGGACACTTTTACATTGTATTGTGTGTTAATTGAGCATATTTACAACTATCTTATTACACACATTTAAGTAAAATACAATTTATGGAAACTGGTGATCAGCCTGAGTGTACATTGAAAGAGGAGATGGCTCCACAAAGTTTTGTAATTCTATGTCAGGGAGCGGAGGCGAGGATTTTGCTAGTCCTTTCTCCATTTTATTGGACAGCAAGTTAGAAGTAAAGAAAAAACATCACATCCAGGACTACCCAAACCAACATGGCAGCGGTAGCCCTGGTAACGTAACAACCAATCAGTGTCCAACAGTTCGTATATATGGAGTCCCAGCTGTTAGTCCTTCCTCTTTCTCCATTGCTGCCTCGGCAAGATAAGTCACGCTCTTCATATCTTTGTCGTGGCAGTTTTTTGTGTGATTGTTGACAGCTTTATTTGATAGCGATTGTTTGGATTTGACTGCGCCTTATTGTAGGCTGTGTTTCTTTAACGCGGTAGGCTTTAAGCCCGAGCGTTCATTCTTCGCGCGTGCGCGATCTTGGTGTCGGCTTCTGACGCCGATCAGCTGTTCTCCTCAGCGCTCTTCGCGCTTGAGTAGAAACGCGCTGGGGCACTGCGCTTCTGTCATTTTTCAGCCTCTTCCCTCACACTGACGCCGTTTTTGTCGGCAAGAAATATTTTCTGACTAAAAATTTGTAAATTTGATTATAATTTCTGTCAGAATTTTGGTGTTTCAGGTTTTCTTTGGTGTTAGCCTGCTTGGTACCTGTGTGAAGGGATTTCCCCTTGTAATTAGTTGGGGTGTTTGTGTATGGGTACCAGTTTTTCTGCTAATATGCAGTCCGGTCCTTCAACTGTGGAGATGGTGGCTCCTACTGTTCAGCCACAACTGACCCCTTTACACCCTCCTGCAGAGGTTGACAGGCTTCTCTCTTCGGCGATAGCCCAAGCTCTGGCACCTCTGCAGGACAGTGTAAACAGACTGTCGGCCCATGTTTTTAAGACGGACGCTGGTGTCTTTGGGGACAGTGGGGCAGGGCCCAGTGGTGTTCCGTGTGCTCTACCACGTAAGGCCAGGAAGCGTGACGCGGGGCACCTGGAGGGCTTCAGTAAACTTTCTGAGGTATTCCGTAAGAGTGCGCGCACGCTTAGAAGCGCACCCTACCGGGGGGATGACTCACCCGGAGAGACTGGTGGTTTTACCACCCAGGACCTTGACCCGGAGGAAGGGTCCCCTATTGAGGGAGATGATGAGGAGGACGAATACGTGGATGAGGATGAGGATGCTTCCTCAGAGGATTTTTCTGATGCGAGCAGATCTTGGCGCCCTAAGCCCAGTGCTCCTAGTCTTTCGGAAGGGGATCTTGCACCCCCTAATATGTTTGACCCATCCACCATTGTAAGACCTAGGTCATCGGAGTGGTTTCCTGAGCAGACTACTGCTGATTATGTCGCAGCTAAGCTTCGACAGCCTTTGCCTCAGGATGTCCGACTCCGTCTACGCTCCGAGTGCCCTCGCCCTTCCCTCCCCTTTAGAGTGGCTTGCACCCCCGAGATTGGCCCCAAGTTGTGTACCTACTTTGCAAAATATATTAAAGATCCTAAAAAGGGTATTGATAGGTCATGGAAAGCCTGTCAAGACAAGCTTCTAGATGTGGTGGGCCCTCTCACAAAAATTATTGAAACGGCCCAACGTTCTAAGGAGTCGGGCTTACCGATGTCCGTTGATGACGTGGCTGGTTGGTCGCAACGGGCAATGTGCCTTCTTGGCAATGCAAATTGCGCGCTTTCTGCAGAACGACGACGTTCCTTACTGCTTAAGATTGACCCGAAATTAGGGGAATTGTCGTCTTCAGAGGCAGGTCCTATAGCACAGGGTGCTTTGTTTGGTGACCCCTTTGTTAAGGAGTTGGGGAAGTTTGTAGCAACCTTTTCGGCTCTGGACAAGGCTCAGGCTTCGATGAAAAAATTCTTCCCCAGAAAGGTTTTTGGCGGGGCCGGCAGAGGCAGGGGTCGCTCTTCCGGCCGTCAGGTCCAGCAAGGCCCCAATAGAGGCCAGTACAAACGTAATAATGGCTGGAACGATGGACGACAGGGTACCTTTTACCCCTCCAGAGGAGGCAGAGGCCAAGGCAAAGGACGTGGTGGATACCAGTCCAACTCCAGAGGATTTAATGGTAAGATTTCGAATCATCTCTCTAGTTCAAATGGGGGGAAGGTTAGCGTTGTTTCCTCAGGCCTGGGCGTCATTAACTTCAGATCCTTGGGTGCTGGAAACAGTTCAGGGGTTTCACATCGAATTCTACGGTTCCCCTGTTCAGCTTTCACGTCCTCGTCCTCTAGTGTTTTCTGTCTCAGACCAAGAACTTGTCGATTTAGAGGTTCAGGCGATGTTACAAAAGGGCGCCATTGTTCCCACGGCGCTTCATCCAAACGGTTTCCTCAGCAACATTTTCCTGGTGGAAAAGAAAGGCAAAGGATTCAGACCAGTAATCAACCTCCGCTCCTTCAACGAGTGGTTGGTTTACAGACACTTCAAGATGGAGGGCATCCATCTTCTGAGGGACCTTTTGTTACAGAACGATTGGTTGGTTCGCTTGGACCTGAAAGATGCTTATCTCTCGGTTCCAATCTTTCCTCCTCATCGTCGATTCCTCCAGTTTCTGTGGAGGAATCAGGTTTACGAGTTTCTTACGCTTCCCTTTGGTCTCTCCTCAGCACCTTGGTGCTTTACCAAGCTCCTGCGCCCTGTGGTAGAGCATCTCCGGACCCTAGGGATTCGTCTAATTGTCTATCTGGACGACATTCTTTTGATGTGTCAGTCCAAGGACCTCCTGCTTCATCATCTTCAGGTTACTATAACCCTCCTTCAGTCTCTGGGATTCATCATCAATGCCCAGAAGTCGGACCTCTTTCCCGGTCAGGAAATGTCTTTTCTTGGCTTTATGATCATAACTACGGATGCGACTCTTCACCTTCCTTCCGAAAAGATCTCCAAGATCAAGAAGGAGATTCGCAAGGTTCTTCGGCGGGATCGAATATCCCTCCGTCAACTGGCCAGGATTGTGGGCTTACTCTCGTCATCGATCCAGGCCATTTTTCCAGGCCCTCTTCACTACAGGGCTCTTCAGAGACTGAAAGCTTTTCACCTCCGCAAGGGTCTTACTTACTCGGAACTGATTTCCTTGAATCTGGAGGCCCGTTCGGAACTCCTCTGGTGGTTAGATCACATGGATGCCTGGAACGGGAAGGCGATTTTCGGTTCCCGTCCGGATCTGGTGATCGAGTCAGACGCCAGTCGCCAGGGTTGGGGCGCTCGTTGCGGCTCCCTCTCGGTGGGCGGCAGATGGACGGAGGAGGAACTTCACCTCCATATCAACTGTCTGGAGCTTCTTGCGGGCTCGTTTGCGATCCGATCCTTCACCTCGACCAAGGTCTCGTGTTGTGTGCTTCTTCGGATGGACAACACGACTGCGGTCAGGTACATCAATCGGTTGGGAGGCACGCATTCCAAGGTCCTAGCGGATCTTGCGAAGGACTTTTGGAACTACTGCCTTCTTCGCCAGATCTCTGTCACGGCGGAGTATCTCCCGGGCGATCTCAACACGGTTGCGGATTGGCAATCCAGGAATTTCCGGGACGCCAGCGACTGGAGACTGGATCCTTCTGTTTTTCAGGGGATTTCGGACCTTTGGGGTCTTCCAGTAATGGACTTGTTTGCGTCCAGGTGGAACGCCCAGCTTCCCCGTTTCTACAGCTGGAAACCGGATCCGGGGGCGGAAGCAGTGGATGCCTTCCTACAGGACTGGTCCCTGTTTCCAGCTTATGCGTTTCCCCCTTTCCTTTTCATTCAGAGGGTGGCGGCTCAGGTCCGCCGGCAGAAGGCTTCTCTGATTCTGATAACGCCTATCTGGAGAGCTCAATGCTGGTTCCCTTCTCTTCTGGAACTGTCCTGGGACAAACCTCTTCGACTTCCGTCGTTCGACCTCATTCTAACGGATCCATTGGGTCACCCACATCCACTGGTTCTCCAGGGCCATCTACATCTCATGGCATGGAGGATTTCAGGGGACGTTGGTCTTGTGACTCGCTTTCGAGAGACGCTGAGCTCCTCATTCGAGGAGCATGGGCTCCTAACACCACTAAGCGGTATAGATCAGCATGGAACAGATGGGTTCGTTGGTGTGTGGGAAAACACCTGGATCCCATGGGCTCCTCGGTCACTGACGTGATTAATTTCCTCGCTGATCTTTTCAAAAAGAAATTGGCGTATAGCACCATTAATTCTTTCAGGTCGGCAATCTCTGCTGGGCATGCCCTCGTTGATGGCTCTCCGGTTGGGGAGCACCCTTGGGTTTGTAAACTCCTTAAAGGTATTCGCCTTTCGCGTCCCCCAGAACCTCGTTATTCAGGTCGGTGGGATGTTAATGTGGTCTTGAATTTCCTAAAGTCCTGGCAGGATAATCAATACCTCTCCCGCAAGGAGCTTTCGGCCAAATTAGCGATTCTCCTCTGCTTGATCTCATGTAAGCGGGCTTCAGATGTTCGTGCACTGGACGTGTCAGCCAGGGTTTTTACCCCAGAAGGGGTTACATTTACTGTTTCTAGGAGAACTAAATGTAATACCAGGTCAGTAACTTACCCGGCTTTCCCAGATTCGCCAAAACTCTGTGTTGTTCGTTGCCTTAAGACATATGAGGATGTTACTCTTGAACTCCGCCCTCCGGGCGAAAGGCAAAGTCAAGAACCGTTCAAGGCAGTCTCCTCTCCCACCATTGCCAGATGGGTCAGGTGGATAATGGCTGAGGCTGGAATTAGCGTCACAGACTTTGGGGCTCATTCCACTAGAGGTGCAATGGCTTCCAAGGCCGTTCAGGTAGGTGGACGCCTGGAGGATATCATGAATGCAGCGGATTGGTCCTCAGATTCGACTTTCAAAAAGTTCTACTTTAAGCCAATCCATGAGGCTGCATCGTTGGTGGTGAGTAAGCTTTGAACAAGCAAAATCCTCGCCTCCGCTCCCTGACATAGAATGAGAAATTTCCTAGTTACCACAAAGGAAAGTTTCAATTCTATTAAGGAGGCGGAGGCGAGGATTTTCCCACCCAGGCTTATCGAGCCTGCCCTCCCGTAACTAGAATGTGACTTGTACCTTCGTCTAAGGGAGTATACCTGTTTCTGAGTTTCTTAATGTTTTCATTGATAAAAATGTGCAATGTTGATTAAGCTCTATCGGTATTTCGTTATGTTACTCCATTGCAATGTTCTTGTATTCTTCGACATTGTTCTGGACGAGATATTATTATTTGTTCTCTTCCCTAGGCTCCGATCAAAAGACGGACTAGCGGCTAGATGACTTCTTCCCTGCGGCAGCTTCCACGAAAGAGGAAGGACTAACAGCTGGGACTCCATATATACGAACTGTTGGACACTGATTGGTTGTTACGTTACCAGGGCTACCGCTGCCATGTTGGTTTGGGTAGTCCTGGATGTGATGTTTTTTCTTTACTTCTAACTTGCTGTCCAATAAAATGGAGAAAGGACAAGCAAAATCCTCGCCTCCGCCTCCTTAATAGAATTGAAACTTTCCTTTGTGGTAACTAGGAAATTTCTCATTAGCCCTCCACAACCTTTCTGGGCTACAGGATCTCAGCCAGATATGAAATGGGTAGAATGAAAGGAGTATTTTACCAATTATATTTGTGCTATTGATGAAAATGCAAAAATGAAACCAGAACAAAAAAAAAGAATACTTTTACATTCCTTGGGACCGAAAGGTTTAAAAACTTATTCAAGAATGCAAAAAGTGGTTAATGCAGATTTAAGTGAATTTGATAATGCCATTGGAGATATGGATAGATATTTTGCACCAAAAGTTTGTATTGGTGTAGTGAGGCATACATTTTTTTAGAGGAAGCAAAAGAAAGACGAATTAGTTGATGAATGGTTAGATGATTTAAAAAAACTTGCAATTGACTGTAAATTTGGAAACCTGCACGATGACCTCATTCGGGACCAACTAGTTATGCACAATGATAACTCACCGATACAGGACCGTCTTTGGGTAAATGGTGATGCACCCTTGGATGATGTGCTTGCTATTATGAGGAAGTCGGAAATGCCGATGTGCCGTTGTTGTCAAGGACACGGTAAAAGAATCGGACAAGGCGTCATCAACAGTTTTCAAAATACAAGGAGCTGCAAAAAGTCAAGCTAGACAGTTTCAAAACAAAAGTTTTAATCAACCTTTCAGGAATCAAGGAAGAGAAAAGAGTGTAGAAGAGAGAAGGTGTTACCGTTGTGACAGCAAAGAACACATGGCTTACAGCAAGTCGTGCCCTGCTCTAAGGAAAAAATGTGGAGTGTGTGGGCTAATGGGCCATTTTAGCAAAATGTGTCGCAAGCGTAGTAATGTTAAATGTATCTGGAGTAAAGATTTGAGTGCTAATGAGAGTGGCGAAGATGATGAAGGTTGTTTGAAAAATGTGAGGGGGAATTATATGCTCAATATCACTGATAACCAGTTTGCGAAGTACCCTTAGGGGGTATAAAGGTAAAGGTGTATGCGGATTCTGGATCTCCGTACACTATCATTAATGAAGAGATATGGAAGAAGAAATTTACACACAAAATAGGGGGTAAGTTGAATGTCTATGATGTTAATCCTGTGAGTTACACGGGAGAAAGCATAGGTTTGTTGGGTTTCAGATGGCTCACTTTCCTTTTTAAAGGCAGGTTGACAAGAGGGAAGTTATACATAGCCAAAACGGGACCATCTGTCCTAGGGTGGCATGACCAGAAGAATCTTCATATCATTTTGGACCCTAACAGCAAAGAAAAGGTGTTGGTCTTAGACGAGTGTAGCAAGATAGAGGATGTCTTGAAAAGTAAATTCACTAATGTAGTGGGAGGAAAATTGGGTAAGTTGAGAGGTTTTGAGCATAGGATCATGCTCAAAGGTGATTCACAACCTAAAGTGCATAAGGTCAGACCTATTCCTTTGTTGATAAGGGATGAGGTAAAGAAAGATTCAAGACCTTTTGGCTAAAGGTGTTATCGAAGAAGTAGATTCATCAGAATGGATTAGTCCCGTAGTAGTAGCGAGGAAATCTAATGGGAAGATTTGTTTATGTATAGATTTACGCCATCTTAATAAAAATATTGTGATTGAGAGGTTCCCGTTACCAAAGATTAATGAGATGGTCTCTTCCTTAAGAGGAGCAACGTGGTTCTCCACGATAGACCTTTCTGCCACCTATCACCAAGTGGTTCTGGAGCCAGAATCAAGGCATTTAACGGCTTTCATCACGTCGTTTGGTTGTTACCAATTCAGAAGAATGCCTTTTGGGCTTGCATCAGCCGCGGCTGTTTTTCAATGGTTAATGCACAGATTATTTGGTGATATGGAAGGTATTTGTTTTTTCCAAGATGATGTTTTAATTGCAGGTACCAACATAGAAGATCATGATGCAAAACTGTGGAAAGTGTTTGATACACTGAATTCAGCAGGATTAACTGTAGGGTTATCTAAGTGTAAATTTGGGGAGAGAAGTGTCTCTTATCTAGGACATATCATCAGTGAGGAAGGTGTCAGACCAAAGGTGTCACTGGTAGAAAGCATTGTTTCATCGCCTGCACCAGAATCTAAAGAAGAGATTAAATCCTTCTTAGGAATGGCAGAATACTGCGCTAAATTCATAAAAAATTTCGCATCAAAAGTGTATAATATTAGATCGTTATTGAAGAAAAATGTGAAGTTTGAATGGACGAAGGAGTGTGAAAGGGAGTTTGCAGAAGTTAAATGGGAATTACAAAAAGTAAATGCCTTGTCGCGCTTTGGCCCCAATTTGGATTGCCTTTTGACGACAGATGCAAGCGATAAAGGTTTGGGCGCTGTACTATCGCAGGTTGGGGATGATGGAAAAGAGAGAATTATTTTGTTTGCGTCCAGGGCTTTGTCACCAGCGGAAAGCAGGTACCCAATAATAGAAAGGGAAGCTTTAGCTTGCGCGTGGGCATTAGAGCATTTTCGTGCATTTGTATGGGGAAAAATGGTAAACATCAGGACAGATCATAAACCATTAGTCCATATTTTGTCTACAGATGGAACTGCAACGGCTTCAGCTAGATTGGCAAGAATTTCAATGCGTATGAAGGAATACATTTACAGTATTAATTATGTACCAGGAAAAGATAATGTAGTGGCGGATTGTTTGTCTAGACTGCCTACACTGCTAGAGGAATGTGTTGATGACCCATGGGGGAATTTCAGCGTGGCCTTAGTTCAAGATTCTGGGGTTCCTGCCATCAGCAGAGAAGAATGGTCTAAAGAACATGATAAGGATAAAGAGTTGGTAGAAGTTTCAAAATTTATTTGCAAAGGATGGCCTAAAGAAAAGTTTATGACAGGCAACTTGAAACCGTTTTGGGAAGTACGTTCCGAATTGTCTTTTGAAAAGGAGGTTTTAATGAGGGGGGACAGGATTGTTCCACCTGCAGGTTTAAGGAAAAAGATTTTGCAAATGTGTCATGAGGGACATTTTGGAATAGTAAGAACTAAGTTGGCTGTCAAGGGTTTGTTTTGGTGCCGAAGGTTGATAAGGAGATAGAAACTTTTGTAAAAGGTTGTCCAGTTTGTAGTTCAGCTGATAAGTCTTTGAGGACATTGAGACCAACGATGAGTGAGGGACTGATTCCAGATCTTCCTTGGGAAACTATTGCGGTGGACATTTTTGGTCCAATAGGAGACACAAAAGAATATGGTCTGGTTGCTATTGATCTTTTCACTAAGTGGCCCGTGGTCAAGTTTTGTGGAAAAAGTGGACACTCAAACAGTTCTGAAATTTTTGGATAAAATTTTTATGATGGAAGGGTTGCCTGTGAATATTTTAACAGATAATGGAGTGCAATTTTTATCTAAATCTGCTAAAGAGAACTTTGAGAAGTGTGGTATCAGACATAAAACAACATCTTTGTACAATCCAAGCGGGAATGGAACGGTTGAATGCTTTAATAGGGTGATTAAAGGTATTATTGGAAAATAGAGATACAGAAGGCTGTTTGGTCTTATAAAGTAACTTTACACAATTGTACTGGTGTATCCCCTTTTGTGATGATGAGAGGTAGATTACCCAGGTGTAAGTTTAATCCAGGTTGGTTATTTAAGGAGAGTGTGCAAAGATGGTCACCTGAGGAAGTGAAAAAGAATTTGGAGTTAGCTCATTTCAAAAGCAAGGAGTACTATGATAAACGGCACGGTGCTAAAGATACTATGGTGAAAATTGGAGATTGGGTCAGGATCAGGAAACCATACAAGGTCCAGAAAGGTGATAATAAATTTGATTTGCCCAAAAAAGTTGTTCATGTTTTTAGGAACTCTGTTAAACTAAGTGATGGTAAAGTTTGGAACCTTAAAGATGTTGCCTTTGATATTTGTCAAGATCATGACGAAGGGCAATTTGTGAGTAAAAGGTCAAGTGATTTTGATTGGGTGGAAGTTTATTTTGAAAACAGTGAGTTACAATCTTAGTTAGCCTTGGGTGGAAAACAATCTGGAGTTGCTGATGAAGGTGATTTGTTTCCTCAATTAAGGGAAGGAGAAGGGATGGTTTGTAATCCTGTTAGGGACAGTCAGGTCGGTGGGTCCCTGCCAGGTCAAGGTGACAAAGAAGGCAATGTGGGGAACAAGGATGGTAACAGGGATTCTAGTTTCACTGATGTAGACAAGAATATAGAGCCTGGTATTGTTAGTGCTGAAGGCTCAAAAAGGAAAAGAGTTTTGCCTAGTTGGCTTAAAGAATATGTTAGGTAGGATTTCTTAGGTTCTGTATTATTGTTTTTTTTCCTTTTGTTTATTTGCTTTCCTTTTTCATGTATTGTTATTCCTAGGTTGTATATTTTGTTTTCATTGTAAGGGGGGGGATGTGTTATGTTGTGTTATATTTTAAATTGTATATTGCCTTAAGGCTCGTGTTGGAGCGAGTCCCTGGAATGTTGCTTAGATCATTAATGTTCTAAGGCTATGGGTCAGTTGGAGCCTGGCTACTTAACTGTATGGTTGTGCTTCCTGGCACTACCTGTTCTTCCACTATTTATCTTGCTAAAATAAAGAACCACATCTGAAACCGATTCCATCTCCTACTTTACAGTCCGATTTGATGGAGGAGCTGCTGCCGGTGTGAATGTGGCCAAATCTCGTGGGGCGCGAGAGTTCGTGGAGGCCATCTTTGGGTCAGGCGCCTAATCCAATCCATGAACCTCTTTCTACTTTTGTAGATTTTTTCCTTAGACCCCTTGTCAAAAAAATGCCGACTTATCTAGAGGATACAGCCGATGTCCTTAGACTGTTACCTAATGTAGAGTTCAATGTAGAGACTGACCTCCTAGTCAGCTTCGACGTTGAGTCCCTCTACACTTGTATACCTCAACAAGACACCCTTGATACTATAAGACATCTGTTGTCGTTAGAGGATTTTGACAGCATCACCCCTGTGAGCTTCATTTTAGCCTGTGCTGAAATAGCCATGAAGAAAAAAAAATTCAAATTTGAAGATCAGTTCTTTCTCCAGATCTCCGGGACATCTATGGGGAGTGTTTTTGCCCTGAGCCTCGCCAACCTTTATGTTCACCAATTTGAACAGGATCACGTTCTCAACCATAGCAACCCATTTCTCCATCAAGTGGTGCTATGGAAGAGATATATAGATGACATCCTGGTGGTGTGGCGAGGCTCCCAAACAGAGATACAGTCTTTCCATCAATGGCTGAATGAACGAAACCAATATCTTAACTTCACAGTGGAGTATAGTCATGAGAGACTTTCCTTTTTGGATTTGTCAATTTTTCCGGAAGCTGGGGGTTTACAAAGCGAGCTTTTTACCAAACCTATGGCAAGGAATTCTCTTCTGCTATTCAATAGCCATCATCCCCGCTCCCTGAAAGAAAACCTTCCTGTTGGTCAATTCCTCCGACTCAGGAGGAAATGTTCATCAAACATGCTACCATCCTTTCTAACCAATTGCAGGAACGTCAATATCCCAAATACCTCGTTAAAAGGGCATGGAAACGTGCATCAAATAACAACCGTGAGGCACTTATGGATAGACGTCCACTAAAACCACCATCGGAAAGGTTAACATTTGTCAGCACATTCAATGTATTGTCCAATAAAATCCAGAAGACCGTACGCAAACACTGGGGGATTCTAAACATCACTGATGCCAACATTCCTTTACCCCTCTTCTCGTTCAAGAGAGCACCTAGCCTGCGTGACACCCTGGTCCACACAAGACCTAGGACACAGAACACTGAGAAATCCATGACCTTATGGGATCTCCCTCCAGTTACGGGCCATCACCCGTGCAGGTCATGTAGTGTTTGCCCTCAGACGAGTAAAACAAATATGGTTGATCTGGGAACAGGGAGGACGCGGCTCCTCAAAAAACACACTAACTGCAACACTGATAAAGTCATTTACATGATCACCTGTCCTTGTTCCCTCAGATACATCGGATACACCACCCATAAGATCAAACTGAGAATTGGGGAACATAAAAGTACTATTAGGTGCCAGAAACAATCCACGAGACTTACCAATCACTTTCTAATCTTCAGCGGATGACATGAAGTGGGTGGTCTTAGAACATCCGTACATCCCCCCCACATAAGTGATGTGTCAAGATTCTTATTCATTAAAGAACAGAAATGGATTTTCCATCTTAAAAGTGACACCAAGGGCCTTAATGACGATATACCGTGGACATCACTATAGATGATTTAAAATCAGTCTTATACACCGATATCACGTAATGTATATCATGGCCTCAACTGAATAGCTTAAAACATCCATGTTGCACCCTATAGCTATATGAGATATAGAGCTATTCCATACTAGGGTTTTGCAGCCTGCTCCCAGATATAAAACATACCAAGAATGTACATTTTCGTGATTTCATTTATTGTATTACTTCATCCTGACATGGCTATGTTGGTATGCCTTTTTGCTATCATAAAGTTTGAATGTTATGTCGAAATTTATTTTAGATCACTGACATAAATTACATGGATGTACCATGTTACAACGCATACCGTTACAACTACCTACCATTACAACGCGACCATTACAACGCATACCATTACAACGCATAGCGCTTTGAGGTGCTGGATAGTGGTAAGTATAATTTACTATTCTAACTCCAGTCCCCGTGGACCCTAGGGAAGGTGTTGGATAGTAAATTATACTTATTCCCTATCCTAGAGCGCCCCCCAGTGCAATGCGTTGTAATGGTATGCGTTGTAAAAGTTGCGTTGTAATGGTAGTGCGGAGTAACGAATGCGTTGTAACAGGTGTATACCAAATTACATTATACTCAGGCCTCGGGCAAAACGGCAATGTTCAATATTAGAGTCAGAATTGCCAACACAGCTGTAAGGATCTGTTTATTACACTTTCTCCGTGTTTCACTCTGTGGGCGCCTGCCGTGGTTTGGCTTTGGCGCGCATGCGCGGCTTAAGCAGTATCCCCGGTATGCGCATGCGCTGTCAGGTACACTACCGGCGCATGCGCGTGACAGAAAAGGTGTTCCAACTCCTATTCAGCGCCGTTTTGCTGCACCAGTCAGATTCGGACTCGGCCAGGTGTACCCTATCAATCAATTAACCAGGCATAAAAAGAGACGCGCGAGTAGCGAGTAGTCACCTCCACTCCCTCTCGGACGCTGGCCTAGAGGTACCGACGGAAAGGTAGGGTCCTTCGTGACTGTGTCAGACCTTACGCTGTGAGAAACAGATATAGGACGAAGCACTCGTTTCCTTTCTGTTTAAAGGGATCCTTCTTTTCCCTTTATACTTCCTTTACAGATAACCTCTCCTTTCACCATTAACATGAATTGATTTGCTCTACAAGAGAGCTTTTATTCTCTCTTTTTGACTGGTAGATAAGAGTTTATTAGGTGTATGTTTTAACCACTAGCTCTCCTTGCTTAGTCATAGTCATCTGTTCATTTGGGTTGAGTCTCTTTTAGGACAACTGGTTTTTGTTAGTAGATCACTGGGAATGATTGATTAATGTATCGATGCACCTCTGAACAGTCTCTGAGGGTCTCTTTTACATTTCCACTCTAACAGAGCGGGGCCTCCTTCTTCCCGAGCGGGTGCCGGGTGAGGTGAGGTAACTTCCCACAGAATGCTGGGTAAGTTATACTTTACAATTAATGGTTCTACTCTTGAACGTGTATTGATAATACCAGGATAACTCTTTGTCTTCTGAGTGGCGTAGAGACTTTCGCTTTTCGCTCTGTTTGTGTTGTTGTGTTGTGTTCTTTTTCCAGAGATACCATCATGCACTATTTTACTGCTTGCTGTTGTGCACTTTTTCTTTTCCTTCAGGAGAGAATGAACGATTGGATAACCGCCAGAAAACATTTGGGCTCAAAGTATCTGGTAGGAGCAATCCATTATATCTGTGCATAATTATTAGCTAAATTTCCATAATTGCAGTCGCTATTACCATCCGGTCCTGAAGAAAGCTTGGACACACTGTCCATTTGAGCTGAAACATGTTGACCTCACTGCACTGCGCCATCAGATAGTTAATATTTTAAACTATCAGACGTTGTTTTAAATTTTGACCTTAGGACAATACTTATTAAACTTAATTTTTGTCCCAGGAGCCAATTTTATCTTCACTTTATCACACTTTATTTTCCACTAGCACTGCACTTCATTAGCACTACCTGTAAAACACTGTGGTCTAGAAGAATACTTTCAATATCCATCTCTGCATCATCACCAGGTGCGTTGGGTGAGATCTGGATCTATGATATGTATCCCACATGACGATATTCCACCATAAAGGGTGGGCTGATGGGATTTTTTTTCAGCCCAGTGTTATTCCAGTTGTGACTTGATGGACTCACGGTTCTAGTTCTGACATGACACACAAACAGTCTTGTGGACCAGGCATCTCCTTTTGTTTTTCTAGTATTTGTAGGGGTTTGAGCTGCTTTGGTCGTTAAACAACCCCCTTGGACCCCCTCCACTTTATTTCTTTAGCCTAATCCAATCCCCTGCGAGGGAGTCCCGGCGGCCATTTTGAAGTCAGCCGGAGGGCCTAAAGAAACAAGCAAACCATGGTAAATGCAACAGCAAAGTCTGGTTTGCATCAAGAATTGGCAAATTCAGTTGTGACTTCAACAAATAATCAAGCATTGGTAAATTCAAGTGGCATATTAAAAAAATCATCAGGCATTGGCGAATTCGATTGGAAACCCTGCAATCCATCAAGCACTGATAAATTCAATTACAAAGTTGGAAAATTGTCAAGCACTGGTAAAAGCGAACCAGAAGTTTTCTAATACAGTTGGGGTATGTTCTAATGGACCTTAATTGAATCCAGTCCTCCCAAGCTCAGGTCAAACTTGTTCGGTGGAGGTTCGGAGTGTGTGTTGTCCGACTCAACAGAGGGAACTGTTGTTTCAGTCAGTGGTCAGGTTTGATAAACGACCGTCTCATCACCATAGCTACCACACCACCTCCTCAAGCGGGCCCGGCGTAAGCCTATGCTGAACAGATGGGGGTGCTGGGAGTGTCGTTTTTTCGTCCACCGGAACCCTTAGTCCTTGAAACAGGAGGAGGTGTGGGTCTTCGTTGGAAGGAGTGGCTTGAAGATTTTGAAGACTTCCTGAAGGGTTTGCACGTGACCGAAGCCGGTCAACAGCTGATAGCACTACGGAATCTAATAGGAAAAGATATCGGCCAAATCATAAAGGAATTACCTGCGGCTGAAGCAACATCTTACACTGATGTGTGTGAAGCACTGAACTGGAAATTATTGCACAAAAGGAACATTGACTACGAGAGATACACGTTTAACCTAGCTGCTCAAGAAAAAGAAGAACCCATGTGCGCTTACATCACACGTCTCAGACGATTGGCACGGTATTGCGAGTTTGATTCTTTTTCGACTAAGGGTGCCCTTCGTCTGAGAGTCATCGAAGGCTGTCAATCTGAATCACTGCGGCCGAAGCTACTGAAGAAAAGCTATTCGCTGGACGAAATTGAGGAGATGGCACGGGTGCATGATCAGGCTGAAGAACATGCCAAGAGGATGGAGGCTGGGAGGAGTGAAAAGCGTGAGCAAGATTTTAGGCTTCAATCTCGCATTACACGCAGATACTCTCGGGCGAAACCGAAGTCATCCCGGTCCACAATATCACAGCAACCCGGAAACCGAAGACGTCGCAGTTCCAGTCGAAACAATAGACGGCGTGAACAAATTCTACCGCTGTGGCTATGACTTTCCCCACCCAGAAGGATGCCCCGCCATGGGTAAAAAATGCAGGAAGTGTGGAGGAGAGAACCACTTTGAGAACGTATGTGGAACCTACAGGAAGGACAAACAGATGGATCAGGAAAGGCCCTCCCGGCCATCGAGCACGCATCACCATGTCAAAGCAGTATGTGATCACAGAGACTCGTCAACGAGATCGCCCCACTCCAGCTGCCAGTCTCCCAGGAGCTATCGATCCTGACGCACCCCTTCTCAAGAATCAAGGTCAATATCCCCCATCTCACAGGACAGTGATGAATATATATGTATGGTCGCTGACCCTGACCGACTGAAGAAATATCCCCGGCTCAGCATTCAAATTGGTACGGACTGGACCAAATTTGTGATGGATAGTGGAGCCTCCCTTAACTACATACCAGTGGCGGAATATCAGAGGATGAAGTCACCACCGCAACTAAGCCCTGCTCATGTGAGCGTCTACACCTGGATGTCCAAAAAGCCACTCCCCTGCTTGGGAAAATTTTCAACGCATCTCTCGTATCAAGGTGGCATCATTCCTGTCTACATCCATGTCATTAAAGGGCCGGAGGCTGACTGTCTTTTGAGTCTCCCGACTGCTGAACGACTGAGACTGGTGGACATCTTGTACAAAGTAGACGATGAACTTAATGTGGTTCAGAAATTTCCAAAGCTATTTGCTGGCCTGGGGAAGATGGCCCACTGTCAGACTCGATTACACATTAACGAACAAATAGCTCCAGTAGCCCAACATCATAGGCGGATTCCTTTTCATCTCCAACAAGCAGTCGAACAGGAACTAGAGGATCTGCTCCAAGCTGACATCATCGAAAGGACAGAAGGACCTACACCCTGGGTCTCTCCGGTCGTAGTCGTGCCGAATAAGGGTGAATTGGACAAAGTCCGTCTGTGTGTCGATATGAGGGCGCCCAACACCGCCATTGCAAGGGAAAGACACCCCGGGTCACATATCAGTGACATGATTGCATCACTGAACGGAGCAAAGATATTATCCAAACTGGATCTTAACCAAGATTACCACAACCTAGAGCTACACGAGCAGTCACGGAAAACAATTCATCACATCCCTAACGCCCTAAATTACAGTGATGATCTCCTGGTTTATGGGTCCACGACACAAGAACACGACACCGCCCTGGAACGAGTCTGTCACGCACTGATGGAAGCCAACCTCACGTTAAATAAAGCAAAGTGTGAGTTCCATAAGTCCACACGGAAGTTCTTTGGCCATATTTTCTCACAGGCAGGGATGAGACCGGATCCAGACAAGGTGGCTGCTTTGAATGATACTCCCAGCCCTTGTGATGCTGGAGATGTTCGCTCCTTTCTAGAGATGGCCAGTTACTGTGCCAGGTACATCCAGGACTATGCAACCATCAGTTATCTCCTGAGACAACTCACCAAACAAGGCCACCCTTTCAAATGGTCTGCAGCCTGTGAACAAGCATTCAATGAAATTAAAGCGGCTGTGGAGTCAGCTGACAACATGGCTTACTTTGATCCGAAGAAGAAGAGATCACTGTTGACGCCAGTCCTGTGGGGCTGGGAGCTATTCTAGCTCAGTATGTCTCCGAAAGTGACCAACGATACATAATTGCCTATGCCAGCAGAAGCCTGACTGAGACGGAGAAAGCATACTCACAGCCTGAGAAAGAAAGCTTGGCTGTTGTGTGGGCGTGTGAGCATTTCCACATCTTTATATACGGGAAACACTTCACACTAATTACAGATCATCAGGCCTTCATTACGATCTTTGGCAACCCTAGAGCTAAAATGCCACCAAGAATAGAACGCTGGGGTCTTCGCCCTCAAGAGTACACGTATACGATTATACACAAACATGGAAAAACGTAAAACCCTGCTGACTACATGTCAAGACACCCCAAAGAGACAACCAAGTCCCGACCGTCTGTAGCCGAAGAATATGTATGCTTTGTGGTAGGTAAGGCCCGGCCACCAGCCGTCCCGCTGGAAGCCATCCTGGATGCCACTCTTGAAGATGTCACCCTACAAGACACCAAGCGTCGCATACATAACAATGACTGGAGGCATCTAGATATCAACCTCCCAACAGTTCAATTCACAGACAGGAACTTGCCGCTTTCAAGCACGTAAAGGAGGAACTGTCGGTAGCCACCAATGGCCTGCTCTTACGAGACAGTCGAATAGTCATCCCAAGACACTTACGGCAAGGCATCATTAATCTGGCACATGAAGGGCCACAGAGGCATCGTGGCCACCAAGAGAGCACTGAGGGAACGGGTCTGGTTCCCAGGGCTAGACCAAATGGTAGAGCTCACACTAAAGGACTGTCCCCAATGTCAACTGGTCAGTCGACCTGATCCTCCTGCACCGCTGCAAATGTCTCAATTACCGGAGGGTATGTGGCAGCTTGTTGCTGTAGACTTTTTCAGGCCATTTAAATCTGGACAATACATCCTAGCCATCATGGATGAGTATTCACGTTTTCCTATTGCCCAACTCGTTGCGTCTACAAAAGCGTCCAGCACTATACCTGTTTTAGATGAGGTGTTCGCCACCTGGGGCATTCCCAAAATAGTAAAAACAGACAATGGTCCTCCTTTCAACAGTCAAGATTTTGCGGACTTTGCCAAACATCTCAATTTCAAACATCGTAAAATCACGCCTTTGTGGCCCCAAGCCAATGGGATGGTAGAAAGATTTATGTCGACATTAAACAAAGCCATTCAACAGGCCGAACTGTCACGGAAGGACACTCAAATGGTTTTGAATGAAGTTTGGCGAGCTTACAGAAACACGCCCCATTCCACTACCGGTAAGTGCCCCGCGACCCTAATGCTGGGCCAGCCGGTGCGCACCAGAATACCCATGATAGACTGGCATGATGGAACAATGTCACAAGACTCTGACATAGATGACATAGCTGTCACTGACAGGCTCAAGAAGGAAAAAATGAAGATTTATGCGTGCCGTCGGCGAGCGACACCCTCCCTGATTCAAGAAGGTGACTTGGCACTAGTAAAACAAGAACAGCAAAAGAAAACAGACTGTCGCTATCTTGAAACTCCACTAATAGTCACCAAACAAAAAGGTACTATGATCACGGCTGAATCGGATAAGAAAAGAATCACCCGGAATGTGGCGCATTTTCAAAAATGCAGCCCTCAAGTCAAAGAATTGCTCACTAGTCCTGTCAATCGAGAAGCGAGACCCAGTGAGACTGAAACCAGTGACCAGACGTCGAGAGTGATCTCTGATGAAAGAGAATCAGACGGTCCGGATGCCCATACCCGTCCCTGCCAAATCATTAAGAGACAGAGTCGTCTGATTGAAGAACTGTAACTATGTGACTTTTTTGGGGGGATACATGTTGAGAGATGTCCGGACTAGGTCATCGTGTTAGGAAAGGGGGAGATGTAATGTTCATAGTATATTGTGGGCACTAGGACGCCCTCAGCCGAGGAGGAGGGATGAGGGAGGGACAACGGAAGAGGAGGGGCATGACCTCAGGGAAGTTAGTTAGAGTCGTGGATTGCACTGGGGCAGACGTGCATTGAATAAATACAAAGTGAACCACTCACCCGAGTTCGTGTCCTCTGTGGCCAGGACACTACAGGTAGGTTTAGGAAGCATGCGAAAGACACCACAGTCAAAGCTATTTCATCAGTCTGTGGCATCAAGTCAGGCTTGAGTTATTCTGTTTACAAGATCATTCATACTTAGCACCTCATGTATGAGAATCCATCCGATCCTGCACTGCAAGCTGCCACAACACCACAAGTACCTTAGGCAAATAAATGTGGGAGCTGCGTCACATAAGGTAGAGAAAGCACAGCCAGATAGTACAAGCATCACAGCACGTTGAGGAGAGTTTAACTTGTGAAGCAGGAAGGGCCCTAGAACATTTATCATGCAGGTTTGAACGCGCCTCACTTAGAATAACATGTATGTCTGAGGTGAGAAATGCACAAACCTGCATTCTGGACGCCTTAGTTTAGTGAAGTTAGTCAGGCTTGAAACAGGTTTTCATCTCTAGTACCACACGAAAAGCTGTGAAGATTGGAACTATAAATAAAGGTTTGGTGTCATGACTGTGGAACTGGGGAGCCAGGTTACAGTCTTAGGGTCAGCTTAATTAACATTTTGTGATACTGGGAAAATCATTGAGTCACCTGTGCCTAAAAAAATTAATACAAATGTGCTCCTGTAATGTAACTGGTGCTCATGTAAAGGGCTAGAAAATACCTTTGGGTCGAGTTCGTACTAAATAAAACTGTAAAAAATAAATCCTTTTTTTTACATTTTTTTTATTTTTATTTAAATTTTTTGCGTAAGTATAATTTTATGCCAAGTGTTACAGCACACTATATCCATAGCACATTTCCAAGCCTATGCAGTACCTCAAATTACAATTCACACAATATTTAAGTCTCATATTAAGTTTTCCTTTGATCATTCCAATAGTGGTACTTCCCTTGACATTAGGCACATTTTATACAAGATAAACCATAAAATTAGGAAAGTAAAACAAATAAAGCATATAATTGTTTAAACAACAAAAAAAGAAGAAAAAAAGCAAGAGAAAACACATACCTTAACTATTCGTAATATAATTTGCATCACATCCGCTCCTATTGTTTACTCAGCATCCCCCTTTTCCAATTCGCTATGGGGCTCCAGATTTTACTCCCCAATGCTCTAGCCCTACGTCCCTTCCTATCATCGATCGCCTTCTCCAAATTGTATGTAGCCAGCAGCCTGGCGATCCAGGTTTGAAAAGTTGGGGGAGACTTATCTAGCCATGCCTTTGCTATACATATACGGTACACTGCTATGGCCATAAAACGGAACTCCGTATCCTGACCTCCTGCTTCTCCCGACAGCCCAAGGATTATCAATTCCGGCGACAGGGAAATCTTAACCCCTAACAAGGTATCCATAAATTTCTCAATTGCATTGATAAGGGTGTAGAGTTGTGGACAGACTGCAAAGAAGTGGATTATGTCAGTCTCTGGTAAGCCGCAGCGCGGGCAGGTTATTCCTGTGGTACCCCCCCATTGTGCAATTCTGGCAGGCGTATAGTACAGGGAGTACAGAGTTTTATAATGTTGTGCCTGCAGGGTTGCGGAGCACAGTATACTACGTCCCATGTCCAGGGACTCCTGAAATGCATTAGGAGAGGAGTTTACTTTCTCTGCCCATTTTGCGGCATATTTGTCCCTATCGTCTGTTTTTAGTGCATTCAATTCAGTATATAACTGCCTAATTGAGCAATTCCCGCTACGCTCTATGCTATCTAATATTCGATTATGCTCGAATCCCAGCGGTCCACCCCGTTTACTGGCAAAAAAGCTTCTCACCTGTAGGTACTTAAAAAAGCTCCTGCTATTTACATTAAACTTAGTTTGTAGCTCCTGAAATTGTAGCATACCCCCCGGGCAGATTAAGTCCCTGATTTTCCCTATGCCACTATTCTTCCAGTCTGCCATAGCTGAATCCCTAAATATTTCCCCCGGTAAAGAGGCATTAGTTGACATACGGGTATACCTATTGTATCTGCCTATTCCAAATTTTTTTGGCAAACGCGCTCCATATTTTGTACGCTGCTTGTACGGTCTTGAACCTGGTATGCTTAAAATACCTAAAATCAATTGTATTAAAAAAACAGTTCTCTGCATCCCTACCCAGCAGTGCAATATATACATTTTTACTTGTAGGCCTGATCCCTGTTTGGATATTTTCAGCACATTCTCCCCTATTAATCCTTGAAAATATTGCAGTGCCGCCGCTCAATAATAAAGCCTGAAATCTGGAGCCCCCAACCCGCCTCTCTCTCTTGGTAGAGTAATGTGTCGATACGCCCTCCTTGTTTTCCCTTGTGCCCAGATAAACCTATTCAGTATCTGTTCTAGTTTGTTGAACCAAGCATGCTCAAAAAACAGTGGGATTGCTCTAAATATATACAACAGTTTTGGTAATAGAAGCATTTTAATGACATTAATGCGCCCCACAAGAGTTAGTTGCAGGTTGTGTATCCTTTTGAGGTCGTTCTTTACTTTAGTTTTTACCAGTTCCATATTTAGTTTTACCAGACTTTCCAGGTCTGCAGTCACCCTAATCCCTAAGTATTCTGCCACTGAGACCACTCTTTCTTCCTGATACCCTGTAAAATTGTTTTTAACTATTTGTGTCTTTCCTTTGTTTATCGCATATCCTGAGATTGCCCCAAATTTTCTTGCCTTTGATTCAATTTCTTTTATGGCTTTACTTGGATCTGGGGTGATGATGGCCACGTCCTCTGCATAAGCAAATACGTTGTAGTCACTACCCTACATATTTACTGGGGGAATATTAATGTTGCATTCGAACCTCCAAAGTAATGGATCAAGGTACAGGGCAAAAAGCAACGGAAAAGAGGGGCAGCCCTGCCTTGTCCCTCGCTTTATCTGTAGTGTGCCTGTAAATCCTTTATTGATTTTTACCCTAGCCGAGGGATCTTTATATAGGGCCTGGATTGCCCTTATGAAGGTACAGGGCAAAAAGCAACGGAAAAGAGAGGCAGCCCTGCCTTGTCCCTCGCTTTATCTGTAGTGTGCCTGTAAATCCTTTATTGATTTTTACCCTAGCCGAGGGATCTTTATATAGGGCCTGGATTGCCCTTATGAAGGTACAGGGCAAAAAGCAACGGAAAAGAGAGGCAGCCCTGCCTTGTCCCTCGCTTTATCTGTAGTGTGCCTGTAAATCCTTTATTGATTTTTACCCTAGCCGAGGGATCTTTATATAGGGCCTGGATTGCCCTTATGAACCCTACTCCTATGCCGCACCATTCCATAACTTTTCATAGGTAGTTCCAGGAGACCCTGTCGAAGAAATCCTGATGAGTGTGACGTAACGTACCCTTTTCAAGTAAGATGACCGGATCAGCAGCTGCCTCAAAAAAACTACACAAATAAGTTGGAGAAAAAAGTAAAAATCAATTCCTTTCTAACTTCTGTGGTGTCTCCTCTGAGGCACCAACTGAGTCATTGCAAAACTCTTTGCTATTGCAACTACATATACTGTCTTTAATCTCCCTTGCAGATCAAATGTGCTTATTGTTGTGGCAGTAGACATTTAGATGTAATCTGCAGGGAGAATAAAAGAAGCACTAACAACGACACGTAGTGAAGCTTTTTATGAATGAACTTGCTGGTTACTCAGTAAGTGATGTTTGGTGTATGAGTTTGAATGGGTGAGTCATTGAATGTGAGGGCTGACTGTGTGGATAGGTAAATGTGATGACTGGTTATATGAATTTAGTGAATGACAATGGGAAGCTTTTTGCAGATGGGTGCATACGAGGGCCTAAGTGATTGATGTAAGGTGGGAGAAAGTGAAATAATTGTTGAATGTGGGTGGGTAGGAAGGGGGAATGATCTTAAGTGAGTAGTTGAGTGAGTAACTGGGTGGATGATTGTTGGAACAATAAGGTAAGTAGACGAAAGGTTGTTAAAACACCATGAGTTGACTGATATGCAATCTGCTATCTTCAATAATCTATTTAAATGTCTGAAAGTATAACAGTGAGTGGGTAAGGCAATGTTAATTAGGTGAATGAGTGGGAGGGTAGTTAGATGAGAATGTATGATTGAGTGCGTGACTAAGTGTGAGTGGGTGAACAACAGAATAGGTGAGTGTGTGGGTGGTTGTATATGGCTCAATGGGGGAATGAGAGTTTATGGATAGATGGATAAATGTGAGTTGATGAGAAATTGTGCTGAACATATGTTGGTAATACTGGTAAAGGTTTAAATGGAATCTGGTCAGTCTCGGGCCTTTTAGCTGAGCCTGAAGGCTCGTTGGACTGATGAATCCACTAAGCCTTCCGACATGGCTGATGATCTCCACTCAGACTTTCGCCCTCTCTAGGTCGAGAAAAGAAATCTATTGAGTAGTGTAAAAATGAACATCTGTGTTCACCCTCTCTTCCCGGCCAGATTTTCCCTGATAAAATCAGGTTGCTCACTGGGCTAAATTGCGTAGTGCAGTTCTGTGTATGGACTTCCAGAAGTGCCAGAAGGAGGTCGTGCAGGCCAGGGGATGCTTACCTTGCTTGGCCGGCTGAAAAAGCTGTGACCAGGCTCATGCTTAGAGCTCTGGTTGGCCCTGGGATAGAAAATCCCATACTGGGCTCTGTTCTCCAGGCTGCTGTGTTGCAAAGTGCCCAGGATGAGATCCTACAGGCCTGAGATGGTTTACCTGATGGGTGTGGTGAAGAAGCACTGACTGGAGCCCAGGTTAGAGTTCCTTCTGGCTTGGGGTGGAAGCCTCTGCCCCTGTGCTCATTTCCTGGCCCACCCTGTTGCAAAGTGTCCCAGATGGGGTTCTACCAGCCAGGGAAGACTCCCCTGCTGCTCAGGCAAGACGCTCTGACCAGGTCCTGAGTCAGAGCTCCCGCAGGCCTGGGGTGGAGGACCCTAGCCCTGGACTCATTTCCCCAGCCTGCCTTGCCACATGCTGCCCAGGGCGAGGCTCTACAGGCCTGGACAGGTCTCTGCTGGATGACTGGGTTCAGAAGCTCTGACAGGCCTGGGTCAGAGTTCCAACTGTTCCTGGAGTGCACACCACTGGCCCTTGCCTCCATTCTCTAGACTGCTGCATCCTAAAGTGTTCATGATTTGGATAAGCAGGTCTGGAAAGGTTTCTCCTACTGGTCTCTGTTGAGAAACCCTGAATGGACTCTAGGTCAGAGCTACTACTGGCCCAGGGGGTGGAAGTCCCCGGTCCTGGGCTCCATTCTCCAGGACGTCATGTCATTTAGAGCCCAGGTCGGGGAACTGCATAATGGAAGCAACGCCATGTTAACTGCAGCACTCTCCTGCTTGCCTGCTATGCATGAGAACCGAATGTGAGCTTTACTTTGTTGCCATGCATTCGCCACATTCTTCTAAATTGAAGATTTTTCTCTTTCCTTTACTCCTAAACAATACTTTATTAGTCCTGCTTCACACACCAGCAGCCATGTCCTCAATCTCAAGGGCATTTCCAGCACCACTTCTATTCCTTCTCCCCTTGGCGATAGATAAGGCCCCCCGATTACCAGTGGCTCTCATTCTTCATTTGGTAAAAAAAAAAAAATGTAATTTTTTGAAGAAGGTTGAATATGTTTTTGTTTGGAGGACTGTTTACTTTTCAGTCCTCCAACCACTCGACGTCTCTCGGCTGATCGCACTGCTGGCAGCCGTGCACTTTTTAAATTAGTTTTTTGCAGGTCAAAGCTCATCCAACCGCCTAGTGTGCAGACGGTGCACATGTGTAGATAATGTATATACATCTGTAAGTATCTGACTGTGAGTAGTATTATTGCCACATTTAGTTTCATCGGATGCATAATATTTTTTATTTAAAACTCACAATCACAGAAATAGTGAACTATAGTGAAAGGGCTGGCTTGGTTGTAAGCCTGAGAGATTTCTGTGAGAGGTAAGCACGAAAGGTTTGTTGGGAAGAATCAGTGCACACTCTTCCATTGGCGAACATAGGTAGTTGAGTAGACATCCCAGTGTGGCTTTTGTCCAGTAAGGACGTTCAGCATGATGCTGCCACCTGGGAGTGGATACAGTCTTCTTGCTCTATGTCCTCTTCAAGCTGCCTTCCAACATTCTTTGCATGTTCTCACCTTGTTTGCCACAGTCGCTGTTGATACTTTTAAACAGACCATTTTACTCAAGTGCTGTCTTTGATATACATGAATGTCTCTTTTGCAGCAGGCTAGCGATTACCTCTAAGTAGGTAATTACTCTTTAATCAGGCCAGACACTTGTTTTTGCACGCTGCATTTGCTGCATGCACCTTGCTGGCATCAAACAGCTTATTTAGCCTGTATGCTTCTCGTTTATTTTAATGATGCACAATAGGCTGCTTTAGGTTCTCCTGTACCCCATGATCTTCTCCTTAGCTCTGCACTAACCAGTAACTTGGAAAGTCCTTCGTTAATTCATCTTCATGTTCCAGTAGTATTGTGAAATTATTTTTCGTGGTGTCAATAATTGAAGGGATACATTTGTCATAGTGAATTTCCTTTTTCTTTTAATCGCCCTTTATGATTCATCTTGTCTGATAAGCAAACTGAACACAGTCAGATGACTCGCATGCCTAGGATCACACAGTTCGATAAAGTGGTGTAGTTAAAACTAGCTTTCCACTCTCTCAGTGAATCATCTAACCACATTGACAAAACGAGCCTTAAATTCCATGTGCTGGTTATTAAAACTAATATTTTAAAAAAAGTTCATCTTAGAAGCTGTAGTGTATGGCATGTTGTCCTAACATGTGGAATTTAGTTATTAACCAAGTTTACTTCATGTTGGCAACAGTATAGTGATTAATAAAAGTGATGCCTTAAGTGCATTGCATTTTTCTTTGAGTGTTTAATTTTGTAACATTTATTGCTACACGAAAACCCGAATGACCTAACCCACCTATTAATCCATCCTGTTTTAACTTCTAAAATATGCTTCATAATTCTAATTAAACAATCGATTTAGAGCAAATGTAATGTTAAATAGCCTTAAGCAGAGCAAATCACTCACTATAGGGTGAAGCGTGGGCTTTAACTGGGATGTAAAAGCTGGGGGAGTCTTTAAAATGGGTGTGGTCAAAGAAGTGTAACTATGACTCCCTTTCAAGAGGTGTGTCCTGTGTAATTAAGAGTGAAGCTTAAAACACTGCCATTATCTATACTGAGGGAGCTCTGATCATACAGTGTTGCCTTTAGCCACCCGTCGCTCAATTTGTCTTATACAGTATCCACTGTACACACCCTTCAGCCCTGTCCAACTAGATTTCGATCTTGAACGTGGATTTTAATTACTAAATAAGAGCACCTATGTAGGAAAGAACCTCTTTTGCATGATCAACCCCCCACTCCCCAAGTTTATGGACAGATGCTGCTGTGTTTTTGACTCTGAAGTGCACTGGGCCCTGCCGTCCAGGCTCCAGTTCAGGTGCTCTGACCCCCAAAGTGGGCGTACTATTGGCTAATACCAGATTGGCTCATTTGACATACTTAAAAATCCCTAGAATATGGTACCAGAGGTGCCCCGTGCTAGTAAGTTAAATGTCGCCAGTGGACTGCAGCACTCACCTGTGCCACTGCTGCTATGACAAGATGAACATGTGACTCTAGGCAAGTCGCTGTAGCCTGATTGGACAAATTAAACCTGCCAACTTGATATAGTAAAATAAACCTTTTGACAGGTCAAAGCTTCTTTTTTTAATATTAGTATGCCACCCCTAAGGAGGCATAGGCAGCCCGCTAGGCAACACAATTCATAATTAGGCATACTCTTTTGATGTTAGCTTCCTGATGCAGACTCATTTAAATAGGTTAATACGTTGTAACGACCGGATTTTCGGACCAGAGGGAATCAGCTCCTAGGAGCCCCTCTAACCCAGTCGGAACGTACCCACCTCCCTCCTTAGAACATATTTACAATGGGTATAGATATATGTATGTACATCTCGTACCTAAGGATGGGGAAAATAGCAATAAACATGCATAGGTTTTTTCTACAATATCCTATTCATACCAACTAGTCTCGCGGCCACTTAGGCCCAGACCAATCTACCCTAGGGCAGGTCTGATTATATACCCTTACACACTGATCACTCTCAGTGCTCACTCGACACGCAATCCGGCGTGTCTACACACGGGCCTGCAGTCCCAGTGCTCTCTCTCTCTCAACCCGTCTACAATCTGGCAGACCTACACACCGTGTCCTCCCGGTGCTCTCACTCACTTCCAATACGATCCACAATCCGGCAGATCTACACACCGTGTACTCCCGGTGCTCTCATTAACGCCGCGTACCAACGACGATCACTTTCCTATGGACACCTATGGAAGAAATCTCTCATGGTCTACTCAGGATAATACTACAATAATAAAAGTTAGTGCGGCTTTACAAATTAGAATATGTACCTTCTGCTCTTGGCATCAGACGTTCCCCTTCTCCCTCATTGCTCAGTCACCTCTTACCTGACCGGGATTCACATCCGTTCATGCAAACAATGTCTGACTAGAAGACCAGGTTACCCTGATTGAACAAGAATACAAGGCACATGTCGGTTCACTAAGAACTGGGGTATTTTATTACAATGATTACAAACACAATACTATACGAATATATATATATATTCTGCAAAGAAAAGTGAAAGGTTAGAAGGTGCACACTATAGGGGAAGGGGCGGAGGTCACCTTATTAACGTGAAGTCGGGATTCGACAGTCATCTAGGTTCCCTTCTCGTCTGTGCCTTGGCTCGTCTCGGAATCACACCTCAGCAGTCACGAGTACACGTCTGCACCGCTATGCTCGATCTCCTCTGCTTCCCTCCAAGTCACTGGAACCTCTCTTGTTATTAGCTGCTGTCTCTCTCTGTCTCTGATCGCTCAGCGCTACTTCTCCTTCTCCTTCAGTCTTTCTCAGAGAGTCTATGTTTCATGATCTGTCTCAGACTTCAAAATGGCGACTGTCTGCCTGAAAATAATTAATGGCATAGATGCTAACGGCTAGCTGCCGCCTACGGACTGACTGACTCACTTCCTAACACTTTCCCTAATATGGAAGCTTGTCCTTTCATGGAAAGTTACGGCCAGTAACCTGCCGCCCACCAAATTCTTGTACCTCCCCCTACCAAGGACACGTTCCCAGCCGGCCGGCCTGAAGTTGTGTCTTCGGAGTGGAGAAAAATACAGTCTTTCGATAAGGGCCAGCCTGAGCCGGTTCTCTCCAAGCGAACAACACTTCGAAACTAAAACATTACACTTGACCTAGAAAGCCTCTCAAGCTGCCGGGCAGAAAGCAAAATGGAGTTTCTCCCGTTTGAGGCCTACAAGGCCCGAAAAAAGCATAACTCCATAGAAGGTATACTAACACTCTTGCAAAAGGACGGATCATCACTAATACTAATGAATCTATCCCCTAACTTAAGTTCATGAGCCCTGATCTAAGGAAAAGGGTACGAAAATGCACTACGGTGCCTTATGGATAAGTCCAGTTTATAGTTCTAATCCCTGTACTAAAAGGGTAATAGGCTGTAGGCATCTTCCATCATTCTCCCTCCAAAGAGGGCCGAAAAAGTCGGTCAGAACATACGTAAAAGTGAATGATACATTGTCCACAAGTCCTTGCACCAAACCTCACTTGTTTTAAGAACAATGTGCACGGGCAAAGTGCCATCACTGAAGACGGCCTAATGATTAAGGGCCAGATGTATCAACATTCTGTTTTGTTAGTCTTTAATACAGAATTTTACCGATTCGCTATTATGGACTCGCAAAATGCTATGTATGTAGGTTTCGCAAATAAAATTGTGATTCCAACGCATTCCTGTGTAGGAATCACATGCATGTAAGGCCATGCATGTAAGCCACATGGCACCTAGAAAAATGCTAAAAAGATGCATTGTTCTTGTAATTCACAAAGTACCACCAACTTGAAGTTGGTGGTAATTTGCAATTCCTAACTAGGTTTTTTTGCTTCCTGCATTGCATTTAAGGAATCGCAAATTGCGATTCCTTAAATGCATTCGCAAAATAGGTAATTGCAAAAATTGTGATTCCCTGTATTGATAATGCCTTTTGAGATACATCCCAGAAAGCGTTTTACTCTTCACAAACAGGCCAATTTGCACATGTACGCCATATGTGTACACATGCATATTTAAGGGGTGCAACAGGGTGTCCATTTGGCACCCTCGCACCCTTGAAATTGAATGTGCAATTTGCGAGTACCTATTGGGTACTCACAAGTTGTGCATGCAATTCCCATTCACTCCTATGGGCCTGTAGGGAAGTCACAAATAAGGAATGCATAGCAATCACAATTTTATTTGTGAACCTACATACATTGCATTTTGTGAGTCCATAATTGGGAATCAGTAAAATTCGCTATTAAGGACTCGCAAAAGACAATGTTGATAAATCTGGCCCTAAGTGCCATGATCCACTGGCTATGTTGTATCCTGTGGTGGGCGGGAGAAAATGTGAAAGCCTCTACACCAGAAGAATGGATAAAGAGTTTTGACCGAAAGCGTATTTATGTATTTATATTTTGTCCTATTTTGAGTACTCTAAGATCATGAATGCATATGTAATACATTTACATTCCATTCTCTCTTACATGCTGTCAATTGTGACTATATGAGTAACGATGTAATCTCTGCTTCTTGCTCCACTGATCTCCACTTATCATGCAATATGTCCCAAATGCCACTCTTTTGTGAGATAATTTCCTTGCATAAATTCTTTCTCTTTTCCTTCCTCCCTATTTATTTATTTATAAAGTTTTATATTGGGCGAACGTGACCCACGGGGGTATCAGAGCGCTTTACAATAAAAGAACATAATGGTTAAGGTGGTATACAAACAAACAAATTTGTCAAATATTGCAAAAACAATAATAAGTAAATACATAACAAACATAGAGGACCGGGATTCTGCAGGACATTGTACATTAGACAGTTAATGAACATTAGGAGATTGTGCTAGCAAACATACATATTACGGCTGTATATTTTAGATTACAATTTGTTTCTGTGCATCGCCATATTCCCATGTCACGCCTTTCATTAATAGTCTTAATCAGAGGTACAGATATCATTAGTGTAGCAGACACAGTGACACCGGGCCCTGGGCTTTGAGGGGCCTCTTCACTCCGATTTGTGGTTGACTTCACTACAAAACTGGGGTAGGCGGATCAATGGCCTAGCTTGCATTAGGGCCCATGGTGACCTTAATATGCCACTGGTCTTAACAAAGGCTGAACAATGGATGTGTTAACGAATTGACACCTATATGTGGTTAAGCCTAGCAAACTCTGGAGCACTGTTGGAGTTGTCAAACTCATCTGAGAGGTTCTAGAGCAATTGTGTTTAAGCTTCAGTTGTGCAGTCATCTGCTTCTACATTTTATGACATCCAAGAGATACCTCTCTCTTCAACTCGAGCAGATAAATACTCTCCACAGAACCTGTTGGTAATGACTTTATTGGATAGGAGGGGAAAGGTGGCCATGGATTTGAAAAATGACTTCCCATTCTTTTATTTTATACCGTGATTCTATATAGAAATATAAACAAGTCTGGGCATCCCCTCTGTGGGACCATCTTCACGAGCCAGGGCAAAAGTGCCCCCCATCGAATCCCCCCTTTGCCCCACCAGTGCACCTCGTGATGGAGTCCATTGAGTCCCAGGTTACGGCCGTACACCTGCTGCTCCACATATTTCGATGCCCAGTGCACAAGGCATCGAAATATGTGGAGCCCAGTGCACAAAGGAATGCCCCACAATCCATGTGACCGTCTTGGTCCCCGGTCCGCCCTCGCAACCTACGAAAGAGAAAGGTATTAATACACATCCTGGTAAAATTGTCTCCACAACCACCAACCATCCCTACCCCTGCCCCCCCCCCTATTTCCTGACATACCGCTCACAAAATCGTGACCGCCATCTACCAATTCGCCGTATCCGATCCCAGGACCACCCAAACATGCCGCCGCAGTAGCCGCCCCTATTCTAAAAGAATGTGTACCAAACCCAGCTGGATTCAACCCCAAACTGCTCACTGCCTTACGCAAAACCGCCAACAACTGCACCGCCGTGACCCTGTCCCCGGACTCATGACAGAATATCTCACCACCCGACAACCGTACCTGGTCCACAAACGACCTCCACTCAATCACCGGACACACACCATCCCATCCGCTCTCACAGAGCCAAACCCATTTGCCCCTCCCCAACTGGTCCGTCTTAGACTGGCCCAGCCAAATACCCAATTGTCCCGCCTCCACACGTACTTCTTCAAAACGCCTACCACAACAAGACGTTGTTCCCAACAACTCCGAAACCCTAAAAGCCCCAAAAAACATCCACACCATGCCCAGTCTGAACAGCCGAGCCTCAAACCCATTATAGCAACATAACGGCAACACACCAACAATTCGAACCAACAACTCGAACGTCACAGCTTCCCTCAACACACCTCCCCCCCTGTTCTCCCTGCCCCAACCCCGTAGCATCCTTCCAATGACTACATCTTTTGTAGGGTCAAAACCAAAAAACAAAGTGGCATAAAAGGACAATCCCGCCAGTATTCCTGAAATCGTTGCAGCCGACAATCCTCTGTCAATACAATGCAGAACAAATTGTAAAACTCCCTGCTCAATCACTGAACTAACTCCCTCAGCTGTTTCCAGTCGCCCCCCCATAAAGGAAGCAAACTCATTCCATGCCAGCCTGTAAGTCCTCCTTGTAGATGCCGCCACAGAGCTCTCCACCAGTCCCAACACTCTTACTCCCCCAAGGCCCAAACGCCGGCCGGCAGTCTGGTCTTGTGCTGATCCGCTCCAGGCGCCAACCTCCGGAAACGCTGCCACTGCGAACGGGACAAAACATCCGCAATGTCGTTATTCGCCCCAGGGACATGCTTGGCTCTGAAAATCACATTCAGCTTCAAACAACACAGCATAAACCCCCTCAACAGCCGCAACACTCTCAAATCTCTTGCCCTCTGCCGGTTGACCAACTCAACCACCATCATGTTGTCCACATGAAACAGCACTGACCTGTTCTGAAATTCATTGCCCCACACATCCAGCACCACCAGCAAAGGAAAAAACTCCAAGAAAGCAATGCTCCGCCCTTGCTGCAACCAGTGTGCCGGCCATTCCTCCGCGCACCACCTGCCATCCCCGGAACAGACCAAAACCTGCCGCCCCCGCTGCGTCTGAGAAGATCTAAATCTGCCACACCGTCCGCTCCGCCACAAAATCCAGAGACACCCCATTGAAGTCAGAAAGAAAGGTCCACCAAGTCCGCTAGTCAGCCCGCACCCCCATGGAAATCCGGACCCTGTGGTGTGGCAAAACTGCACCCGACATGGCCATGCCAAGTCTCCTGCAAAACGTCCTCCCTTCTCTCACTACGCAGCATGCAAAGTTCAAGAACCCCAACAGCTGTTGCACCGCGCGCAGCGCAATCCTCTTCTCTCCAATAGCCCACAGCAGACATGCCTGGATCTCAGAGACCTTCTCCCGGGGAAGGCAGGCCCTCCACAAAACGGAGTCCAGCTCGATCCCCAAGAATGTCAAGTACTTCTTTTTGCAGTTTAGCCGCCACTACCTCCGGAAATTCCTTTGCTGACTTAAGGTTGATGCCCACCGACGCACGCTCGGTCCTTGGTAGCCAACTCTAAAATCCTCAGTGAACCCCCACTGCAGCTTCAACGCAGCCTCCCTGTCAGGGTAACACGCAAGCCAGTGGGCCATCGCTTCTACCCTAACCGGAGTAGGCGCCCTTCGCGCCAGGCTGTCCCCTACCTTTCGCATTGGAGTTTCGCCACTGCTCCGAAGGCGTGGCCAAGGTGAGACATTGAGTGACCGCATGACGCCCACCGCACTTGGAGCACTCATGCTTGAACTTACAAGGGTATCGTGAGCAATATCCCTTGTTGTAGCTTCAGCAGGCACCTGTCGTGTTGGGTCCCTGTTTGGCCCCTGCGGCCGTGTGTCCTACAGGAGTAACCACCCCTCCCACCCCAGATTGGGCGGGCCGCGCTGGAAAGGACCGATAAGGCACCGGCAGACCACTAGCCGTGTGCGTGGAGGCGGACGAATGCGTCGACGCCATCCACTGCATCCAAAGTTCTTGATCAATCTCACCCCATGGTTTGTCGGGGTTCACACTGACGCGCGCCCTAAACTCTTCGTCATAGTTCAGCCATGCAAAACCTCCAAACTGTAGCTGCGCCTTCCTGATAATGTCCATGTATTTGAACAAAGGGATAGCCCTGTCCTGGTGTCTTTCGCAGTAAATGCTGGCATATATCAAAAACGCCGACGTCCAATTTTCCATGTTGACAGGGACCCGTGGCCTCCTCGTCAATTCCCACTCCTCCTCCTTGGAGCCCTCCTTGGCCTGCAGCTCCCTGTGTAGCAGTTTGAAAACATTGACATACTCATGTTTCTAAATCCTACTCTTAATCTTCTCGGACAAATGGGACCCCAAAGGCATAGCCAAGCCCATATAGGGCAACTTCTTCTGGTGTTTGCCCCCCCCTTTGTCCTCCTTGTCCTCTTTACCCTCCGACCGGTCCTCTGATCCTGGCTTGTCCGTCTGCACCCCTGCCGTCACCACCTGCTTACCTGAGGTCGCAAGCGCCACCACCTTACCCCCATTTGTCCCTTCCTCCCGCACAGACCCTTCCCCGACTCCCACTAACCTGCACGCCTTCTTGCTTCCACCGCTCTGGCCCCCTTCTCAAGCAGCCCACCAGGCACCCTCACCTGTCAATGTGGCTGGCACCGGTCCCGGCCGACGCTCCGTGGTGCTGGTCCTCATCACCAACCCTCTCGCCTTCCCGGTCTTCTTCTTAGGGGCCTGCAAGACACCAAGTCCACTGTTGCCCTGCCGTCTATCAGCCGTCCCGTCCACGTCATCTCTCACTTCACCTTCCTCCAATTCATCACTCTCAGCCTCATAGTCCAACTCCACGTCCCACTCATCCTCCACAGGCTTCCATTCCACCTCACGCACGGCACGTTTCACTCCTTTCTGTACTGGCACACCACTCCCTACCCACACATCCACACCAGACGCCAAAGCCCGGTCCCGCGCTGGAGGGAGAGCTGCCGCCGACTCCACTACTGCTTCAAGGCAGCATCCAGGAGCCGTCTTGCGCTCCGCCGAGCCTCCCACCCTTCTGCTGACCTCCGCCAGCTGGGATCCCCCCCGACCCCCCGTGCCGCTCCAACCCTGGCGGGCTCTGGCATTGCCGGGCTTCACCGCCATCTTGGCTGTCCCTAACTGTCCCCGCCTGTCACCTGAGCCCCCCTGCATGCCCCCCGGGGCCCCCTCTCTCTTCCCAGCCTCCTCCTGCTCCGCCCAAAACTCTTCCTCAGATGTAGGGGTAGGCGGTCCCTCCAAACCACCCCCCCCCGGGGGCACCCACCCGCATGACCTCCAACTCGCCCAACCTGGCATCTGCCTCCTGTACCAACAACCTCTGTTCCCTTATCTTAGCCTCCACGTCCATGGCCTCCCATCTGCCCAGTAATGGAGGGCAGTAGCCCCTGGGCCACAGCCCCTGCATGCTGCTCCAGGGAACGGCCCCCCCGCCGGCCCCGGCCCCCACAGACCTGGGCCCCCCGCCACTTGCCCGTCGTGCACGCCCTCAGCTCCCCGCAGTACCGGGGTGCTGGCCCTGGGCCCCACAGACAGGTCCAGGGGCCCACACACTGCTGAGCCACCCATCATCATGCAGGCCGCCTCCTCCCCCTCACTACCCTCTGCTGTCTCCAGATACCCTGCTCCAGGACCCCCTGGCCCAGGATCACTCAGGTCCCCTACCCCAGGCCCCCCCTCAGGCAGCACCAAAGCCAGGGTCTCATCGGGACCCGGTAGCCCCTTCCCCAAGCCGGGAAAACGATTGGGCCGCACGGGGCACCTTGTGCCCCCCCCAGGGTGGCCTCGCCCTGCCTCATGACCCGCTGCCTGCTTCGAACGCCCCCGGGCCCCCCCACCAGGCTCCCATCTGATTTAGGCTGCGGAGGCTGGCTCTTACGCTGGCCTCCGAGCTGCGCTCCTCGTCCCCTCGATCCTTGCTCCCGCCCCGACACCAGCGTGCCTGCCGGAGCCGAGTCCTCCAGGTAGGCAATAACCGCGGCAGACACCCCCGCAGCAGCTGCCCGCGGGGGACACTCCAGGCCTACCCACGCCTGCTCTAGGACGCCCGGCCTAAGCAAATCAGCCCTCCCGGCCCTCCCAAGCACACGCAGCGACTCCCACACCGCCTCCGCCTCCTCAGCCATATCCTACCGGACGCTTCCGACGCCGCCTCGAGCACCTTCAGTCGCCGACCAGCTGACCACGATCGCTGCCACAGTCCGTCCGAAACACCTCAATGCTTCAGCCCGGGCCTCTAAACTACCACTCCACTCCACAGAAAAACTAACTTCCCCCACCCAGCAATGCCAGAATGCAGGAAGAGGAAGTGCTCCCTCTCCCTGCATTCTTTATACCCACCCCCCAACCTCGCCCCCCAACCCACAGCCTGGCCCTCCCTGCGCGAAAGACCCCGGGGGAAGACTAGACTGCGTCTTCGCTTCCCCCGGGGCCCTCCATTGAAACCCTTGTGGGTGCTCGAAAAGTAACTCTCGCTGCAGTGTTTTCCAGCTACCTAACCAATCAGTATTGATGTTAAAAGGAAAATTGAGCACCAAGTTTAGAAAGATAATAAGGAATTTTGCGCAAACGTTTTAAAGAACCAAGGCTGATGCAATCGGATTTTGGTGAGGTTCTCTGCCGGGAGGTAAGACCAGCGTTTCAGAATCTCCTGCAAGGTTCCGGAAGGCTGCAGGCATATATGCTCGTTATCGTGCCTTCCCTCAGATTTGTGTAACTGCTACGTTTTTAGTAAACATATTTCGTTCCTAGTTTGCAAACTTTCATTTCTGTCGAGTTTTTAGTAAGCACATGTGTGTCGTTCTAATTTATTGTGTGTGTTTATTTGACATCTACATACCCTTGAGGTGAAAACTTCCAGGACATTTTATGGCCAGCAGGTCAATAGGAGTTCACAAATAAAGTTGAAATCTCATCATCCTAAATAAAAATGCGTCTCTTCTAACCATATTGCCCAGTTTCACAATCTCCCCATCCTTTCATTCCTAGAAAAGTTCGGGGCATATTACCAACGTTTAGCGATATTTATCGCTAACGATGCTTAGCAACGAATTTGTTAACGCCAAGTATCGCCGGAAATTATCGCAGAGATAACTCGCAATTAGCAAGGTTTATCTCAGAAGTGATCAAAATCCTCGCGCTAACTGCCAATTGAGAGATTATCGCTGCAAAACCAACGATAATCTCTCGAAGTTTGGCGTTAGCTTGATGATAGGGGCTCACAAACTTAGCCATGATATCCACCTTCCATAGGATATCATGGCTAAGTCAGGAAAATACCAGGTGTAAAAAAAGCAGTGCTAACCGCGGTTAGCGCTGCTTTTTTTTATCACTAACAGGGTTAGCGAAATCCTTGATAATAGGAGAAATGTCGCTTAACAACATTTCTCCCATTATTTTTCTCTGAAACGCCCCCTTTGCATCTCATTTGTGAAGCAAGGGGAAACGTAGAGAAAAAGGGTGCTAACATGCAAATTTGCGTGTTAGCACCCTGTTGCTGATAGGGAGATCATTTTATCTCCGCTTTCTTGGCTTTTAAAGCCAAAAAAGCGGAGATAAATCCCTTGATAATATGCCCCTTCATTTCTTTATTTACCTTTCTCCTAGCCTTATCGATTGTTGCAGGTTTAAAAGTCCCACACCAAATCCAGCTCATAATCAGCTGTGTCTACAATTGCATTGTCTTGACCCTCAACCTCCTAATCTCCCCTACATTTCCTTTCAGGATTTTCAATAAGGTCACGCTTTCTATTTGCACTAAATCCTTTTCCTCCTAATGAATACCTAAAGTAGCAGGACAGCTGCAACCCTTGAACTAGCATAAGTAGGAGCTAACCCCAATGCATTCTTCTTCCACCACCATTTTATCAGCACTCTGTTATGGAAGCCAAGCTGCTTTCCATATGACCACATTTTAGCTTGTCTGGATGCCCATATGAACGAATGTCTACAGATCCAATTCCGAATCACTCAACTTTTTAGCCAATTAAGAAAATCTGGAATAACAGCAAAAGAAAATGAATAAAGATCTTTAAAATGATCCAGTCCATTCCAGTCTTATCTATCTCCTGAAACAATCGGAGCTCCATCTATCTAACTCTTTAATCTGCCTCACATACTATCTTCTAATCTACGCCTCTGTATCAGTACCAAAACGAAAACAGTGAGTTACAAACTCTCCTACTAGTAAACACAATCTATGCAAAACCTATGCCTAACCTTCAGTAAATTAAAACTCAGGAATAGTATAACATCAGCATGTCAAAGAGAAACGACCCAATCCCAACACTATAAAACCATTCCACAGCACAAATCTGCTCCCTAGGATATTACTTCAAATACACAAACCCACCTCTGATCCCTTTTTGTAACCCCAAGCCACACTCTATAGCTTCACAACTACCATTACAACTTGCTTAGATGCACTCCCTGCCCCTTTCAACAATTCAGATTACTGTAAATACCCAGAAAAAAATCCTGAACATACATTCTGAAAGTAAGTCTTCTTCCACGTCCTCAAAATATATGCCACCTAAGGCTGGCAGCATCTCCTGGAACAAACGTACTGTAATTGGCCTTGTTAGTTTCAATGGAGTTGAACCAGTGTCTCTTCCACCCTTCTGGTATACTGTTAGCCATCTAATTTATTGAGGGTTCAGAACCCAGATTAACTTCTCTTAAAAGGCTATTCTCACCAGCTCAACTGCAGTCATTTCTGGTAACAAAGCTTTTTCCATTAAGGCCATTATAATAACTATTGCTAGTGACTTTGCCAATGTCTTTAAGCCATATTGTAAAGCAGCTGGTGTGAAGCATGGCTAAAAGGGATTTCAAAAAGCGCTAAGATGTGGCCAGCACTGGTCGCATCATACCATTTTTTAGGTCAAGCCTGGGCAGCGAATGCGCTGTGAGGCATGCTGTATTCGAGCATGGACTTGAAGCCACTCATACTCTCACTCCATATTTGTTATTGGCTTGTGTCGCTGTGTGCTGGCTTCTGATTCATTAATAGGCTTGTTAGCCCCTCCTTAGTACCGCCTTGTCTTCATTTGTAACCTTCCATGACGATTGGCCCTTTTACTTAGGTTGTTACACAGTACGTCTGTAAGCACTATTTTCTTTAATGAGATTGTTTTACTGCAGGCATGACGTGCTTTCCTGCAGCATTCAGCGCGCCATGCGCGCTTTCGCTCTCCAAGCATCCCTGGACAATGGAGGTCACTTCTTTGAAATGGAATAGGTCTTGCAGAATAAGCATTTGGAATACAATAGGTCTCACATTTACGAGAGTTTAAGCTACTGGCATTGTAAATACCAATGCTTTTTTTAAATCTTTTTTTTTATAATTAACACATAAATATAAGCCATTGCCATTTGCCAATAGCACAAACTCTTGTAAATGCAGGACCTATTGCATTTCAAAGAAATCTCCCGCCAAAATTAACAATCCAACCGTCAGTTCGAAAAGTATGGGGACCCAACAGTGATAGTGTCAGTGCATGCAATCTAGGAGGTATATAAACAGAGCAAATATTAAGAGTGTGCCCCTCCCAAGTTCCACTCATCGCTACATATCTACCCACAGGATCGGTCCACGTCCTTGCAGGGATAAACGGTAGCACCTTTTTACATAAAACCTGTTCCCCCTAGAGCCAGTCGTGTAACCTGCTTGCGCCACAAGTGTATATCTAAATCTGTCCAGCGCCTTACAGTGATTCCCCCTAAGGGGGTCTCCTACAACAGAATCACATCTGGGGCGTGTAAATGTAGCACCACAGTTCACTTTATTCTACCACAGAGACCATTCACGTTCCAAGTCCAGATTTTTTTCGTTTGCTTTGCACCCCAGCCATCAGACTATGGAGAGGGATACCACTGAGCCCGCACGATCCCCTACCAAGGATTTGAATAATTAATCTCTGGGCCCCCTACTGAGCACAACAAGTCACCTGCCACCACTGCAATTGTACACTTTCCTTCCATTAAAAAACATACACTTCACAAATAAACATTCCTCAACTTTTAAACAAGTCCTCCCACCCTGCAACCCTGTTAGATAGGTTCACAACTACCCACCACACCAACCTGCAGAGTGCCTGTCACCCAAGCACCAGCAACACAAGAGAGGATGCACTGGCTCCACCAAGAATGACTCATGGAGAAATGTGCCAGATTACTGTACCCCTGTCCTTAGGTTCATGATTTTAAATCCTGAGGTCTCATACATTCGTCTGTCGGCCATAATGGGACACTAGTGATGCATGGACCCCCACTCAAACTTTACATCACATAAGTAGTCCCCAGGCTCTGGACCCATACACATTAATACAGACAAAACCATTGTGCCTCTAGTCCCACAGGACAGAGGCAAATAGTTAAATTTAGGGGCTTGTGCATCTCCATCAGGGTGCCTCCGATGCCAGTTCTTCAGCAAACTTCGCCTGAGGGTCCTCAAACGTCTTATTCTATGCTCCTGCTCATATTCTCCTCTTGGCCTCCACTCACCACCTCAACTGGCGACTCTCCAACCCTCTAACCAGTCCCAGGCCTCTTCAGGGGATCCAAAGCACCTGTTTTACCCTCCGCTATCACCCGGAGTCTGGTGGCGAAGAGCATCATGTATTTGAGTCCTCGCGCTCTGAGGTCTCCTTTCACCACCTCAAAACTACGTCGCTGTCGCTGAACTTGTAGGGTATAATCTGGAAAAAAGTGAACAGTAACATTTTTGTAGCATATTTCTCCTGGTCCATTGCAGCCTGAAAAATCACATCCCTGTTGTGATAGTTGAAGATCCGTGTAATGAGCGTCCATGGGGGGGCCCTGGCTTGGGTGGTGGTACAGTCGCCTGGGGGACCCTTCGACAGTGAAGAATTTGGATAAACGTTTAGGGCATAGTGTGTTAACAATATAGTACTCCAAGAAAAGGTCCACACTGGGACCCCCTGCCCTCTCAGGTAGCCACACCACTCTGATGCTGTTTCTTCGTGACCTTCCTTTTTGATCTACACCACCTTTCTAGAGGCCTGTTGCGTTATGGTTCGCACTTGGGATTCCTGGCGTTTTGTAGTGGACTGGAGCAGAGCAAAATGAGATTCTGCAGTTGTCACCTTTTTTTTTTGTTTAAAATTTGTCTATTGGGATTTTACATTACATGTTACATATTGACGTATTACATCGTTATAATGCATTGACACATAATTGCAATTGGGAGCCAAGTGATTGTAAGTAATAGCATACACATTTTTACTGCATCACAGCCATTATAAAAAAAACAGACGCTGGAGTAAATGTCTGGGAGGAACCCTCCTGTTGTTTGTGCTTTTCAGTGGTAGCGTCTTACATTCTGGCTGGGCGTGCCTCCGATGGGCATTCATGAAAATTCCAATCTTGCGGTTTCTTTCCCAGTGTTATCATGTCTAATCTTGCCTGAATGTTTTCCCATCTAACTGTCATCGGAGCTGTAGCTGCCGATGTGAAACAGCGAACTGTAAACTATGGGGGTGAAACTGAAGGGGACGTTGGGGAGCTATCGGACTGTGTGTCGAGAGGATCGATAGTGCGGGCGGTGTTGTTGCCATTTTGCTGTGTTGTGATGTGGAGGTGTGATGGTACATATGTGAGAGGGGGATTTGGAGCCCTCATATCAGGGTATCCTAGTGTGGAAGAGAAAAGCTCCCGGTATAACTTTTGCAGAGCGTTGGAGTTAGGTCTGTGGGCCCTGTCATGGGACTTCTGCTACTGACCCTACGGGGAATAGAGTTAGGGTCTGGGATTTGGAGTCTGCTGGTGCTTCCGCGGGGGTTGTTTCGTGTATGAATGTGTATAATAACTGTGCCCATTCTAAGGAAATGGGATTCTTACAGATTCTCTTTACTTCCTCTTCTCTTAACAACACTTCCTCCACCTTACCCTATTTTTTCATGGCACCTACCCAGGCTGCTTCCAGGGGTCCACCAGTGCATGGCTATTCCCCTTTTTGCTAAGAGAAAATGCGAGAGACATAAAATGGTTCTGTACTTTTTCGATCTTCCGCCTGCGGAAGATCCCGAGAACACAAGCTTCCCACGCGGGCATCGTCTGGATGATGTTCATCACCCTAAGCGTCTGGTGGACTCGAAACCAGTAGTTTTGAATGGTGGGGCAATCCCAGATCATGTGCTTAAAGTCTGCCTCAGGGGCTTGACATAGGGGTCAGGAGCAGTGTGTGTCTGGATAAAAACGGCGGAGACGGTGTGGCGTGAGGTAAGCTCTGTGGAGAACGTTGAATTGAATGTTTCTGAAATGCGCATTGCTGGAGACCTTCTTGGGCTATTCTAAGGCTGTATCCCATTCTCTATCGTTAAACACCCTCCCCATTTCTGTTTCCTTCATCTGACGCAAAGACTGTAATGTGGGGAGAATCAGTTCCCAAACGGCCTTGTATAACCATGTGACTAGATACTGGCCTGCTCCCATGTGCAAAATGGTGTGCATCACTGGGTGTGTCGGGGGTTCCCCCTCGTTTGGGTCCCAGTAGCGGCGACTACTGTCTATGAGTTGCCTGTGTGTTAAAAACTGGCCTGGAGGGAGGCCATATTGTTCGGCCATCTGGGCGTATGTCCTGAGTTGGCCCTCTTCAAACAGGAACTCTACCTCCATGACTGCAAGGTCGGTCCAAACCTGGACAGTGCCAGCGGTATAGTATTTCTCTTCTCTGGGGAAACCTACCAGAGGAAGTAGGGGTGAGTACGGAGGTCTTCCTTTGGACATGCGGTGGATTTTCATCATACATGTGCTGGCTATGGATATCTGAAGTGTTCGTATATGCATTGGCTTGGTGCCCGGCAGGAGCATCCTGTGGATTGCTGGTAGTGAAATGCGGCCCTCCTCAGTAGTGGCCTCCCCGGTATGTCGCTTTGCTGTCCAGTGTGACAACCACTGTAACAGGGCAGCAAGATAGTATGCCTTGAAAGATGGTGCTCCCAATCCCCCCCGATTCGTGGGTAAATATATCGTAGACAATGCCACCCTGTGTCGATTCCCTTCCCAGACATGCTCGGTGAGTAGGGTGGCTAATACTTTAAAGAACGGGCGCAGTGGTATAACTGGAAGATTGGCAAAGTTCTAGAGTAGCTTTTGCTAGCATTACTCGCCCAATGGGGGCTAGGGGCAATGTTTTCCAGAACCCCACTGTCGATCGTATCCACGCCAACGTCTTACGGTGATTCCCTTAGCACAGGCCCTCCGGGGAGTGATATAATCTCCCTCCTAGATATCTGGGCGCCTCGGCGCTCCATGCAAGCGTCCGAGATCTGACCTGAATTTCGAAAGCGCTAAGTGGGGACTCAGCGGGTACAGAGTGGATTTTTCCCAGTTAACGTTAAGGCCTGAGGGCTCCGCAAATTCCCTTAGTGTCGACCCGATAGGTGTTAAGTCTTGGGTAGCGTCACAAACATAAATTAAAAGGTCATCCTCGTATAGGGATACGCAATGCACTGTGTCTGCCAGTGGAATGCCCCAGGTCTCGCCCTCCTTTCGCAGGCATATCACTAGGGGCACCACCGCTAGGGCGAACAGAAGGGATGATAGTGGGCACCCCTGTCTGGTTCCCCTTTCTATTGTGAACAGTGTAGATTTATATTTACCTATTCTGGCTCCTGAGGTAAGGCTTGTGTAGAGGAGCTTTGTGCATGCCATCAGTGTGGGTCCTATGTTTATTTTGCGGAGAACTGTGAATAAGTATGGCCATAGCAGCGTATCGAAGGCCTTTTGGAGGTCTAGTATTAGGCATGCTGCATTGGGGAACTGCACTTTCACCCTGTCTTGGATATGGAATTACCTCCATAAGTTTTGCAAGGTGTTACGTCGTGGGATAAACCCGCATTGATCTGGGTTGATCAATGGCGTCAGAATTTGGGCACACTGGTCTGCCCAGTATCTTACATTCTGCGTTTAGGAGGGTGATTGGTCTGTATGAGGAGGGGAGCGTTGGGTCTCTGTGCGGTTTTGGAAATGTAACTATGGTCGATTCCCTAAAGGAGCCCGGGAGTTCACCTTTGTCTCGTGCGTCGTTATACATGGTCTCCATGCAGAGGGTCAGTCGGGTTGAGAAGGTGCTATAATATTCGAGTGGGAAGCCGTCCACCCCATGTGCTTTATTAATTGATAACGCTCTAATTGTCTGGGAAATGTCAGTGGATTTGATCTTCACCTCCAGCGCTTTTTTGTCAGCAGGCGGGATTTGAGGCAAGAGTAATGGGTGTAGGAATCTAGTAGTCATTTGATGATTGAGTTGCTCAGGGCCTGGTAAATATCAGAATAATAATCATGGAAGATGCGTAGAATGTCTAGCTGTGAATGTCGGAGGATACCAGCCTTGTCCGCTATTTCAGTAATTGGTTTCACATCCGAGTCTTGCTTGGCGAGCCAGGCTAGGAGTGTCCCCACCCTATTGCCTTCCCGGTGGACCTTGGAAGCATAAACCCTAAAGTTATATTTGCGAAGGTCTCTCAGTGTCTCCGCATGGGTTGTTTTGGCGATGGCCACTTGATCTGGGGTGGCCTCGTCTGCATCAGCTTTTTTGTTAAAGCCGCTAGTGTTTGATCCCCCGGCTGCAATGTCTTCTCTAATGTTCTGCGTACCCCTACTATTTGTTGTATGCAATGCTCCCTGGCTACCACTATAAATGTGTCCCATTTGATCAGCCGAGATGATGCTGTGCCTGCGTTTAATGTGAACTGCTCTTGGATGTGTTTCCCGTGATCATGACTAAACACCTGGTCTGTGAGGCACCACAGTTGTCACCTTCTTACTAATCTTCTGTAGATCTGCCCTTAATAGATTATCTTCAATGGTCACAATGTCAATATTGGGCTCCAGTGTGCCCTTCACGTCTTGTATGACTTCCATTATTGCCCCCAGGGAGGGTTCTCTAGACCATCAGCAGCTCCCCCCCACCTTCTTCCGCCATCACCTGTGTTTTGGGGACCACATAATTATCCATCTTGTTTGATCGGGACACTCCAGGCCCTTTAGGTTTCACCATTGCAGGAGTGTGGGTGCGGCCTCAATTCAGTTCAAACACCATGTTCCCCAAACCTGAGATAGTGCCAGTAGACTATTTGAATTGATGCCCAATCATGCACAGATTGCCAGACAGCAGCTCCACTTCAGCGATCCAGCCTGGTGTTCCCACCTTCCAGCAGGCCCTAATTTATGCCATGTGGCATGTTCGCAGAGGGTCAGTCTGCTTCCTCATCCACCAGGGTCTGTCACCGCTCCAAGGACCAGTGGGCAGGCAGGCAAGTCCTCCAGAGCGGTTCTCTCTCGCCTAATGCTAAGGTGTTCAGATCGAGCCTGCCTCGCTGTGAATTCGTCTGATGCGGTACCTCCTCTTACCAACTAGTGCCCGCTGAAGGCCGCTGGACCCTCCCGGGCCATGCTTCACTGCCACTTCAGCCAATGCCCTGCTTTTAAAATCTTCGCTTATGCCAGTGGGAAGATACACATAGATAATGCGGTCAAGGCTTTCAGAGCTGGTCTTTCTCTCTGATTGCTCTGGTGTTTGGATCAGGCCCCCTGTTCAGGTAATTCAGTTGACTCCTCCCTCCAGCCGGCATGTTCCATGGATCACAGGCTGCTCCCTGACCGCCCTTCACAGCTTCCTTAGCCCCGGGTCCTGCTGGTACGCCATTCCTTACTTGATCGCCGCAGCAACAGCAAGCATCTCCTTCTGCTGTGGGGGCTCAGGGCACCCAGGGCCACAACAGTACCTGGCTACTCCTCAGGAATATGCTCCTCCAGCTCACTCCACAGTACAACTCAGGGAGAGCTAGGCCTCTTGACTCTGCTGCCCCCAACTCTGTCTGAGGGGGCCACAACCGCTACCACCAGACCTCTCTGGATCCACCACTCACCACCAGTCGCTGGGGGCCTTGGGATAAAGGAGAGTGTATGGATGTAAGGGCTTTGTCAACTAGTGCTGCGTAGCTGGGTGAATGTGCAGCCATCTTGGGGGATGCCAAGCCACACCCCAATAATAGTTATTTTTAAGAAAAAATCATGCGATGTCCTCCAGGTTTGCCACTCAATCCCACAATATTCAATATTTATGCATCACCACTAGTTGACCACAAACACTCCTGTGAATTAAGTATTTGTACATATTCTAATTACACTCAGTTCATTCTAAGATTGAATGCAAACCTTGCTATTCTACAGAATACATTCAAAAGCTGTCTCTGTACAGTTCCTAGCTGGATTAACTCAAATTATCTTAGTTTGAACACTGAGAAAACAGAAATCATCATACTTGGCAATCCCTCAGCCTATTCTTCCTCTTGGTGGACAGATGCCCAAGGTCCCAACCTTTCGTGCCACTTCTGCCCACAATCTTTGCATCATTTTTAACAATGCATATAAATTCACCTATACATGCTTGCTCCAGGTGAAAACGATTGAGAAGGTTTGCTCGGCATGGATGGCACCAGCTAATTCTATGCTTAAATACTATGCTATAAAAACAGACATTTGAGAATTTAAGGTGAGCAGATTTAGAGTGTTGCTGGTGTTGTAGGGTGCTCTATATAGGAGCTACTCTCCACCTAAACTTGGGAACTACCCAGAATTCTCTGCTTCCTTTTAGGTCTCGCCTACTCAGGGCACATCCATTGCATAGGAGAGAGACCTTTAGCCATCAGCAGAGCTTTGGGGGCAAAAACGTGCACGCGTTGCATTGCATTGCTTTGGCAATGCGTGCACGTCTGGTGAATCCCTTGCGGGAGCGCATGGCGTCATATGGTCACAATCATCGGGCCTTGCTTCACGTTCCTGCAAGGGAATCGCGCAGGCCCCCTCCCCCTGCTGCCGCGCGAGGCGTGCAGTTGTTGTTTTTAGCAACCAGCAGTATGTGTTTCTTTACTCTTCCATCCTGCTATTTTCTGTGCCCCCTCTCAAGCTCTCGCAAAAAACATGGGAAATGCCAATAGCGTAGCCTTTTAAAGCAATACCAGTTGTCTGCCAACACTTGTCTTGTTCACTCTCCCTGGTTTTCCGGTCTTTGCACACTCTCTTGCCTGCTCCCCCTTTCCATGCCCTTTCACCCAGTCCCTTTTCCATCATCTGCTTGTTATGCTCCTTTCTCCCTCCTGCTTTGTTTATTTTCTCCTCTCTGCCCTATTAATATATGTTTCCTGCTTTCTTCTCCCTAGCACTCTCCATTCTCCCCTTCTCTCCCTTTCTTCCTCCGAACCGCTGCTGCTTTCTTCTCTCATCGCTGCATCAGCGTTGTCTCCAAGGAGCTGCCCCTGTAGGAATGGCTTGTAGTGCATACGCTGTTGGCTGGGGCTGAACGGACTGGCGTGAAGCAATCACCGACACCAAACCTACAATATATGCTCACTCCCCATCCCATATATCACCAGGCATAACTCTCGCCAGTTAGCACTCCCAGAAAGTATTAAAGGTGTATTTCACCAGCCTGAGACACTCTTGCATTAAATCACATGGGGCAGTTAATCACAGTCACTCAGCAGTGCGGAGGTGGCTGCACATTACACAAGGAGCCGAGACTACCAAAGCATGATTGTTTGCGTATATCTGTGCACGCCGCTGTCACCACAGAAAGTAGAACATTGCGTCTGGATAACCTCAAAGGTGATTAGCGCACTATACAAATATGCATAACATAGTGTATCCTGGGCGTGACCTTGTCCCCATACTGTCTTCAGCCTGCTTTGGCCATGCCACCTTACCCCCCAGAGGTGCAGTGGCATAACGACGTTTGAGAGGGACCCCCTGCAAAGTACATGGAGACTCTAGACCCAGTCAGGAGCTCCCAGGCCAGAGGCCCGGTGCCCGTGTACAGTGCCGGAAGGGGTTCCCTGGAGCTTGGCCTCCCTGTGCACTGCAGGGGCTGCGGAGGCTATTGTTACACCACTGCAGAGGTGTCTATTGTCGTAGAGACTGGCCGACTCCATAACAGATTTTTAGGATCCCCACCAAAATGTAATCAAATGCAATAATTTTGATTCATTGTAAGTACATTTATGGTATTTGGATATCCTGAATATTTGTCATGGATCCAACTCTTATGGACCTACATTGGACTCCCTTGTTATGGAATGCGGCAAAACTGCACCATTCTGCCCCCAGTGCAGTAGAACCTGGAACTGAAATATTATTAAACCATGGCTTGAACTTTAATAACTGTATCGATAGAAACAACGTTGTTGGGTTTAAAGCAATCTCTATTAAGAAATTATTGGATAGCCTTTTTTAATTTACTTCACCTGCATATTGATTTACACTTAATAATTCAGCTAAATAAGTTCAATTCACATCTCACTCGAAAATATGAAGTAGCATTTGACTACAGCACTCAATGATTTAAATAATTTAAAAAAAACTAGGTCATGAGAGTGTATGCACTATTCCACAGCTTGTGCAGAGCTTGTTGAAGTGTTTGTTTTTTAAGTGGTGCCCAGCCACTCCCTGATGCAGCGCAGACCCTGCAGCCCGGATTAAATGTTATTTTGCACATTAAAGCCGCTCCTATAAGCTTTGCCAATACTTGGAACAAAAGTAGGAAAACATGATACCTTTCTGCGTAGAACGTGCATTAAAGAATTGAGTGTGGCTAAAAGTGTGATGACTGAGTTTACTTTTCAGACGTAAAACAGTCCCTCCTGCATTCCGATGGAAGCACTTCCTAGAAAGCAGAATGATACACCAAACAGCTAATAGCGTGAGATGTATTCATTTGGGCTGTGCCGAATCCCATCCTGTTTATTTCAAAGAATTGGAAGCAATAGCAATTCCTGTAAACTGCGCTTACAAGTAGAACTAAAAGCCACTCCATAGTGTAAAGTTTTGGTTAGGCCTACCCTGCACACAAACTGGAGACCACACGGTGTTGCATTAGTGGTCAGTACAATGCTTGCCACGCCCAGGGCCCTGGGCTTTTTATTACCTCTAGAACGTGCCCTCCGTATCCACGTCGGGCAGAACCATAGAACTTGCGTCTGTGGGGGGAAAACAGTACAGCACTACTGACCGTGGGCCAAAATGGTTGCGCCCACCTAGTACAACACTACATTCCTCCTTTACCTTAAAGTAAAAACCAAAACAAACATAACATCACATATCAACTTTTCTGCTCACAGTCTCTGAGAGTTTCAAAATGCAAAAAGGAACAGTCTTACTTTGGTAGCGGCGGAGATGCAGCTCGGACTCTTCAACATCCGCAACAGGCCACGAAGTCATGGTACTTCTGGGATGGCTTTGGGCAGGGGCGCAGATTATATCGGCTCTGGCTGCGCTCGCCTGACTGGGTGGGAGTTAGTTCTTCAGAGTCTTTGACCCCAGCAGTTCCGGGTGGCTTTGGGTCGCTTGTGATTCTTGTTCATTCCTGACTGGTGTAGTCGAGTCTGCTTGCAGGGTTTCCTCCTCGCTGGGAGTGTCCTCCTCTTCTGTTTCTCGTGGGCCTTGGGTCGGTCTTGTGTCTTGCTCTGCCGAGTCCGGGAGCTCGTCCTCTTCTCCATTCAAGACCCTTTTAAAGAATGACACGTTTCTGGTGACTTTCTCTCTCCCTTTCACTGCAGTGATCATGGTGCCGTTGACATTGGTGACAGTGCATGGGTGTAGCTCGAAAGGGAGGCGGAACTTTCCTCCAGGATGGCGGTCTCTCACCAGCACCCGGTCGCCAGCTTGAATGGGGCTGTCTGCGGCTCTTCTTCGCCTCGATGCTGCTCTGTTAGACTTTGTTCGCTGTTCCATGGACCGGTTGCACGGAGTTGGAGCTGAGGCCCACATGGGATTGTGCGGGAGAGTGTCCACAACTGCTCTGTTGAAACATAGGCGGCTTGGAGGAATCCCGGTGGTGCAGTGGGGTGTCAGTCAGTACTCTCTTAAAAACTGGAAGAGGGCTAGTTCTAGGTTCTGGCCATCCGTCATGGCAATTTGGATGGTCTTATTTAGAGTTCTCATTAGTCTCTCAACTTCGCCATTGGCTTGAGGCCATCTTGGGGTGATCTTCCGGTGTTTGATGCGGTGTGATTGTAGATATTCCGCTAGTTCACCGCCGTTGAAGGGGGTGCCATTGTCAGTGCGTAGTTCTCCTATGAGGCCGTGGGTCGCAATAATTTTCTCTAGTCTAGGGATCACTTCAGAGGCGGCAGTGGAGGGCAGGATCTCAATTTCGGGGTATCTTGAGAAATCATCTACCACCACAAACATGTACTTCCCGCCCGGGAGGCTACCAAAGTCTGCGCTGGCCCGCGCCCACGGGGCAGTCGGTCCTTCTTCTGTGTTTACAGGTGCTGGGGGGTTGGGCAGGCTGGTTGCTAGGCACACTGGACATCGTTGGATGACTTCTTCGACCTTCTTGTCGAGCCCTGGGAACCTGGGAGTTTGGTCCTGATGCGATTCTTTGATTTCACAATGCCCTGGTGAGCCCCATGGGCTAGGAGGACCGCTTGCTGTGTGAGGCTATCCGGCAGTACCAGGCTGGGACCTCTTAGTAGGCATCCTTCCGGCGAGATGGACAGCTCGCTCCTGACTTGGTAGAGTGCCTTTAGCATTGCCTGGGCTTCTAGGGTGCGGAACGTGGCTGGGCTCTGAAGTGGTTTCCAGTTTCCTGACTGGATGGCCTGGATGGCGATTTGTAGGCAATCATCGTCCTTGGTGGCTTGTGTCACGTCCTCTAGGGACATTGGCAGAGGCCTCGAGCGCTCTACGATCATCCTGACATACTCTTCAGTAGCGTCTGCTTCTGCGGCTTCTGCTTCAGTGACCGGGCGGGCATGCCTCGACAGATAGTCGGCGGGGTTTCTGGAGCCCGGCCGATATTCTACTGTGAGTTGGTATTCTTGGAGCTGGAGCACCTACTTCTCGATGCGAGGGGGGGCCGTGAGGATGATCCTTGGAATAGTGGGAGAAGCGGTTTGTGGTCTGTGATCACCAAGAATGGGTGTCCGTATAAGTAGATATGGAAATGACGGCACCCCCATAGGATGGCGATGGCCTCCTTTTTGATCTGTGAATATCTTTGTTCCGTCGCAGTGAGGGTTCTACTAGCATACGCGACGGGTGCCCACTCTCCGCACGGTTGTTGTTGGGTCAGGACAGCGCCGAGGCCGGTCGGGCTGGCATTCACCACGAGCTACGATTCATAGCGAGGGTTGAAATAGGCCAGAGTCGTGTCTGCTGAGAGTGCAGCTTTGGTCTTTTGGAAGGCTTCTTGCTGTTCCGGTCCCCACTCCCAGGTGGCTGTGGATCTCGTGAGGTCACGAAGAGGGCCGGTGAGGTTGGATAGGTCTTTAATGAAACGCCCACAGTATGTCACCATCCCCAGAAAACTGCGGACAGCGGTCACGGATGTTGGGGCGGGAGCATCATGGATGTCTTTGACTTTGTCGGGGTCTGGTCCAACGCCCTGGTCGGAAAATCGGTATCCAAAAAAACTGATGTCTTTTCGGAGGAATTCGCACTTTTCCCTGTGAAGGGTTAGACCCCGCTCTTGCAGCCTGGCAAAAACAGCTTGGAGGCGCCGGATGTGTTCGTCTAATGTCGCCGCGTGGACCAAGATATCATCGCTCACGTTCAGCACACCGTCTAGTCCTTGCAGGACGGTTTTAATAATGTTTTGAAATACTTTGGCTGCACTGGATATCCCGAAGTTGAGTCTGGTGTATCTCCACAAGCCTGCATGGGTGGAGAAAGTCGTTATCGGGCGGGAGTCCGGGTGCAGAGGGATTTGGTGGTATCCGGACCTCAGGTCCATCTTCGAAAACCACTTTGACCCTGACAGTTCGCCGATGATGTCATCTATGGTTGGCGTCAGATGGCGTTCTCTCTTGATTGCGAGGTTGGGAGTGCGTGTCCACGCAAATCCGCACAGCGTCCGGTTGCTTCGGTTTCTTGGCCACAACAATGGGCGACACCCATCGAGTGGGCCCGCTGACTCTTTCTATGATCCCGGCCCTCTCGAGCACACGTAGTTCCGCTTCTACTTTGGGTCGCAGGTGGAACGCTATGCGCCGGTGCCTGAGGGCCACTGGAGCGACTGAGTGATCTATGTGAAGGCAAATGGCAGGTCCTCTCAAACAGCCAATCCCGTCGAACAGTGAGTTGTGTTGCAGCACAAGATGGTGGAGGCTGTGTGCTTGGACTGTGAGGGCAAAGTGAATCAGTCCTAGGTCTTGGGCGGTTCTGCAGCCTAGCAGAAACCCGGATCCTTCTTGCGACACATAGATCTTGGTGTGTACGTGATGGGAGTCATGTGATGCAGTTGTCCGGAAGACTCCGCACAGGTGGAGGGGTCGACTGGTGCCATTGGCGTACACTTGCACTCTCGTGGGATGGAGCACCGGTGGAGTGTCTAATGTCCGGTACACGCTGGCTGCCATTAGGTTGATCGTTGCCCCGGTGTCGATTAGGGCCGCCACCTCTTGATCGTGTACGTTCACTGAGCACATGGGTTCTGCGGATGGAGTAGCGGCCAACGTGTTGAGCATTCGTACCAAGTGGACGGACGCTGCGTCCGCTTCGTCATCGTCTATGTCGCTGTTGGCGGAGGTACCTGGCAGTGGTTCTATTTGTCTCACTCTTCGGGGCGGGCCGTTGAGCTTTTTCCTTTGCGATGACAGGCACACACTCGCGAAATGGTTGGCTTTTCCACAGGCGCTGCAGATCTTCCCATGTGCAGGGCATGCCCCGTTGTGGGGGGTTGCTCCTCCGCAGCACACGCAGGGGCGGTCGTGAGGTGATTGAGCTAGGCCTGGCCGTGATCTTCGGGGTGGCTTTGTACGTGTGTCTGAGGTGCTAGTCTTTATGGCACAGACAGGTTCAACTTTGACTGCGACCGTAGGTTTTGGCTCCATATGCGCAGCTCTGGCTTTCGATAGTTCTTTAGATCGCCCTAGCGCCAGGATGTCGCGCATGGGCATGTTGTCTGTTTCTAGGACTCTTTCTCGCAGTTTCGAGGAGGCGCAGCCCTGTATGAATTGGGCGTGGATCTCGTCGTCAGCATCTGGGAGGGTGCACGTGCTGGCTAGCTTTTTGAGTCTCGCATAGAAGACATCGACTGACTCTTCAGGGAGCTGGCGGGCCTGGCGGAGTAGAAACCTTTCGTAATCTGCGCTGGCAAAAGGTTCGAAGTATTGCGTGATGGCGTCGCGTAGCATGGTGTAGTTTCGAGCGGGCCTCCTTCCACCACGTCCTTAAGATGTCATGTATGGCTTCCCCTCCATAGGGGCCCCCCTGCCCCGGGGACCGCCACCCGCGGGGCTTTAACTATATGTATGCAGGGGGGCTCATGGCCCCCCGCAGCCCCAGGGACCTCCACCCCACCCGGGCCTCTTTTTATTTAAAAAACCTGTGTTGGGTGGCTCAAGCCCCCCACACGCCCCAGGGACCGCCACCTCCCCGGGGCTTTATTATAGAAAATAGGGGGGTCCGTGTCAGACCCCCCAGCCCCGTGGATCACCATCCCCGGGGCTTTTGAATGTTGGGAGGGGGGCCACGCAGGCCTCCGTTCTGGAGCCTTTGCTGGCCCTGGGGACCACCAACTTCCAGGGCCAGCTCTTTCAGTGTCCTGGGGTGCCTACCACCGGGACACTGCTGTTTGCTATGGTAGGGCGGGATCCTTGTGGCTCCCACCCTAACATAGCAAACTGCTTTCCTATTTGAAAGAGAGAGCAGGAAGCCTGCTCTCTCTTTCAAGTAGGAAAGCAGATTGCTTTTCATCAGAGAGAGAAGCATGTAAGCTGCTCTCTCTGACGAAAAGCAATGCCGGCTCCCAAAGGACGTAGGGAGCCGGCTGGGACCGTGGGGGCATTGGGGCTCCCCCCACGGTCCCCAACATTATATTTGAGCCCTGGGGATGGGGTCCCTGGGGATTATAAAAATTAGTGATAGAGGTTATTTTTGTTTTACGGTAAATTTACCGTACGCGTACCATGCACGTACGTACGGCGTACGGTGCGAAGTCTGTAAGTCGTCCCGTAAGCGTACCTAAGCTAGAAAAAGAAAAATATTTTTCAGATATTTATGAAGTGTATGTGTTTACATGTTGGCTGGCTCTAAAAAGCCCTTGTGTTTATTGGAGATTTTGATACCTACACAAGTAAGTACTGATGTACAGTCTAAAGTTCATGCGGAAGACTCTGTTCCCTACATCTGTAAAATGTACACCATCTCTCCTATAAATAAATGTCTTGCATATTGAAACGCAGATTGTTGTTGTAAATGGACCCCATTCTATAGTCAGAAACAGATTTATTCACATGTTTCCTAGCTTTCTCAATTTGTGGACAACATTGATTGGACCAGTTCTAATTCTGAATTTGGCATATATTAGAATAGACAAAGGTAGTTTGGGGGAAAAGTGACATCAGTTCAGTAAAGGTGTCCTTCATAAACATTTCCAGACCTACCCCAGTCAAATTGCCTAGGTCATTGCCACCACAGTGCACAATTATGAGGTCAGGGTGTTGGAGATGGAAAAAGGATTTCATCAATGGCATCAATTGGTGCCACTTTAACCCTCTCTGTCCAATCCATTTAATGTCTACATATGGTAAACCTAGGTCTTTGTGAATTCCTTTCTGTTCTGCGTACCTTTGACTCCAGAAAATATAACTGTGTCCCACAATCCACACTCTAAGCATCTTGAAGAGAGGTCTTGATGCACTCAGATGGTCTCTGTAAATGAAAGGGCAGTTTGAACATTTTTTTTTCTTAAATGTTGGATAAGTGGAGTTTTGAAAGAAGCAAAGAAGTGATTGGTTGTTAGAAAACTTTTTAGATAGAAAACTAGGGTGCAATATTCTGTTTTTCAAAAGCCTGTTATTTATTGGTTAAGAAAAAGTGATAGAAAAGAACATTACTTAAGATAAGCTGGTATATTGACAAGTCAAGCACACTTGCTGTTTTGATTTACAACAATGTATGATGAACTTTTCACCTGCTTGCTCAGTTAGGTGTTCTCTGAAGGGTTTCTATGGTAGCTGGCAGAATGTGGAATGGGGGTAGGATTGTCAGGTTTGTCAGTTGGAAAGGGTTCAAAAGTTCAAGTAATAGAAATGTGTGTTTCGTTTTGATTTAATGTGGGAATAAATGTGATTTGTTTTTAATTTGTATATGTGTGTAGATTGAGTGTGTAGATTGTCAGGAACAGTTTTCTATTTGCTGTAGGACTTCCTGACCCCCTAGGGTTGTTTAGAGGGTTTCAGAATGATCCCCAAGGCCAAAATCTTTTTTTATCACAGAATACGCGTACGCTGTGAAAAACAAAAACAAAAAACGAACCCTGCTTTATTGTTAATTAGCCCCCGGGGGCAATTTCTTTTTGATAATGGGGTCCCAGAGGGGCCCACCTGCCCCGGGGACCGCCAACCCGGGGCTTTAACTATATGTATGCGGGGGGGCTCTTGGTCCCCCCGCAGCCCCGGGGACCACCACCCCGGGCGTTCTTTTTATTATAAAAACCTGTGTGGGGGGCTCAAGCCCCCCACACGCCCCTGGGACCACCACCTCCCCGGGGTCTAATATAGAAAATAAGGGGGTCCGTGATTGCTGATTCAGTATTGTACTGAGCCATTCAGCAGAATGTCTTTATCTATGCAGTGTGCTAAATCTGAAGCTCTTATACATTTAGTCAGTCACTCTCCTTGCAGAACTGTAATCATCCAGTAAGTACCCACTACTCATGGAGCAAAGTATGCCTTAGGGCATGTACTTCTTTAAACCCCTATAGACTATGCTTGCAGTCTTCTATGCACCTACAAACTTGCCTTTTATACCTTCAATTCCCCAGTCTGTATCGTTACACTTTCACCAAACACTACTGTCTCAGTTTTATAGTGAACCATACAGCAGTATGTGCTTTTCTATACACTGTTCTAAAAGTGAAGCTGCTATACATTTAGCCAGACATTCTCCTTGCAGAATTGTGATCATTCAGCCAGTACCCAAGTACCCAAGTACTCATGGTGCAAAGTGGGCCTTAAGGCATGGACTGCTTCAAACCCCTATAGACTATGCATGCACTGTTCTATGCACCTGCAAATTTGTCTTTTATATGTTCAATTTCCCAGTCTCTATCCTTACAGTTCCACCAAACACTCTGTCACTCCTGTTATAGTTTTGTAGTGATTCATTGATCAGTGTGTAGTAATCCATTCACTACATTAAAACACTAATCGGCAGATGTTCAATAAGTGGTACATCCTTAGGGATATGCCAGTTATTGTGCACTGTGACATCACCACCATGGATGCACCGTATTTACAATGTGGTGTACTATGGGGCAAAAATGGCATAGATATGTGATGTATCTGTGCTATGAAGATGGCGCATTGCTTGACTTGCGTTGCAAGCGCAACACAGCTCCAGAAATGCTCTTGGGGCCCTATGCTCACAATGCTGTGTCAATCCTTACACCTGCTTCAAGCAGGTGCAGGGTTTTGATGCAGCATAAGCCCAAAAGTGACTGAATGAAATCTTATAGGAGGCGTTTGTGCACCAGAACACCCCCCAGCAGGAAAGCTTCCGTCTGGCGAAGGGCTTTACAATGTGGTGCACCTTCCAGATGCGTCACATTGTAAATACCACACACCATGGCACATCTTTTGCACCCCCGCTGCGTCACAAAAGTGACACAACGGCTGTGTAAAAGAGGCACAAGAGGGTTGTAAATCCGCCCCTAACACATACAAATTTACCCAGGCAGTATCACCAGCAGTGCAAAGGGAAGCATAGACTTGTGTACACATGTTACATTCAAGTGCTTCGGAAGTACTACAGTATACTATAAGTAAACACCTTATAGATTTATTCTGTAGCACTTCCTTATAGTTCTGCACTTTCACATTCACCATACACTACTAATGTATTCTTTCAGTCAATTATGCACTACTCATACATACTTCTAAACTTTCATACACTAGCATACAAGTTTAGCTCTTTTTTAACCAGAGTAGGTAGTTCTGAAAATAACTTTTTTTTTTGTTTTGTAGTTTTGTATTTTTTTTATTTTTTGAACAGTTTTTTTTTTTATTTTTTTAAAGGAAAAAAAGAAACTGCAAACAAAAAAGTCTTCAACAGGAACAAATAAACAAACAAAAATTAACGGTGAGAGCATTTTGCTGCTGTTTCCTTCTGCAAATTAAATCAATTGACTGCTCGCCGTAGCATAATGCTTCTTTACAAAATTTGCAAAGAATAATTAAATCGGCGAAATCAGGACGGATGTCCGGATTTGTACTATCAGATCCTGTTGACTTAAGCTGGTGGAATCTCCTCCCTGATTATGGTGCATGCAGCACGGGCAAAATTTACAGGGTGTAGGTTTTTGGCATGCCTCATCATGCTTGCAGTCCCGAAGGAATAATGCTTGTTCGGATTCCATCTAGAGAGCACAACAGAGCAGATTTTGCAGGTTACTTTTGCAGCATTTACCTTTTTTTCACCCTCTGGAAATGAAACAAAAAATTCCAAATTAGTTCCTCCGTTCTTTTTGTGGGTTGATCTTCTGCCACAAATTCTTCCTCAGAAGAGTGTTCTGAAGTGGATTCTTGCTGAGCAGCCATAATAAATCAATGAAGACACAACTCCTTCACAAAAATGTGTTCCTTCAATGAAAGTCAAAGAAGAATGATTACAATGGGTGGGGTCTTTCAACAGCTGGAATAGGAAGTGTTATGAACCAATCAAATCTGTTCCTTTAAAGTCACATGGCTTTGCGTACGCTTACGGTGCGCTTACGGTGCTCTTACGATGCGAGTACGTACGACGTACCGCCGCAATTTGCATAATTGCTTTTAAAAGTAATATACGCTTATTAAAATGTAAAAAAAATATTTTCATGATTATCCCAGATAATGTCTTCCCTTAAGATTTACATGAAATCTATAAATATATCTTTTCAAACAATTAGAAACTTTTGCGCAGTACGCGCACGGGGCGGCGTACAAAGGTACATGACGGCACGTGGAAGCGCCAATGCGATGCGTAACGTCAAAGCGCATTCGTAACGTATGCACGGGTACGCGCGGAGTACGATTAGCCATACAAAGTATGGTGCGATCACCGTACGCGTACGGTATGATTGCCAAAAAGAAAAGAAAAAATAAATAAATATAGAATTAAATTTGAATATATTTAAAAATGTATTTAATAAAAAAAATTGGGATTTTGTTTTGTTATTATTTTACATTAAGAATATGAAATATAACTTAAAAAATAAAATAACTAAAAATAATTATAATAAAAACGTAGGAAATGAGTATAAAAAATATATTATAATTAATACATTTAAAAATTGGCATTTACAAAACCTATGAAATTCACTGAAAAAAACATAGGTTTTATGCACGTTATAGTTAGGAATTAGCATTTAAAAAACCTTAGAAATTCACTGAAAAAACCATAGGTTTCACACATGTTATAGTTAGCTGGACATTTCACTCATACAAAACGATTAAAATTCCCCCGTTATAGTTTGTTCAGCTAACTATAACTTGCGCGCCCGCAATGCACTGCTGATGACGTCACATATTACATCACTCATGAAATAGTCAGTGACATCACTCATGACATCACTGATGGCATCTCAAATTATATCACTGATGACATCAGTGAGCAAGGTGGAGAGACCCCGAAACGCGTAGATCAAACGCGCTGTCAGCCCTTGTAATTGAAGAATAAAGCTGATTTGGAACCGTTATTGGGTGTGCGACCCATTTTTTCCCTCGTTGGGGGAAGAGTTGGTGAATGTAAAGCGGCGTGGGTTCAGCCGCAGGGTAACGCACCGTCTACGAGCGCTGCAGTTCCCGTGTAACTGGAACCGACTTGGGAGGATAGATATATATATATATATATATATATATATATATATATATATATATATATATATATATATATACATTAAATCGGCCCACTTCCTCCGTTTACACCGGGACCTTAAAACTGCGGTGCAATCCAGGGGCGGAGGTCGCCCTGTATACATTATTGTCCACCAAGCACAGCAGCCACTGTGCCAATGCACTCCAATCCAGTTAGTTCAAGGAAACCACGAAACAGTGCGTGTGCTCAAATAGATTTAATTCTCCATTCGAAGTTCCAGCATGTGATACACGGCAAGTATGGAACAAAAAACACAACGCGTTTCGGCGATGACTCTCTCCTTGCTCACGGGTAACTCGTGTATGAAAAACAAACAGTTAAATAAAGTTTTACCCAAAGTGCACATGTGGTCAGTGACTCGGTCATGAACATAGACAAAGGACATAGTTAAGGATCACTATGGTGGCCATCTTGGCATGGTAAAATAGCAGTGTGCCAATTAAGAAAACATTATTACACACAGTTATCGTTCACTGTTAATCAAGGAATTTTGGCACATTCTAAACATGATATTGACATGCTGTATTGCGGTATATATACATTCACAAACAAGCCCAGTGGCTGAATTGCGACGGCCCAACATAATGCTACCTTTGACCCTTATTCTCAGTGATAGTAACATTATCGGCTACCACTGTCGAGTGGATACATTTATTTACATGCTCTAATTGAGTCGCTGTTATTACGTAATAATTGTCCAAGTGGATATTCGTAATATAGAAAATGTCAACAGTTAATCATCATTGGTCGAAACCATCCTTTCCATAAGCTGTTGTATACTAGTGAATGTCCAAGTGGACTAAATAAACAAAAGTACATAGGTCCTGTCTGGTTAATTATTAATGCAAGACAATCAGATAAGAATAGGACTCGTTGATTCTGTGCCAAGTGGCCAATTTACAAAGTGTCCAAATATTCAAATTAATCATATAATAAACAATATTTCAACTTCAGGGTGAGTGGCTCAGAACCTTACTACACTCATCATAGAGTTGTCATCCTTTCTTCCCCAGTGGGAATTTCAACATCTATTCACTTCAGGTGACAAGTCTTCTCAATCCTGTACAACAGCGAAAGAAAACAGAAATTTACAGCCAGTCAGCATCTCCAAATATTAAGCCAATAATGATAATACTCAAACTATGTTCAAACAAACTCGGTACACTGACTGTGCTCCGGTGATATCAGTGATTAAAAACTGTTAAAATGATGTTGTATATGCAGGACATTTGGAACAAACATTGTTGATCTTCATAGTTATTCAGTTAAACCAATGCTCAGAAATTCTTCAGAACCAAGACTAGGAGAGCTCCCCGGAATTACACCATACTGATTAAGACTCCTTCACTCTCCCAGGTGCCAGATCATTTCTTCCTCCGAATTCAGGCCCCCCGGAATCAGACTGTCTAGGTCAATAATGTACCTGTTCTCCAGTTGCCGTAATTTACGAATCTTGTCCCCCCCTCTTTTCATTTGTGGTAATTTGTCTATCACAAAGAATTTTAGGAGGTTACGGTTTCCTCCATGTAATTCCTCGAAGTGTCGAGCGACGGGGGAATTCTGTTCTTTGTTTTGAATTGCCCTCATGTGTTGCAGGATCCGAGTCTTCGCAGGAAACATGGTTCTACCTACATACTTTTTGTTGCAGGGGCATGTGAGAACGTAAACACAGTATTCTGACAGGCATGTAAGGTGCTTTTCAATGGCTCTTTCTTTTCCCTCTACAGGAAAATACACTTTTTTGACGTTCGTACTATACTTGCATGCTTTGCATTTCATGCAAGTATAGAAACCTTGGATCTTGGAGGTATTCGGTTTGATCATGCTTACCTCATTTCGGCTTACCTTACTCCTGAGAGTGTCTGATCTCCGATAGGTGCTACTAGGCCTTTCTTTTAGGATGTCATTGAGGGTAGGTTCAGTCATAAGAACTTTCCAATGTTTATTAAGACTTTTTTGTACCCTCCATGATTTAGAATGAAATGTGGAAATGAATCTGATCGTTTCATTTTCCCCATTCGCCTTTTTCTGTTCTGGGGTCAAAAGGGACAGATGACTGATCTTGCTAGCTTTTTCAAAGGCACAATCTATGATTTCTTGCTTGTAGCCTCTTTCTATGAATCGTTTCTTCATACACTCGCCTTCTTTGATAAAGTCACAATCCCTACTACAATTCCTCCGGGCCCGGAGAAATTCTCCATACGGGATACTTTCAATCAAGGCCTTGGGATGGCTGCTTTCTGCGTGGAGTAAGGTGTTACCTGCGGTCTTTTTACGAAATAACTTCATCGCAAGTTTGCCTGCAGATACCTCCACTGATAGATCTAAAAACACTGCCCCAGATTTGCTTATGTTCCCCTCTAGGGTCAGGTTGAGGTCATTCTTGTTCAAGTCTTTGATAAATGACTCTGCGATGTTGTTCGGACCATCCCAGATGATAAATAGGTCATCTATGTACCGCAGCCATATTTTCACATGGCTGCGGTACAGATGGTTGGTCCTGGCCACTTGTTGCTCCCAGCTCACCATGAATAGGTTGGCGAAACTGGGAGCAAAACAAGTTCCCATCGCTGTCCCCTGGCACTGGCGATAGTACGTATCATTGAACACAAAATAGTTGTGTTCAAGACAAAACTGCATCATAGTGATGATCATATTTGTGTGTTCCATATATGAAATAGATCTTCTTTTGAGGAACATGCGGCATGCCTCAATACCATTGTTGTGTCTTATAGACGTGTATAAGCTACACACGTCTAATGTTATAAACAAAAAGTTTTCATTCCATGCAAAATCTTTCAATTTAGAAATGAAGTCCCTACTGTCTTTAAGGTAAGATGGGGTCTCTTCCACAAAGGGGCGTAGAAAGTGGTCGATATATCTGGATGTATTCTCCAGTAAGGACCCATTTGAAGAGACAATTGGTCTTCCTGGAGGATGTTTGGAGTTTTTGTGCAGTTTGGGTAACAGGTATAAGACTGCTATCATAGGGTTACGGTTTAGAAGGAACGAGTACTCATTCCATTCAATGAGCCCTTGATCCTTCCAACCTTTTAACATATCAAAATATGTGGCATTAGTTTCCTCAATCTTTTCTATAGATGAGATCTCGTAACAGTCTGCACATCTCAGTTGCCGCATACCTTCAGCAATATAATCTTTTGTATCCATGACCACCACATTCCCCCCTTTATCAGATTGTCTGATTACAGGAGTCATCACGCAAAGCTTTTATGGCAATCCGTTCACATTTGGTCAGATTGTCTCCCGACCAATGTTCATGTTTCGCCAAATTTTTAAAGTCAGCAATCATCAAGGATTCAAAAGTGTCAATACCACATGTAGGTAAAGAGGGGTTAAATGTGGATTTCGGTCTGAAAGGATTTGGACAATTCAAATTCGTATTAAAACCCAAAGAATTAGCATTAATCACTTCATTGGTTGGTGTACCCATTTCTACACTCTTCAGAGTGATAAGTGCTTCTACTTCAGTTATACTTTCATTAGCAGGTTTGGCATTAGGTGGAATAGATGTAGTGTTTTTTACTTTAAGTTTATTCCACTTGTGTAGTCTTAATTTCCGTGTAAATTTAAAAAGGTCTATGCGTTCTTGTGAATAGCAGAAATTAGTTGTGGGACAAAAAGATAGGCCAAATTGAAGTACCTCATGCTCACTCCTGTATAGAGGGCGAGAAGACAGATTTATCACATTCTGTTGATTCATTTTCCTCTTCTTTTTTGGCCCCGTGTTTCCACTCCCATAGGGGCAGTGTTTCCTTTTGCCGCCTCCGCCTCGCCTGTCTTTTGGTTGGGCTTGTTGGCGTTTTCTCCTGGATTTCCTCTGCCTTTGCCTTTTCCTCTGAATCCTCGGCCCTTTCCTCGGCCCGATCTATTTGCCAATTCTGCTGTTGTTGGGTTTGATTCAGACGTTTGAATTCCTCCCAAAAATTTGACGATTTGGTAGGATCCTTTGTCACATTTTCTGTTGATCCTGATGCCTGTTCCTCCACAGACACATCACTCTCTACCACTTCCTCACCAGATTCTGCTTCCATCTGGGTCTTATCAATATTTGCCTCTACTCCTTTGCGTACCATGTGGTCATACTTTTTACTAAACGTGAATACTCTTCCAGAGCTGTAGTCAATTTGATCTCTTAAGAATTTGCGTTCCTTTTTGGCTATTATTTCATCTTCATGTTTGCTGATTCTTTTGTTGATTTCCTCCATCTTTTTGGTAAAGGTTTCTGGTATTTCCTCCTTTGAGATCTCCTCCTTGAGTTCTGCTATTTTCTTGAGCAGTACAAGTCTATCTTTCCATGCATGTTTTATAAGGATAGATAGCATCCTGTTAGAACAGTCCATAAGATTCTCTGCCCACTCTTCTGCAAGTTCCATGTCAGGTTCCTCATAAGAGGGTGCTATTAGAATCAGTAAACCCCTTGGAATTCTTTTTTCTTCTTGATATTTCACCAGGGTTATTGCCTCCCACCATTTGGAGACTTCTTTACGGATTAACTTTTCCAGTTTGTTATACTTGTTCTGTAGATTCATTATTGCAGATTGGGGTTCTTTATTGGGTTGTCCTGTAGGTGTTGCTACAAACATTGTCTGTGCCCTGCGCCTCCTGCGGGACTCCGTATCATCATCCATATTGCCGTTTCTTTCACTGGGTAAAATACCCTTATTTATGCTGGTAATCAAGATAGTATTCGTAATGTTCACGCACTGTTTATTATGTGAATCAAAGTTTTGACTGGATGCCCGTGTCACCTACCAGCAGACTTATTTTATGCTGCGGGTTGAACACAGGACAGTAGCGTAGTAAGTTGATAAATTGAGCGAATTATATAAGTGGAAATGTTCGACTGAGTCTTTTGTGTCTAGTCAGACGCTCCACATGGTAGCCTCATCCGTACCGTTGGAAAGTCTTTTTACTGTGGGCGCCATGTGAGCAATGCTCGCGTTTGCCAGAGAAAATAAACGTAAATCGACTTACCCAGGGATCACGCCGACGAAGTCCGACAGAGTCCTCTGTATTCCGGACAGGCAGTTCCCTTCCGAGCGGTCCAAAATTCAATCTGGCAATAATCCACAATAATTCGCTACGTAGTTTTTACTCCAACGCGGTCAACCGGTGTCTATCACAATAAATCGGCCCACTTCCTCCGTTTACACCGGGACCTTAAAACTGCGGTGCAATCCAGGGGCGGAGGTCGCCCTGTATACATTATTGTCCACCAAGCACAGCAGCCGCTGTGCCAATGCACTCCAATCCAGTTAGTTCAAGGAAACCACGAAACAGTGCGTGTGCTCAAATAGATTTAATTCTCCATTCGAAGTTCCAGCATGTGATACACGGCAAGTATGGAACAAAAAACCCAACGCGTTTCGGCGATGACTCTCGCCTTGCTCACGGGTAACTCGTGTATGAAAAACAAACAGTTAAATAAAGTTTTACCCAAAGTGCACATGTGGTCAGTGACTCGGTCATGAACATAGACAAAGGACATAGTTAAGGATCACTATGGTGGCCATCTTGGCATGGTAAAATAGCAGTGTGCCAAATAAGAAAACATTATTACACACAGTTATCGTTCACTGTTAATCAAGGAATTTTGGCACATTCTAAACATGATATTGACATGCTGTATTGCGGTATGTATACATTCACAAACAAGCCCAGTGGCTGAATTGCGACGGCCCAACATAATGCTACCTTTGACCCTTATTCTCAGTGATAGTAACATTATCGGCTACCACTGTCGAGTGGATACATTTATTTACATGCTCTAATTGAGTCGCTGTTATTACGTAATAATTGTCCAAGTGGATATTCGTAATATAGAAAATGTCAACAGTTAATCATCATTGGTCGAAACCATCCTTTCCATAAGCTGTTGTATACTAGTGAATGTCCAAGTGGACTAAATAAACAAAAGTACATAGGTCCTGTCTGGTTAATTATTAATGCAAGACAATCAGATAAGAATAGGACTCGTTGATTCTGTGCCAAGTGGCCAATTTACAAAGTGTCCAAATATTCAAATTAATCATATAATAAACAATATTTCAACTTCAGGGTGAGTGGCTCAGAACCTTACTACACTCATCATAGAGTTCTCATCCTTTCTTCCCCAGTGGGAATTTCAACATCTATTCACTTCAGGTGACAAGTCTTCTCGATCCTGTACAACAGCGAAAGAAAACAGAAATATACAGCCAGTCAGCATCTCCAAATATTAAGCCAATAATGATAATACTCAAACTATGTTCAAACAAACTCGGTACACTGACTGTGCTCCGGGGATATCAGTGATTAAAAACAGTTAAAATGATGTTGTATATGCAGGACATTTGGAACAAACATTGTTGATCTTCATAGTTATTCAGTTAAACCAATGCTCAGAAATTCTTCAGAACCAAGACTAGCAGAGCTCCCCGGAATTACACCATACTGATTAAGACTCCTTCACTCTCCCAGGTGCCAGATCATTTCTTCCTCCGAATTCAGGCCCCCCGGAATCAGACTGTCTAGGGGGAAATGATCTGGCACCTGGGAGAGTGAAGGAGTCTTAATGGAGAATTAAATCTATTTGAGCACACGCACTGTTTCGTGGTTTCCTTGAACTAACTGGATTGGAGTGCATTGGCACAGCGGCTGCTGTGCTTGGTGGACAATAATGTATACAGGGCGACCTCCGCCCCTGGATTGCACCGCAGTTTTAAGGTCCCGGTGTAAACGGAGGAAGTGGGCCGATTTATTGTGATAGACACCGGTTGACCACGTTGGAGTAAAAACTACGTAGCGAATTATTGTGGATTATTGCCAGATTGAATTTTGGACCGCTCGGAAGGGAACTGCCTGTCCGGAATACAGAGGACTCTGTCGGACTTCGTCGGCGTGATCCTTGTTTGTGAATGTATACATACCGCAATACAGCATGTCAATATCATGTTTAGAATGTCCCAAAATTCCTTGATTAACAGTGAACGATAACTGTGTGTAATAATGTTTTCTTATTTGGCACACTGCTATTTTACCATGCCAAGATGGCCACCATAGTGATCCTTAACTATGTCCTTTGTCTATGTTCATGACCGAGTCACTGACCACATGTGCACTTTGGGTAAAACTTTATTTAACTGTTTGTTTTTCATACACGAGTTACCCGTGAGCAAGGCGAGAGTCATCGCCGAAACGCGTTGGGTTTTTTGTTCCATACTTGCCGTGTATCACATGCTGGAACTTCGAATGGAGAATTAAATCTATTTGAGCACACGCACTGTTTCGTGGTTTCCTTGAACTAACTGGAATGGAGTGCATTGGCACAGCGGCTGCTGTGCTTGGTGGACAATAATATATATATACATATAGATATAGAACAGCAGAATTCCGGTAAGCAAAAAGAATTCAGACGAGCCCGTAGTCCTTTCAGATGGTTTATTCAGGCACAGCAAGCGATCGAGGACAACGCGTTTCGAACAACCCTGGTTGTTCTTGGTCATATGACCCGTGTTCCTCCCACACCACCTTTTAAAGGTGTATCCACATTTTTTCATCATTTTTAACTTTATTGTTCACAGACATAAAGAAAATTGCGTACTTAAAGTCAGTACTCTTAAATTTCATGTTAAAAGTTCATGAATTAATATAGTCAATTAACAGTCATTGATTATATTTGCAAATATTGTACATTTCTAGTGAAAAAGTGCAAATAACCAGCTTTTTTGGGGGGGTTCAAGTACAGTGGGCCATCGTTGATCTCTAATTCAGGTTTAGTACCAATATACACGTATTTCTGCTAAAGAACCTAACCAGACAATAGATCATAAAACAATATCTTCAAATTTCTTCATCGGTATAGTACCATTTTTTTCCCCCTTAGTTCCCCACTGTATGTATATCTGTTTATAGACAATAGCTCTCTGAATAATCAGAGGTTCATGGTTTTTAAATATAGAGTCCATGGCATTTCTTCTGAGGTTTCTTCTGACTCCAACCTGCAACAAACAGGAGAAGAGAAGGTGTTGGTTTGCTATAGTGTTTATAAACATACAGTTCTGTTTAAGAAGGAGGTATATCATTCGATCTTATTGCAGAGAAAAAATGGGAAATCACATGGCCCATTTATGGAACGTTCATTGGCTGGCATAGGATGTGAGGGTGTGCGGGGTGGGGAATTAAAAACAAGGATATCTACATATATAATGGGTAATCAGCCTAGCATCGATCAGTCATCTTGCCCTTTGCATGATTCAATTCTTGTTTCTCTTATAGGTGAGAGTGTAACTCCTCATCCATATTCAGACCCCCTGGGAATCGAGTTCCTGCCAACAAAATCAATCTTGACTCCAATTTCCGTAATGCAGCTAACCTATCTCCACCTCTGATGTTGCTTTTAATCGTGGCTATCCCTATATATTTGGCCTCCGATATCTTACTCTGATGGAACTGGCTGAAGTGTCTCGCGGTACTTTAAGAAAAATCTTTGTTTGTAATGGCACGCCAGTGCTCCAAAATACGTTTCTTTACTGGTGCAGTTGTTGACCCTATGTACCATAGTGAGGTTCCGTGACAATTATAAGTGGTGTTTTCGACTCGCACGAATATGGTCGAGTCTGGTATCTATGAACCGCAAATGACGAGTTTAGTGGGTGTACGCAGTTTTGCTGTGTTAACCTAAACCGTTCGTCTGTTTCGTGGGTTTATATCTGTACCCACGGGTTCCATCTTAGATATGGCATCCATTTTGTCTCTTGCCCTCAAGTAGCCAGCGAACGGACGTTGTCCGCTTCGCGACCCTGGGATTCCCAAGACTCTTGCGGAAGACACGTTTCCTTTGAAAGTGTCTTTATGATGAGGGGGATGATACTGTAAGGCAGATGGCCCCGCTCGAGGCACATCTTGCCATGCCGGTCTATTGTCTCAGCCGTGCATCTCATTAGGCACGTCCCTTTGATGTCTGTAGCTCGTGTTTCCCGATACCACCCCCTTTTACACCCTTTCCGATCTCCCCACTGTTTCTGCCTTCCTCTGCACCTGTCCTTGTTCCTTCTTCGATCTGTTTACTGCCGATTGGAATGTACTAATGGTGGGAAGATGGGTTTTTACAGTTGGGAACCACCAAATGTTTCTGTACTTATGTTCCGGACCTTGAATACATCAAAGCGACCCCTCTCGGGGATAATTATGGGAACCAAGTTGTAAACCTTTGTGCACCATGTTAACCTATGAGAGAAATGTGTATAAAAAGGAGCGATCCACAGTAGCAAATTGAATCAGATCCCGCGAACATACCTGCTGTGTACTTCACGTGACTTCTGTGTTCCCTGCAGTAAATAAACCTCGAATCTTTGACGCCGAAGGAAGTGTCCCGTGTCTCTGTCATTTGTACGCCGGAACAGGTTACCCACGAAGGTTTCAGGTGTTGTCCCCTGGCACCGCTGGGTCTTAAATAACCCAGTCCTTCAGTTGGCGCCCAACGTGGGGCTGCATCAGTGGTACCGGTCCAAGCCCGACGATCGTGAGGAACTTCGTGTGAAATCTCCGAGGGAAGGTGCACCCCGCTTCATCGATCCTGTTGCAGCAACAAGGACGCCTTCAAAAGCGCCACCCGTACTCACCACCAACTGATCCGAAAAGCCAAGAAAACAACATTCAAGGATCGACTTGACAACAACGCCCACAACAGCAAGGAACTTTTCAACATCGTCAAGGAATTTTCCAACCCCTCGGCCAACTCCAACGACATCACCCCCTCTCAAACCCTCTGCGACTCCCTAGCCTCTTTTTTCCACAACAAGATTGCTGACATCCACAACAGCTTTGACAACCAACCCGGAAGCCAACCCACCCTACCATCTGCTGGCCATCTACCCCCCGTAAATACCCTTAACGCCTGGAACCCAATCTCCACTGAGGACACCATCCGCCTGATGAATTCCATCCACTCTGGATCCCCCACAGACCCATGCCCTCACCACATCTTCAACAAAGCAGATTCCGTCATAGCTCCGCACCTCCGAGACGTCATCAACTGCTCCTTCAACTCCGCTACCTTCCCAGAAGACTGGAAACACGCTGAACTCACCGCCCTTCTGAAAAAACCCACAGCGGACCCCACCGAACTCAAAAACTACCGCCCCATCTCGCTTCTTCAATTCCCGGCCAAAGTCATCGAGAAAGCCGTCAACAACCAGCTCGCCGCCTTCCTCGAAGCCAACAAATCACTCGACCCCTCACAATCTGGCTTCCGAGCCAAACACAGCACTGAGACCGCCCTCATCGCAGCAACAGACGACATTCGAACTCTACTGGACAATGGAGACACAGTCGCCCTCATCCTCCTCGACCTCTCTGCAGCCTTCGACACAGTCTGCCACAACACCCTTTTACAACGCCTCAGAAACATCGGAATCCAAGGAAAAGCACTGGAATGGATCACCTCGTTCCTCACCGGAAGAACCCAGAGAGTCCGCCTCCCACCATTCAAGTCCGAGGCCTCTGAAATCATCTGCGGCGTACCTCAAGGATCCTCACTCAGTCCCACCCTCTTCAACGTATATATGAGCCCCCTCGCGGCCATCGCCCGCCAACACAACCTCAACATCATCTCTTACGCGGATGACACTCAACTGATCCTTTCTCTCACCAAGGACCCCATCACCGCCAAAACTAACCTACACGAAGGAATGAAAGAAGTCGCCGAATGGATGAAACAAAGCCGTCTGAAACTGAACTCAGACAAAACAGAAGTTCTCATCTTAGGTACTTCCCCCTCTGCATGGGACGACTCCTGGTGGCCGGAAGCCCTCGGAAAAGCACCCATCCCGACAGACCACGCACGGAACCTTGGCATCATCCTGGATTCTTCACTCTCAATGAACAGACAAGTCAGCGCCGTATCCTCTTCCTGCTTCAACATTCTTCGCATGCTCAGAAAAACATTTCGCTGGATCCCCTCCGAAACAAGGAAAACAGTCACCCACCCTCTAGTCACGAGCAGACTGGACTACGGAAACACCCTCTACGCAGGTACCACCGCTAAACTCCAGAAGAAACTACAACGAATCCAAAACGCCTCAGCCAGGCTCATATTAGACATCCCACGCAATGAACACATCTCTGGTCACCTTAAAGACCTCCACTGGCTACCCGTCAATAAGAGGATCACTTTCCGACTGCTTACCCACGCACACAAATCACTCTACGACATCGGACCAGATTGCCTTAATTCTCGATTGTCCTTCTACACCCCCTCCCGCCAACTTCGCTCTTCCAGCCAAGCCTTCGCCACTGTACCTCGCATCAACAAGACCACCATGGGAGGCAGATCCTTTTCTTACCTGGCTGCCAAAACATGGAACTCACTCCCCGCTTACCTTCGCCTCACCCAGAATCACCTAGCGTTCAGAAAGCAGCTTAAAACGTGGATATTTGACAAATAATCCTCCTCCCCTTCCTAAGCGCCTTGAAACCCTCTGGGTATGTAGTGCGCTATACAAATTTTATGACTTGACTTGACTTTGGCGCCTGGCGTAGACCTTGGTACAGCGAGACGATTGACGGGCCTTCCTGGTGACGCCATCGATCTTTGAGTTAAGTATTTGTGGGTTGCTCCCAAAGTCCTTGGTTGTGGTTGCTTAGTTGTTGCATGGTTCCATTGCATTTGTGGTTCTTCGTACTTGGTTCTTTGTTGTGATATTTGACGACTGCAGCCGCCAAAAACCGAGGGTTTTTGCTCTTTGCTGGGACTTGGTAAATCCCGTAACCCTTGAAGTTTGTGAAACTCGGCTAGTGTGCAAGATGCCTAGTCGTAGTACTTTGTTCAGTTGTTTTAGACGTTGTGGTACGGATTCCCGACTGGAGGACTCGTGTCCAATACCTCCGGTTGGAACTCCCACTTATGAGCTCTATAGTAAGCACGGGCTAGGCCCGATTACCTTTAATGAATATTGGATTTGTTATACCAAAAAGGACGGTGTCCTTAGTTGGCCTCCTCATGGTAGTTTTGAGACCCCGATTTTAGATAATCTTGAGGCTAAATTATTTGAGAAAAAGTCAAGGCCGGCCATGTTTGATGCCTTTCGGTTATGGCGCAAAGAAGCCAGACAGAAAGAGATCAGACAGACAAAACGTAATCAGAGAGATGGTGTTGCTACCATTGTAAAGAAAGCAGAGCATTTTCAGCGTGATAAGGAGGAAAAGGAAAAGGAAGTTTTTGACAGGCTTCAGCGTATGACTATAGATAAATGTTATCCCGCCTTGCCAACGGAGTCGGATAAGAGGGAGGAATTAGTTGAGGATCCCTTAATGTCCTATCTTATGAAGTCGCCACCTCCGTACGCACAGGGTACCGCAGCTCCTGTGGTTCCCCCTGTACCTGCTCCTGTACCTGTTCCTCAACCCGTTCCTCAACCTATACCTGTTCTTCCGACTGTTCCTGCTCCCTTGCCTATTGCTGTCCCTACTGCTCCTCCGCTTGTACTTCCATATACTCCTGCTCCCGCTACTGCTCCTGTTCTACTTACTCCTACTGCTTCTTCTGTTCCTACTCCTTCTCTTGTTACTACTCTATCGTATACTTCTCCAACTACTCGACGTCGTACCCCTTCAATGGCTGCAAATTTTGCTAATTCTCTTGGACCTATTCTTGAGTCCGCTGATTCGGACGGTCCACAAAGACGTAGTCAGCTTCCTGGTAATAGGGAACGTGCTGCGTTGTATAATATGGCGATGTCATGGATGCTGCATCCCTATAGAAATCCTCCACGTTCGGTGTTGAATACGTTTAGTCAATTCAATATACCGACACAGAGGTATGTTTTTGAAGAAATGTGCAAGGTTTTGCGCGATCAAATATCGGCAGATGCATCGGAAGATGTATTAACCGCTTTGATCAACTTACAGCTTCAATTTTCGAGTGGAATGGTAGTGGGTACCAATGTTCGACGTGCCATCGAGCAATTATTGGCCCTCCGTCCCTCTCCGATACCTCAAGCATTGTTCGTTGAGGATGTTGAGAGACAGTTAGATGCGTCTGGTCAGTAGCCCATGCGCGAAGTTCCACCAGTGTGGATGCCAGGCGATGCCAATGCTAACCCCGTTATTTTACCGTATTTCCAGAGAGTATGGATACATCTCCCATGGAAACGATCAGAAGTTTTACAGGTGAAGCAATCTTTGCCTGACCCTCGCAAAAATCCTGCAGGGTACTATAAGGAATTGTCGCAGCTCGTTGACGCTACGATAATGAATCTTGCCGATATTGATATGCTGTTTGGCAATGTCGTACCGCAACCGGTATGGGCAAAGATTCGTCAAGAAAACCACGTGGCAGAATTGGGTGGCGATTGGGCTGCTCTTATTGCGGCAGATACACGACAAATTGGTGGGGCTAAGCCCGAACAGCTTATTACTGCTCTCCCTCAGAGAATTATTACCTTAATGAAAACGCTTATGCCAGCTATGAGGGTGAACTGGGACAAGTTGTCAGCTTGCAGACAGAAGAAGGACGAGAGTGTCTCTGATTTCTTTACGAGATTTGAGGAGGCATTCATCGATCACAGTGGTCAGGATATGAGTACTGAGGGTGGTCAGCGGTTGTTCGTGGATAAATTCGTCTCTAACTTATTGCCCGATTTGAGCAACAAATTGAAAAATTCTGAGAGTGCGTGGGCTGTCTCTACTTCTGCTCAAAAATTGGCTACGGCACAGTATTACGAGAATAGGGAGAAAGAAGAGAATGACCGCGCTGATAAAAAGACGAAAGAACTCAAAACCAAGGTGTTGTTGCAGCAGGCGTATCCTCCGCGTTCGAATCAGAATGATTCACAGCAACGGACTCGATCGCAGTCGCAATCTAATAGGTCGCAATCGCGGAATGACTCTTCTTCGCAGAGATCTTCGTTAGGGTACAACCAGTGTGCCTACTGTAGACAGGAGGGTCATCTAAAATTTAACTGTCCTGTTCTGAATGAGCGTAATAGTGGTAACACATCTAGAGGAGGTCGTGGTGGTTCTCAGCAGACATCACGTGGTAGGGGTCGTGGTGTTCAAAATGATCGTTCAGACAATTCGTCAAATTCCAATAATTGTTTTGATCAACGTGGATCATCGCAAGGACGATCTGCGCAGTATAATGTTGATGACTATTACGTCGATCAGGGAACTGACGACGGTAATTACTAGGATAGCCATAGACAAGGAAAGGGAGTAGTATCAGTTCCGGTTGATCAGAGAGGGCCTTACATCGCAGTTGCCACCTCGGGCGTCGTTGAGCCTTTTCTGTTGGACACTGGTGCAGCGAAAAGTTCCATCATGCATTCGAAACTCCCTGGCGCACCTTTGTCTGGCTTAACAAATGTTTCCGTTGGATTCTCTGGCGCCCCTGTTAGCAATCCGGTTTCGTGCCCTTTGCCTCTTACAATTGGGCCACGTGAGCTCAAAGCTCCGTTGATTTTGACCACTGGCTGTGGTGAAAATCTTTTGGGCCTGGATTTGCTAAAACGTTTGTATGCGACTTTGTACTGTTCTCCTGCGGGAGTAAAGCTTACTTTGGGTGAGAGAGTTGTCTCTCCCATGTATTTGTCTCTCGATAAGCTTCCACTGGAATTGAGTTCTCTTCCTGCATCTTTGTGGGCAACAGGTCCCAATGACATGGGCCTGCTTGATATTTCCCCTTATGTTGTACACTTGAAATCTAATGTGCGATTGCCACGTATTCCCCAGTATCGTATCTCCCTTGACGGGGAACGGGCACTGTTGGCGATTATCTATGATCTGATCGAGAAAGATGTTATTGAGGAGACTCGGGGAAACGTGTGCAACAGCCCTGTACTGCCTATTTTGAAACGTACCGATCCTTCGAAACCGCCTGTTTATCGTTTTGTTATCGATTTACGGGAGGTAAATAAAATTGTGATTCCTCAGTTCCCTGTTGTGCCTGTCATCACGGCGCTACTGACTCTGATTCCAGCTTCGGCATCCTGGTTTTCAGTGATCGATCTGAAGAATGCGTTCTTCAGTATACCGATTGCTGAGGAAAGCAGAGACCTTTTCGGTTTCTCTCTTGGTGGTCGTAGCTTCCGATTTAAACGTGCTCCTCAGGGCTACTGTGAAAGTCCATCGATATACAGTCAAGCCTTGAAGGGCCAACTAGATGCATTTGTGTTGCCGGCTGGTGTGGCCTTAATCCAATACGTTGACGATTTATTGGTGGCCGCGGATACTCAGGACATTTGTAAAATTGCCACGGTGTCGTTGTTGCAACATCTCTGTGACTTACATCACAAGGTGTCCCCTTCTAAACTCCAATATTGTTGTCAAGAAGTAACCTATCTAGGTCACTTATTGTCAAAGGAGGGAAGAAGGTTGACCCCAGAGAGAATTGCAGCCATTGCACGAATATCTGTGCCAACAACCCAAAGAGATGTGCGTGCCTTTTTAGGTATCACGTCATACTGCAGACAGTGGATTCCAAATTTTTCATTGTTAGCGAAACCTTTGGTGGCTCTTACGTGCAAGGATGTTCCAACTCCTTTACCATGGACGGAAGAATGTCAGAAAGGTTTTTCTGAACTGCGTGACGCATTGTGTTCGGCTCCTGTGTTAGGTACTCCTGACTACAGCAAGCCGTTTACATTATACGTTCACGAGAGGGAAGGTTGTGCGTTGAGTGTCTTAACGCAACCCTTCGGTGATAAGCAACGTCCATGTGCATATTTTTCCTCGACCTTGGACCCGGTAGCTAGAGCATTGCCGAGTTGTTTAAGAGCAACAGCGGCAGCTGCGGTGTCCATCCGACAATCAGCAGGATTGGTCATGGATAATATGCTTACGGTGATGGTGCCACATGCAGTTGACACTCTTTTGAATCGAACGAAAACTCAGCACTTGACGAGTGCGAGGTTGTCTGGGTACGAATTGACGCTGTTGGCAAGCCATATTCAGATAAAACCTTGTAATGTCCTAAACCCGGCAACCTTATTGCCAATTAGTACAGAGTCAGATGAAGTAGCAGCGCATGACTGTTACTTAAGGACTGAGGAGGAAACAAAAGGTCGAGTGGACCTTAAAAACACTCCTTTGGAAGATCCCGATGGAACTTTGTATGTGGATGGTTCATGTTTTAAATTGCCAAATGGTGATGTGACTACTGCGTATGCTGTGGTGACTTTGAATACTGTTGTGGAAGCTGCGAGATTGAATCAGAACTCTGCCCAGGCTGCAGAGCTGATTGCCTTAACTAGAGCGTGTGTGTTGGCGAAAGGGAAACGAGTGAATGTGTTTACCGACAGCCAATATGCTTTTGGCGTCGCTCATAGTTTTGGACGATTGTGGAGAGAGAGAGGTTTTATGACGTCGCATGGTACGAAGATTCAGCATGGACAGCTTGTGAATGATCTTCTGGATGCACTTACGTTGCCTAAGCAGGTAGCGATTGTTAAATGTAGTGCGCATCGTAAGGTGACGGATGATGTTGGCCGTGGTAATGCGTTTGCGGATGAGACTGCTAAGGAGACTGCCCGGAACCTTAGCACTAGAATGTATGTGACGAGTTCGGTTAGGTGGCCTACAGACACAAGTATGTGTGAGGATACTATCCAAAGTGTGAAAGCGATACAGAACGAGGCCACCGAGACTGAAAAGGCGAAGTGGAAAGAGAGTACGGGAAAGTTGGATGCGAATGGTTGTTGGATTGATTTGTCGGAGCATAAGAGATGGATGTTGCCAGATGCGTATGTGCTGGCTGTTGTGACGATGGCACACGGGTTAGCACATATTAGTGTGAAAGGTATTTGTAAATTGTTGTCTCCTGTGTGGAAGAATGATGGTATTACGAAATGTGCTGAGAGATTGGTGAAGAATTGCATGATATGTATGTTGTACAATCCTGGTTAGGGGACCCCCACACCTCCTGGCCATTTTGCTCCCCCTTCATATCCCTTTGAAGTAATCCAGCTAGACTTCATCCATATGGAGCGATGCAATAACCTGAAATACGTTCTAGTTGTGGTTTGCGCATTCTCCCGATGGATTGAAGCCTATCCTCTTAAAGACAATACAGCCCTGTCTACTGCGAAAATCCTGCTGAAGGAATACTTTCCTCGGTATGGAATGCCCCGAATTGTATGGTCTGATAACGGAAGTGAGTTTGTAGGGAGCGTGATGAAGAGTGTGTGTAAGGGCCTTGGAATTAATCAAAAATTCCACAGCGCCAATCATCCCCAGTCAGCAGGTTTGGTTGAAGGGTATAATGGCACCCTTAAACTCAAACTGGCTAAGATTCAGGCTGCGACTGGTCTTTCGTGGCCTGACGCTTTGCCCCTTGCCTTGTTGTCAACAAGGGCGACAGTACACTCCCGAGTAGGGCTCAGTCCCTATGAAATAGTGTTCGGCCGTCCTGCGAATGTTTGGGGGGTCCCTAGACCTAGTGTGTTTTCTAATCTTGAGTACCCAATGTTGATTGACTATCTTCATGATCTGACTGCTAAACTGAGGTTAATTCACCAACAGGTTTACGAAGCACTGCCGGCGCAGACGGAGGGTCCAGGCCACCAGCTCCAACCAGGAGATTGGGTGGTTACTCGCAATTTTGCTCGCAAGAAGAATTTGGAACCCCGCTTTACTGGCCCTTTCCAGGTCCTCCTTGCCACGAGAACTGCCGTCCGTTTGGAAGGGCGCAAAAATTGGGTGCATGCCACTCATACTAAGAAGGTTCCTATACCTTTACCGGCAGACTCGTGGGTGAGGAAGGGCATTGCTTCATCTGAAACCGAAGGATTACAGACCTTTGTACCCTTTAGCGACGCACAGCCTGTCGGAGAGTCCTCAGTGCAGCAGAAAGACATTGTTGAACATTTGCCATCACAAGACTCAAGATCGGAACAATCGACTGATCAGCAGAACTCTGTTCCCTCATCGGATTCTTTGTTTGATGAACAGACACATCCTGGGAAAACTCGATACTTTTTGCGGTCCAGCACCAGAGACAAATAAAGATTTCGTCTTTGTCCCTTGACATCTACATTATCCCATTTGCCACGATCAGCCTAAAACACCCGTATAATTGTGATTATTTTTGTAAATATTAAGTTTCGTTCCATCTATGTGTTTTTACTTCCACAGCTAAGAGACTTTTGTATATATTTGTAAATAAGATACCTTGCATCCAGGTGTACTGTAGGGCCGCGCGTGTACTTCCTTCTGGTTAGTAGGTCTTGGCGCTAGGTCAAAGACCGTCGGTTCCTGGGAACTCCTAGGGATTGACTATTGCTACACAGAACGAAGTGCGTCAAGAAACGTTGCGGACGGTCTTAGGGGATGGCGTTTTCAAAGCTGATGGATTTGGAAGAAGCTCAGGCGCAAAGATTTAAGCTACAACAGATCACTCGTACCAAATGTTTTATGTTTCAAGTGTTCCTACTGTTTCTGACTGTTTCTTTGCTATTGGCGGGTGGGGTGTATTACATGATGTTGTACTTCCTACCTTCCGCCATACCCACTCCTACTTCTGAACCTGAAACTATCTCCACTGCATTCCCTCATTCTTTCCATAACTTACCCGAACACGAGCAGGCTAGACGTGCGGAATTCAGAAATAATTCCTTTATTCAGCTCCTTCATCAGCATCAGTTAGTGGTTAACACTACTAATTGTTGGGTGTGTGGGTTAATGCCACATACCACGGATAAGGGAATTCCATATCTGGTTCTTCCTTATAGTTCCCAGGGTTCAGCTCGAGCATTTCAAACAATGTTTCGAAGTGCACTAGATTCCTACCCAAATCGAGAGCCACGTTCTCCCTACTCTGGTCCTGGTTCGTATCAGAAGCCTTTGTCTATAGCGATAGAGGACTTAGATAGAGATATCTATGAACCGTCGCTCATTCCAGAAGAAGAGGTACAAGCCTATAGGGTCCTGAGTAAGGTTGAGTATAGTGCGCTCACTGGTGAAAAACAGCTTAGAAGCTCGCCTCCTATATGGGTCGTACCCCACCTTGGTAATTTCTGTCTAATGGGTCGTGGCCGAAGATCAAAAGCTCGTCTTGGAGAGAGTGCTTGCTCCGAGACTTATATCCTGCCGATGGTCTCGTCCCCTGTGTTTCTGGCTGCCAAGGGTACATACTTTGTCTGCCATGATCGTGCGTATACATGGTTGCCCTCTGACTTTGTGGGCTCATGTTATATCGCAAATCTGTTGCCTCCGACGTTCACTGTTGATGCAGACTATCACAAGACTAGAGTTGTGAGAGGCGTGATTAGCGAAGAGGACACTGCCGGTCAAGAGGCAGGAGACTTTTTCAAGGGTTTCCTCCCGTTTTGGGGTCCTATGGTTAATAGTAGGAACCTGAGACAATTGACTCGAGTGGTGGAATCGACAGCTAATATCACTGCCAGTGCCCTTGGTAATATCACCACAGAACTTCAGGCGGATAGGCTTATGACGTTACAAAACCGTATGGTTTTAGACGTGGTCTAAGCAGATCGAGGTGGAGTATGTAAGGTGATCCATTCGAGCTGCTGTATTTTCATTCCAGATAACGCTCCGACTGTCTATCAAGCCATCTCAAAGTTGCATAAGATCTCTGAGTCCATACACGTGGACGTAGGGGATTGGACGCTGCTTGGGTGGTTTTGGGGCCTGATGTCGACTTGGGGTTGGAAGATTCTGATGATCATCGGAGTTGTTGTGGCGTTTCTGTTTACGTGTTGCCTTTGTGTGCAGTGTGGTCCTGCCTTATGTGGCCTCTGTGCTACGACGTGTATAAGACAGCCGCCTGTTACCAAAGGAGCTCAGTTGGACAGAATTATGTTGCAGCAACATCTAGATGGTCTGATGAATATCGAGTATGATTCTGACTAGTGCTTGCCTACATGAGGGCAAAAGGAGCGTCTGAGGTTCCATGACAATTATAAGTGGTGTTTTCGACTCGCACGAATATGGTCGAGTCTGGTATCTATGAACCGCAAATGACGAGTTTAGTGGGTGTACGCAGTTTCGCTGTGTTAACCTAAACCGTTCGTCTGTTTCGTGGGTTTATATCTGTACCCACGGGTTCCATCTTAGATATGGCATCCATTTTGTCTCTTGCCCTCAAGTAGCCAGCGAACGGACGTTGTCCGCTTCGCGACCCTGGGATTCCCAAGACTCTTGCGGAAGACACGTTTCCTTTGAAAGTGTCTTTATGATGAGGGGGATGATACTGTAAGGCAGATGGCCCCGCTCGAGGCACATCTTGCCGTGCCGGTCTATTGTCTCAGCCGTGCATCTCATTAGGCACGTCCCTTTGATGTCTGTAGCTCGTGTTTCCCGATACCACCCCCTTTTACACCCTTTCCGATCTCCCCACTGTTTCTGCCTTCCTCTGCACCTGTCCTTGTTCCTTCTTCGATCTGTTTACTGCCGATTGGAATGTACTAATGGTGGGAAGATGGGTTTTTACAGTTGGGAACCACCAAATGTTTCTGTACTTATGTTCCGGACCTTGAATACATCAAAGCGACCCCTCTCGCGGATAATTATGGGAACCAAGTTGTAAACCTTTGTGCACCATGTTAACCTATGAGAGAAATGTGTATAAAAAGGAGCGATCCACAGTAGCAAATTGAATCAGATCCCGCGAACATACCTGCTGTGTACTTCACGTGACTTCTGTGTTCCCTGCAGTAAATAAACCTCGAATCTTTGACGCCGAAGGAAGTGTCCCGTGTCTCTGTCATTTGTACGCCGGAACAGGTTACCCACGAAGGTTTCAGGTGTTGTCCCCTGGCACCGCTGGGTCTTAAATAACCCAGTCCTTCAATAGGTCACATGGACAACGTATAAGATATACCACAAATGTGGTGGAACATGTTATAAGGGACTTAATTTCCCATTTCTTTTTAGTTTTGGGGAGAAAGATCTCATTGCAGTTTTGACTATTCCTACAGGCCTTACAATTGCCACACTTTTTAAATCCCTTACTTGTTTTTAACCAATCCATTTCTTTTGGTGCTAGAAGGCTCTGTACTAGACAATCTTTTAAAGATTGTCCACGTCTGTAAGATATGCCTGGGGTAATTCCAAGGGAATTCCTTAAAATGGGATCCTGTCTTAGTATGTCCCATCTATTCTTCAAGATTTTTTGTACTTGATAGGATTGGCCACAGTACTTAGTTATAAATCTGATTTTGGGCGTTCTTGTGTTTATCTTGGGGATACTCTTTTTGGGTGTTAATGCTTCTTCTCTAGTTACTTTGTCTACTCTATCTTCAGCCTCTTTCAATGACTTCTGTGAGTATCCTCTTGCTGAGAATCGCTCTTTCATCTCCTGTTTTGTTTTTTGGAACTGAGATTCTTCCGAACAGTTCCGTTTCCCCCTCAAGAACTCACTAAAAGGGATTCCCCATCTGAAGCTAGGTGGGTTGGCGCTAGAAGAGTGAAGTAATGAGTTTCCCGCTGTGTCTTTCCTGAATAGTGTTGTGGTTAGGTGATTGCCCACTTTTGTAACTTTGACGTCTAGAAAATCTATTGTGAGTTGGCTGTAGTGTCTTGTGAATTTCAAATTCACCTCATTCATATTTAAACAGTCAATAAAACACTTCAAGTTTTCTTAAGACCCCCTCCAGACAAAAAAGATGTTGTCTATATATCGCGTCCATTTTCTCACATTCAGTGCCCACTTCTCCGTGAGGTCGTTCCAGAGCACCTGCTTCTCCCACCAGCCAACCAACAAGTTGGCATAGCTGGGGGCGAAGCAGGTGCCCATGGAAGTACCCTGTTGTTGCCTGTAATAGATTCTGTCAAATAGAAACATTTTCTCATTCAGACACAGTCAGACCATTTCTAGTAACATACATGTATGCTCCCAATATTCCATCCTACGTTGCTTTAGGAAAAACGGGCATGCCTTGATGCCGTCCTGATGTCTAATGCTGGTTAAAGGGACTCGACATCAAGGCATACCAGCCAACATTGATCATCTACTTCTAGTTTGGAAATTTTGTGTATAAAATCAGTGGTATCTCTTATGTACGATAATAATTCTTGTACATAAGGGAAGAGAAAATAGTCAATGTAAATACTGGTTTGTTCAAAGAGACTGTTTATAGATGAGACTATTGGTCTCCCTGGTGGTCTAGTCATGATTTGTGCACTTTCGGCAATAGATAAGAATGTTGGTGTCGTGGGATTATCCTTGTGAAGATACCGTTCTTCGTCCCACGTTAATAGTCCTCTCTCTCGCCAATGCTCTAATTTCTTGTAATATGTCTCTTGCAGATTAGTTAAATATTTTCTGTCCACTTCGCAATAGCATGTTGTATCCAATAATTGTCTTTTTGCCTCATCCATATACATCTCCCTGGGCATGAGCACAATATTTCCACCCTTATCTGAGGGTTTGATTATTGTGTTTGTCTCTTGTTTCAGGTTTTGGATCACCTTCCACTGCTTCTTGCTGAAATTCTTATTTGGGGAGCGTATCGCAAGGAGTTTATCTAAATCCCCTTTCACTAGGTCACTAAATACATCCACATTGTCTCTAGGTGTAATAGGTGCAAATTTGCTCTTCCTCCGAAAGGTAGTACCAGCCGGGGCGTTAATGACTCTATCTGTAAGATTAGTCACCTGTGTTCCAATTGCTGTATCAAAAGGATCTACTATGATCGAGCCACTGGTCTGACTGTGTTGAGTTCCTAGTGCTGTCAATGTTGTAAGGATCGGAATATCTCCTATTGTGGGGCCTCCTGTGTTTAAATCCATTTCCTCTCTGTTCTGTTGTGATGTTTTTTTGCCTGCATGTATCTTGCATAATTTTATTTTCTTTCAAATTTATACAGATCTGCTCGCACATCGGCATAGTCAAAATTAGAGTCTGGGCAAAAAGACAGTCCTAGTTGTAGTACTTTGGTCTCATTTACAGAAAGTATTTTATCAGTAAGATTAATTACCGTGAGTTCTGCGTGGTTCTCCATCATTGTTGCTTCTAGTTGGATTGGCCCCTCGTTTCCCATGCCGGCCTTTTCTACTGGTTTTTCTCCGGGTATTCTTTTTTTGGCTAAGTCTCCGTCTCCTTGTGTTTTCATTTTTGGCCGGCCCCTGTTTGTTTGTTTCCTTTCTTTTTGTAGAATTAACAGTTCCTTGGAAAAAACCTGCTGTGAATTTGTTGTTGAGGAGCCACTTGCCACCAAGTCATTGTCCGTACTCAGGTCGGTTAATTCCGATTGGGATCCACTCTTTTGTCTGTCAAAAGTACTCCGTGCTTGCTGCTTTTGTACATCTGTGCGTGGTTTATCGTACTTTCTAGCAAACGTTAGAATTCTGCCAGCCGCATAGTCTCTTTTGTCCCGCACAAATTTTCGTTGTATAATGGCACCCTTAAACTCAAACTGGCTAAGATTCAGGCTGCGACTGGTCTTTCGTGGCCTGACGCTTTGCCCCTTGCCTTGTGACAGTACACTCCCGAGTAGGGCTCAGTCCCTATGAAATAGTGTTCGGCCGTCCTGCGAATGTTTGGGGGGTCCCTAGACCTAGTGTGTTTTCTAATCTTGAGTACCCAATGTTGATTGACTATCTTCATGATCTGACTGCTAAACTGAGGTTAATTCACCAACAGGTTTACGAAGCACTGCCGGCGCAGACGGAGGGTCCAGGCCACCAGCTCCAACCAGGAGATTGGGTGATTACTCGCAATTTTGCTCGCAAGAAGAATTTGGAACCCCGCTTTACTGGCCCTTTCCAGGTCCTCCTTGCCATGAGAACTGCCGTCCGTTTGGAAGGGCGCAAAAATTGGGTGCATGCCACTCATACTAAGAAGGTTCCTATACCTTTACCGGCAGACTCGTGGGTGAGGAAGGGCATTGCTTCATCTGAAACCGAAGGATTACGGACCTTTGTACCCTTTAGCGACGCAGAGCCTGTCGGAGAGTCCTCAGTGCAGCAGAAAGACATTGTTGAACATTTGCCATCACAAGACTCAAGATCGGAACAATCGACTGATCAGCAGAACTCTGTTCCCTCATCGGATTCTTTGTTTGATGAACAGACACATCCTGGGAAAACTCGATACTTTTTGCGGTCCAGCACCAGAGACAAATAAAGATTTCGTCTTTGTCCCTTGACATCTACATTATCCCATTTGCCACGATCAGCCTAAAACACCCGTATAATTGTGATTATTTTTGTAAATATTAAGTTTCGTTCCATCTATGTGTTTTTACTTCCACAGCTAAGAGACTTTTGTATATATTTGTAAATAAGATACCTTGCATCCAGGTGTACTGTAGGGCCGCGCGTGTACTTCCTTCTGGTTAGTAGGTCTTGGCGCTAGGTCAAAGACCGTCGGTTCCTGGGAACTCCTAGGGATTGACTATTGCTACACAGAACGAAGTGCGTCAAGAAACGTTGCGGACGGTCTTAGGGGATGGCGTTTTTAAAGCTGATGGATTTGGAAGAAGCTCAGGCGCAAAGATTTAAGCTACAACAGATCACTCGTACCAAATGTTTTATGTTTCAAGTGTTCCTACTGTTTCTGACTGTTTCTTTGCTATTGGCGGGTGGGGTGTATTACATGATGTTGTACTTCCTACCTTCCGCCATACCCACTCCTACTTCTGAACCTGAAACTATCTCCACTGCATCCCCTCATTCTTTCCATAACTTACCCGAACACAAGCAGGCTAGACGTGCGGAATTCAGAAATAATTCCTTTATTCAGCTCCTTCATCAGCATCAGTTAGTGGTTAACACTACTAATTGTTGGGTGTGTGGGTTAATGCCACATACCACGGATAAGGGAATTCCATATCTGGTTCTTCCTTATAGTTCCCAGGGTTCAGCTCGAGCATTTCAAACAATGTTTCGAAGTGCACTAGATTCCTACCGAAATCGAGAGCCACGTTCTCCCTACTCTGGTCCTGGTTCGTATCAGAAGCCTTTGTCTATAGCGATAGAGGACTTAGATAGAGATATCTATGAACCGTCGCTCATTCCAGAAGAAGAGGTACAAGCCTATAGGGTCCTGAGTAAGGTTGAGTATAGTGTGCTCACTGGTGAAAAACAGCTTAGAAGCTCGCCTCCTATATGGGTCGTACCCCACCTTGGTAATTTCTGTCTAATGGGTCGTGGCCGAAGATCAAAAGCTCGTCTTGGAGAGAGTGCTTGCTCCGAGACTTATATCCTGCCGATGGTCTCGTCCCCTGTGTTTCTGGCTGCCAAGGGTACATACTTTGTCTGCCATGATCGTGCGTATACATGGTTGCCCTCCGACTTTGTGGGCTCATGTTATATCGCAAATCTGTTGCCTCCGACGTTCACTGTTGATGCAGACTATCACAAGACTAGAGTTGTGAGAGGCGTGATTAGCGAAGAGGACACTGCCGGTCAAGAGGCAGGAGACTTTTTCAAGGGTTTCCTCTCGTTTTGGGGTCCTATGGTTAATAGTAGGAACCTGAGACAATTGACTCGAGTGGTGGAATCGACAGCTAATATCACTGCCAGTGCCCTTGGTAATATCACCACAGAACTTCAGGCGGATAGGCTTATGACGTTACAAAACCGTATGGTTTTAGACGTGGTCTAAGCAGATCGAGGTGGAGTATGTAAGGTGATCCATTCGAGCTGCTGTATTTTCATTCCAGATAACGCTCCGACTGTCTATCAAGCCATCTCAAAGTTGCATAAGATCTCTGAGTCCATACACGTGGACGTAGGGGATTGGACGCTGCTTGGGTGGTTTTGGGGCCTGATGTCGACTTGGGGTTGGAAGATTCTGATGATCATCGGAGTTGTTGTGGCGTTTCTGTTCACGTTTTGCCTTTGTGTGCAGTGTGGTCCTGCCTTATGTGGCCTCTGTGCTACGACGTGTATAAGACAGCCGCCTGTTACCAAAGGAGCTCAGTTGGACAGAATTATGTTGCAGCAACATCTAGATGGTCTGATGAATATCGAGTATGATTCTGACTAGTGCTTGCCTACATGAGGGCAAAAGGAGCGCCTGAGGTTCCGTGACAATTATAAGTGGTGTTTTTGACTCGCACGAATATGGTCGAGTCTGGTATCTATGAACCGCAAATGACGAGTTTAGTGGGTGTACGCAGTTTCGCTGTGTTAACCTAAACCGTTCGTCTGTTTCGTGGGTTTATATCTGTACCCACGGGTTCCATCTTAGATATGGCATCCATTTTGTCTCTTGCCATCAAGTAGCCAGCGAACGGACGTTGTCCGCTTCGCGACCCTGGGATTCCCAAGACTCTTGCGGAAGACACGTTTCCTTTGAAAGTGTCTTTATGATGAGGGGGATGATACTGTAAGGCAGATGGCCCCGCTCGAGGCACATCTTGCCGTGCCGGTCTATTGTCTCAGCCGTGCATCTCATTAGGCACGTCCCTTTGATGTCTGTAGCTCGTGTTTCCCGATACCACCCCCTTTTACACCCTTTCCGATCTCCCCACTGTTTCTGCCTTCCTCTGCACCTGTCCTTGTTCCTTCTTCGATCTGTTTACTGCCGATTGGAATGTACTAATGGTGGGAAGATGGGTTTTTACAGTTGGGAACCACCAAATGTTTCTGTACTTATGTTCCGGACCTTGAATACATCAAAGCGACCCCTCTCGGGGATAATTATGGGAACCAAGTTGTAAACCTTTGTGCACCATGTTAACCTATGAGAGAAATGTGTATAAAAAGGAGCGATCCACAGTAGCAAATTGAATCAGATCCCGCGAACATACCTGCTGTGTACTTCACGTGACTTCTGTGTTCCCTGCAGTAAATAAACCTCGAATCTTTGACGCCGAAGGAAGTGTCCCGTGTCTCTGTCATTTGTACGCCGGAACAGGTTACCCACGAAGGTTTCAGGTGTTGTCCCCTGGCACCGCTGGGTCTTAAATAACCCAGTCCTTCAATAGGTCACATGGACAACGTATAAGATATACCACAAATGTGGTGGAACATGTTATAAGGGACTTAATTTCCCATTTCTTTTTAGTTTTGGGGAGAAAGATCTCATTGCAGTTTTGACTATTCCTACAGGCCTTACAATTGCCACACTTTTTAAATCCCTTACTTGTTTTTAACCAATCCATTTCTTTTGGTGCTAGAAGGCTCTGTACTAGACAATCTTTTAAAGATTGTCCACGTCTGTAAGATATGCCTGGGGTAATTCCAAGGGAATTCCTTAAAATGGGATCCTGTCTTAGTATGTCCCATCTATTCTTCAAGATTTTTTGTACTTGATAGGATTGGCCACAGTACTTAGTTATAAATCTGATTTTGGGCGTTCTTGTGTTTATCTTGGGGATACTCTTTTTGGGTGTTAATGCTTCTTCTCTAGTTACTTTGTCTACTCTATCTTCAGCCTCTTTCAATGACTTCTGTGAGTATCCTCTTGCTGAGAATTGCTCTTTCATCTCCTGTTTTGTTTTTTGGAACTGAGATTCTTCCGAACAGTTCGTTTCCCCCTCAAGAACTCACTAAAAGGGATTCCCCATCTGAAGCTAGGTGGGTTGGCGCTAGAAGAGTGAAGTAATGAGTTTCCCGCTGTGTCTTTCCTGAATAGTGTTGTGGTTAGGTGATTGCCCACTTTTGTAACTTTGACGTCTAGAAAATCTATTGTGAGTTGGCTGTAGTGTCTTGTGAATTTCAAATTCACCTCATTCATATTTAAACAGTCAATAAAACACTTCAAGTTTTCTTAAGACCCCCTCCAGACAAAAAAGATGTTGTCTATATATCGCGTCCATTTTCTCACATTCAGTGCCCACTTCTCCGTGAGGTCGTTCCAGAGCACCTGCTTCTCCCACCAGCCAACCAACAAGTTGGCATAGCTGGGGGCGAAGCAGGTGCCCATGGAAGTACCCTGTTGTTGCCTGTAATAGATTCTGTCAAATAGAAACATTTTCTCATTCAGACACAGTCAGACCATTTCTAGTAACATACATGTATGCTCCCAATATTCCATCCTACGTTGCTTTAGGAAAAACGGGCATGCCTTGATGCCGTCCTGATGTCTAATGCTGGTTAAAGGGACTCGACATCAAGGCATACCAGCCAACATTGATCATCTACTTCTAGTTTGGAAATTTTGTGTATAAAATCAGTGGTATCTCTTATGTACGATAATAATTCTTGTACATAAGGGAAGAGAAAATAGTCAATGTAAATACTGGTTTGTTCAAAGAGACTGTTTATAGATGAGACTATTGGTCTCCCTGGTGGTCTAGTCATGATTTGTGCACTTTCGGCAATAGATAAGAATGTTGGTGTCGTGGGATTATCCTTGTGAAGATACCGTTCTTCGTCCCACGTTAATAGTCCTCTCTCTCGCCAATGCTCTAATTTCTTGTAATATGTCTCTTGCAGATTAGTTACATATTTTCTGTCCACTTCGCAATAGCATGTTGTATCCAATAATTGTCTTTTTGCCTCATCCATATACATCTCCCTGGGCATGAGCACAATATTTCCACCCTTATCTGAGGGTTTGATTATTGTGTTTGTCTCTTGTTTCAGGTTTTGGATCACCTTCCACTGCTCCTTACTGAAATTCTTATTTGGGGAGCGTATCGCAAGGAGTTTATCTAAATCCCCTTTCACTAGGTCACTAAATACATCCACATTGTCTCTAGGTGTAATAGGTACAAATTTGCTCTTCCTCCGAAAGGTAGTACCAGCCGGGGCGTTAATAACTCTATCTGTAAGATTAGTCACATGTGTTCCAATTGCTGTATCAAAAGGATCTACTATGATCGAACCACTGGTCTGACTGTGTTGAGTTCCTAGTGCTGTCAATGTTGTAAGGATCGGAATATCTCCTATTGTGGGGCCTCCTGTGTTTAAATCCATTTCCTCTCTGTTCTGTTGTGATGTTTTTTTGCCTGCATGTATCTTGCATAATTTTATTTTCTTTCAAATTTATACAGATCTGCTCGCACATCGGCATAGTCAAAATTAGAGTCTGGGCAAAAAGACAGTCCTAGTTGTAGTACTTTGGTCTCATTTACAGAAAGTATTTTATCAGTAAGATTAATTACCGTGAGTTCTGCGTGGTTCTCCATCATTGTTGCTTCTTGTTGGATTGGCCCCTCGTTTCCCATGCCGGCCTTTTCTACTGGTTTTTCTCCGGGTATTCCTTTTTTGGCTAAGTCTCCGTCTCCTTGTGTTTTCATTTTTGGCCGGCCCCTGTTTGTTTGTTTCCTTTCTTTTTGTAGAATTAACAGTTCCTTGGAAAAAACCTGCTGTGAATTTGTTGTTGAGGAGCCACTTGCCACCAAGTCATTGTCCGTACTCAGGTCAGTTAATTCCGATTGGGACCCACTCTTTTGTCTGTCAAAAGTACTCTGTGCTTGCTGCTTTTGTACATCTGTGCGTGGTTTATCGTACTTTCTAGCAAACGTTAGAATTCTGCCAGCCGCATAGTCTCTTTTGTCCCGCACAAATTTTCGTTGTTTCCTCTGAATTATTTCCTTCTCATACTTTTTCAGTCTTTCATCCATGTTTTTCAGTATGGGTTCAATCGCTTTTTGGTCTGATTCTTTCCCCAAGTCTGTCATGATGTCATCTATTTGCTTGGTTATTTCCGTGTGTTCCTCCCATGCACTCTCAATCAGGATTTCAATCATCCCTCTGGAGCAGGTATTCGTGTTGTCTGTCCATTTTTGCAGAATATGGGGTTTGGGTATTGCCAGCGTTGGAATAATAAATATCCGTAGGCCCCTTGGGATACGATTGACTTCCAAGTACTTTTTTAGGGAAGTTGCCTCCCACCATCGACTAATTTCTTTTCTCTTCAGTCTTTCCAATTGGTTCGTTTTACTCCTCCAGCCCAGTGGTGTGTCAGATTGTGCTGTGGCCGTTGCTCCCAGTGGCCCGCTGGGCTTCGTAGGCTGAAAGATGGCTTGGCCTGATTTCTCCCGTTCTCTCATCATAAGTTCGCTTGTCATCTTGGTAGTGCTGTTTCCAAATTTCTTGGTGGGAGAATCCCAATGCCTTGTTTCAAAAAGAGTCGAGTGTTGTTTTAAAAGTAACTCACGCGCACTCTGACACACAGAGAAAATACCCAATGTTGCCATGAAGCACTGACCCGGAAGTCAGGCAGTCCGTGTCGTGTCGGTCCGTGAGTCTCGGTACGTTGACTTCCTGGAGAGAAGCTGCCGTTCCCAGATTCCTCTTCCAGCATCGGTCCACGATCGAACACTTACGGACTTATCTTCCTCATCCATTTTCTCTCTCCTTGCTTGAGAGACGTTTTTCCTGGGGTATTTCTTCCTTTGTCGGCGGGTGTCTCCGAAAGGCAGGACAACCTGTAATCTTCTTTGCGGCGGAGAAGACACCCAGCCAGCGAGTGAGGGCTTCGTCGGGCGGACGCCGCCGCCTTTACATAGAACAGCAGAATTCCGGTAAGCAAAAAGACTTCAGACGAGCCCGTAGTTCTTTCAGATGGTTTATTCAGGCACAGCAAGCGATCGAGGACAACGTGTTTCGAACAATCCTGGTTGTTCCTGGTCACATGACCCGCGTTCCTCCCACACCACCTTTCAAAGGTGTATCCACATTTTTTTCATCATTTTTAACTTTATTGTTCACAGACATAAAGAAAATTGCGTACTTAAAGTCAGTACTCTTAAATTTCATGTTAAAAGTTCATGAATTAATATAGTCAATTAACAGTCATTGATTATATGTGCAAATATTGTACATTTCTATTGAAAAAGTGCAAATAACCAGCTTTTTTGGGGGGTTTGTTGGTTTAAGTACTGTGGGCCATCGTTGATCTCTAATTCAGGTTTAGCACCAATATACACGTATTTCTGCTAAAGAACTTAACCAGACAATAGATCATATATATATATATATCTATATCGATATCTATATATATATCTATATATATATATATATATATATATATATATATATATATATATATATATATATATTCGCCCACAGGGGGCGTTTAAAAACAGTGTGAATTGAACAGCGCTTTCACTCTTTGAAGCACCTACGCCACTGATGAAGGGATTTGCCATTGCCCGAAACGCGTCTGGAATTTTAATTGTGATGTGTCTTCTGGACTGTGGTTTTGACCGCAAGTTGCCGAGTTTTAATAAATAGAGCTGAATGTCATGCTTTCTGTGGCCTTGGTCGAAAGTGGATTCCTGTGTTGTTGGATAGAGAAACGGCTTTCCCAGTCGTGACTAGAGGCCCACCGCTGTCGCGGGTCCGTTCTGATGCCACGCTGGTGTTGGAAGTAGAGGAGGAAGCAAAGCTGGCGCTTTACAGGGGGCTGCTCGCTTTGCTCTACTCTGCAACTACAAGGCAAGTACAAACACACGCCAGGATTATCACATCAACCCACTGGGGTTTCACAAGGTTAAATGTGAAGAGAGAGGACAGCGCACCCACTTGAGAATATGAACAGACACTACAAGTACCAAGAGGCCATAGTGACGGCCATGCCCACAGGGGGCGGTTAAAAACAGTGCGAATTGTACAGCGCTTTCACTCTTTGAAGCACCTACTCCACTGACGAATGGATTTGCTATTGCCCGAAACGCGTCTGGCGTTTTAATTGTGATGTGTCTTCTGAACTGTGGTTTTGACAGCAAGTTGCCGAGTTTCAATAAATAGAGCTGAATGTCATGCTTCTTGGGGTCTTGGTCGAAAGTGGATTCCTGTGTTGTTGGATATAGAAACAGCTTTCCCAATCATGACCAGAGGCACACCGCTGTCACGGGTCCGTTCTGACGCCACGCTGGGATTGGAAGTAGAGGAGGAAGGAAAGCTGGCGCTTTACAGGGGGCTGCTCGCTTTGCTCTACTTGGCAACTACAAGGCAAGTACAAACACACGCCAGGATTATCACATCAACCCAATGGGGTTTCACAAGGTTTAATGTGAGGAGAGAGGACGGCACACCCACTTAGAAATATGAACAGGCACTACAAGTACCAAGAGGACGTAGTGACGACCACGCCCACAGGGGGCGGTTAAAAACAGTGCGAATTGAACAGAGCTTTCACTCTTTGAAGCACCTACACCACTAATGAAGGGATTTGTTATTGCCCGAAACGCGTCTGGCATTTTAATTGTGATGTGTCGTCTGGACTGTGGTTTCGAGAGTAAGTTGCCGAGTTTTAATAAATAGAGCTGAATGTCATGCTTCCTGTGGCCTTGGTCGAAAGTGGATTCCTTTGTTGTTAGATATATATATATATATATACATATATGTAGGAAGGTGGATATCTGACTATGGTTACCCCCAAACTTTTTGCCTGGTGTTTAGCTGGTTTTTGACTTAGTTGGCCTGGGTTCCTGCTATTCAGGACCCCAGGCTGATTGCTCTCTCCTTAAAATGGACTCCATGTACCTTAGGTGCATAACACAATTGGAATTGGTTCACCTTATAGGCCCCGGTACCCAGGGCATAGGTGTAGCCAAGGCCTACCAGGGGCTGCAGCATGTGTTGTGCCACCCCTGGCCTGGCCTCCATATTTGACACAACTGGCTGATCACTCAGCTGGGGTAAGTTGGTGTAATCACCTCTTACTTAGGTACAGTATGCCTGTGCCTAACCCTAAACTGGACACATATGTTCCTATCAGCCACTCCTATGGAAGGCCTCATCAATCCTGGAGGCAGAGTGCTTGGAAATATGTGAGATGGTGCTCTAGCATGAGCTCAGCCTGTCTGCAGCTGTCGGGAACCACTCCCTAAGCTGTTCCGGGATATTGCCATACCATATACTCTTAAGTGCATTATAATCCTCGCGGTTAAATGCTATCTTTGGTTTGGCTTTATCAAAACATGTCGAGTAAGGTGTCATACGAATTGGAATACTATCCCCTCGCCAGTTCTGGCGACGGGGATAGCATTCCACCCTTCTAGAGGGACACGACATGTGTGTAGCCTTAACCCCGGTTAAAGTTAAACAGAGCCTCAGCATCACAAAATGGATGCTGCCACCACAGACACATGTCTGACCTCCTGCTGCTGGGAGTCCTTCCAGCAAGGAGGGCCTGGACAAAGGGTTTCCTGCCTGGGGAGGTGCGAGCACCACCCCAGACAGGGTTTTGTGTATTGGGTAGGACAGGGCTGAATAGATTGAGACATGCCTGGGGCACACAAGGTGTCCCTGTGCATAAGCCAGCCCAAACCGGTTCTGGGGCTTTCCAGCCCCAGTCCTGGCGAGGAGCTGGACAAAGGAGAGGGGGTGTAACCACCCCCTTCCTGGTCCCACCCATAGGGGAGGGACCTAGCAGGAGATCCACCCCTCAGATTGGAATAAGAGAGGGAGCAGTGCCATTGCACAGCAGATCATCCCGAAATCAACTTAAAACTAAGAAGAAGACTGGACTTCGACATTCTGCTGCACAGAAGACTGAAGAAGAATCTCCCTTGTGGCCAAGGAGTGACCACCCTGTGAACACAGGTACCAACCAGCAACTCGTTGTCTGCTTTGCCGCCGCCTCCCGCCGGAGACCGAGCCCAGAGCCTGACAAGACCCAGCTTCCCAGACTTCTCACAGCCCGATCCACAGTCCCTGCAAAGAAGGGACCCGTGGAGGCACCGAGAGACGTGGGAGCGGCCATCTTGAAAGACCCCCGAGACGCTGACTGCGCAGCACCCGAGGCACCCTCGACTCTGTGCTTTGGGATTTAAAAAGCCCCACAACCGAGCAGCATTTGCACCAAAGATCAGCCCTCCAGCATCTCCACGATCTGCGTGGGGCCCTTTTGCTTTGTGCCACTCGACTCGCCATCCCGGCCGCTTGTCACGTGATCAGCGGCCATCTTGGCGACGAAACCTACAATTTACACTGTGGGTCTGGTTGCTCCAGACCTGCCCTCGCTCCTGTAGAAAGGAGTACCCGTTTTGACCTTGCTGGTCCGAGTAATAAGCCTTTTTTACTTTCCCCGTGGCTTGCATTAGCCAAGGCTTGTTTGCTTCAATCGAGTTGCCGATACCGCCATCAGCTAGAACCTTCGAGGGACAGCTCGTGATCGACTCCTGGACGTCCTTGACCTCTTCGTGTTCACGTGGCTGCAGAGAGAAGCAACACCTCATCACCTGTTTGCACCCGACTTTGCCTGGTTCCAATCTGGTTCCACGGTGGTCACTGGTCAGTGACTTTGAACATTGTCCCCTCTGCTTTCAGGTCTTCACCACTTCAGATCCACCCTTGGATCCACCGGACACTTCTCCTTCACATCGCCTGCAGCATCTTCAGCTTCAAGCGCCAAGAACCTGCGTGTCAAAACCCAACGCCACTTCGACCCTGTGCACCCACTTCCTGTGGGTGAGGTAACATTGCAAAGCCGGTGTCCCTACACTGGTACACACCTCTAGGGTCTGTGTCTTAAGTTTTGTTCCTCTAGGTTCAGCGGAAGTGCCCTTAAACTAACTTTGTACTTTTTACACACCATAGACTTTGTATTGAAAAGTGCGTGCACTTTGAACACTGCACCCGAGTCCCGTGGGCCTTTCCCGACTTAGTCATTGCCAGTCTCGAATAGCTCCAGCGATTCCCAAGGCCCTAGGCCTCTTCACTTTCCTCCTGGTATCTCTTATACCACTTTCTTAGTATATGGTTTAGGTGGCCCCTAGGGCTCATCCATAGTGTGCAACTTTTGTGTATTTTAAACTGTCTTGTGATTTAACGCTTGTGCTTCTGTGCTCATAAAGAGTCCAGGGGATTTTAATAGTTAATAAATCAATATATATTTTCAATATATATCTGTGTGGTGTCCCTTTCATTTGGTATTCAAGGGGGTTGTGTATGGTATAACAGCTGGCTTCACATGCCTTTCAGAGTTTAGCCTAAGACTGCTTTGTCCACGTTACCACTAGGATAACTGGTCTACAAGGTTGAATTACAACCATCATCATAAGGGTTGCTTGGCATGGTACAAAGTGATCACTAAGAATTAGTGAGCATTATATACCAGGCCAACTTCTCACATTGGTGAGCAGCGGATTGGGATCTGAGCTTGCTGTTGTTTTACCATTACAATCTTTGAGATTATCATTTGAAAGATCATACAGGTACCTGCTAGGTACATATAAAACAAGACTAGTATACTTAAGTTCTACTGAACTTAGTTGTTGTAGAGCAAAGGGAGTAGCACACCCTAGCTACAACTACTAGATAGGTTTAGTAGTTAAACACCAGTGTAGGTAGATTGCAAAACATCCACCCACACTAGAGCAATGTCTGGAGCAGAGGGGTCCAGTGGACTTACTCCTGTTGAGAGTGACCCTCCAAGGGCACCATCCAAATTTGCTATTTTTTCCTTTAAGGAATTAAGACAGCTTTGTGTCTTAAGGGGTCTGAAGACAGGGCCTTCCCCTACTACAGACCACCTAAGAGAGCTCTTAGACCAGTCTGAGACTCTAAAGACCTCTAAAGCAAAACCCAAAGGGGATGCTGAAGGAGGCCATCCTTCAGAGGATGACACTGTAGACCCCCCTGCCCCTATCATCCTGGTAGATGAGGAAGCCTCCACCACTGGAGCTCCTCAGGTAGATGTAGAGGAAGAGGAGGAAGAGGAGGAGGTGGAAAGCAGTGAGTCAGATGATGACAGAGATAGTCAGGTGCTGGTCAGTAGACTGAACCAGGCTAACTTAAGCTTACTTGGGAATGAATCAGGTAACAACCCATTCAGACCCCCAGGTGGACTTAACCAGAAGCCTAGGAGGAGAAGGACTCACTCAGGTGACTCTGACAACTCCCATGCTTCTAGAGGTTCTCATGGTCACTCCAGAAAGAGGATGACTAGCCCTCAGAGAAGGGAACATGAGACCAAATTGAGAGAATCTCAAATTAGAGAGGCTGAATTGAGAGTCCAGAGACAAGAGTTAGAAATTGCCCTGGCCCAAGAGAAACTTGCTAGAGCAAGACAGCCTAGAGAGAGTGGATTAGGATCCACTGGTGGCAGCAATATCCAGAAGGATAAAGACAGGTCCTTTGATACAAGAAACCTGAGTAAGATTGTGCCCCCCTACAAAGCTGGGGATGATATCCACAAATGGATGACTGCACTTGAGAGAGCCTGCATGGTACAGCAGATCCCTCAGGAGCAGTGGGCAGCAATCTTGTGGCTCTCCTTTGAAGGTAGAGGCAGAGACAGACTCCTCACAGTTAGTGATGAGGATTCTAGAAACTACATGGTCCTGAAGAGTGCTCTGATTGATGGGTTAGGCTTAACCACTGAACAGTACAGGTTAATGTTCAGAGATACCCAGAAGACACAGACTCAGGACTGGTCTGAATTTGTTGAGTGTGCCACTAAGGCTCTGGAGGGCTGGTTGCTGGGAAGTAAGGTTACTGACTATACAGGATTGTATAATTTAATTATGAGAGAGCAAATCTTAAGTAATTGTCAAAATCAGCTTCTACATCAGCACCTGGTTGACTCTGATCTGACCTCCCCACAAGAATTGGGTAGGAGGGCAGACAAATGGGTCAGAACCAGGATCAGGCCTAAGAACCAGGGTGGTGACCAAAAGAAAGAGACTACCAAGCCTCAAGAGAAGGGTGGGGATAAAAGTAAGGAAAAGACTTCCCCAGGGCCCCAAAACTCCAAGAATGGGGGTGGGTCCCAAGACACTTCTACATCCCAGAAAAAAGCCTTATTGTCATACCTGTAAACAGGTGGGGCATTACAAAACAGATAGCTGTTGTCCCAAGAATGGCAATAAGGAGAATATACCTCCAGGTAAGGCTCCAACACCTCCTGTCACTGTTAGCAGTGGTCCCCCAGGTGGTGGGAGCACCCCCAAGAATTTGGGTGGGTTTACTTTTGGAGGACAGGTGGACTCTGGCCTATCCAGGTCCCCTAACTCAGATACTCTTGTCTATGAGACTGGCATGGGGTTTGCCAATTTCACAGCTTGCCCAAACACTTTGAGCAAGTATAGACAGGAGCCCCTCATCAATGGTTTGAAAGTTGAGGCCTTCAGAGACACAGGGGCTAGCATCACCATGGTGGCTGAATGTCTAGTCCCCTCAAGGCAACTTTTACCTGATGCCAGATATCAGGTGACAAACATTGATGGCATAGAAACCAATCATCCCATGGCAGTAGTCAATCTTAGCTGGGGAGGTGTCACTGGCCCAAAGAGAGTGGCAGTGTCAGCAAACTTGCCTGTAGATTGCCTACTGGGTAATGATTTGGAAATCTCAGCCTGGGCTGAGGTTGAACAGCAAACCCATTCTAGAATGGTAAATCTTCATGGAAAGGTTAGTGGGGCTGTAATGGCTACAGCCCCAATTCAAGATGTCCTTCCTGAAAAGGTTGGGAGGGCTGAGCAAACCTCAGCCCCATCTTTAGATAACTTCCCTCCTGGAAAGAGTAGCAGGGCTGTACTGGTAACAGCCCATACCCAAACTGAGTCTCCTCCTGAAAAGGTTGGAGGGGCTGTGATGGCCACAGCCCAAACTCAAACAGATACATGGGTAGTGAAGCCTGAAATGATGGATCACTCCACCCAAACAGAGAGCATGAAGGAGGAAGAGAAATCTCCCCCTCACCAGACTTTAGGAAAGGATCAGCCTCCTCAGGGAACTGATCTTACCCCTGATGAAGGAACTGTCCCAGAGATTGTTAGGCCTGGCCTGACAGAACCTCTGATGGCAGTGGACCCTTCTCAGGAGGGACCCAGTCTGGAGCAGGTAACCTGCCCCTCTCTACCTTGCCTTACTCAGCCCAGGGCTGCAGAGGACAAGAAGGACAGTGAGACCCAAAGGGCCCCCTGTCAAATAAAGCACCCCCATCAGCAGATTAGGGGCACCGAAACTAGTAGCCCTAGTGAGGTGCAAGCTTTAAAAACTCCTGAGGGATCCCCCTTAAAAGTAGTTAGGGACCTCCCCCAGATGGATATTGTTGGGCACAGCCAAACCTGGGACCCTAAGGGCCCAAACCTGAACTGTCCCTTCAGTAAGCCAAACAGAGGGACCCAGCCTCCAGCTTTAGGTAGCCAGAGGTTGACCCTGAGAGCACAGTGCAACTCAGTCAGAGAAAGAAAGGCACACATGGTGGAGAGTGATTGGAGGAAGCTGAGCCCTACAGAGGAAACTCACTTCAGTACTCCATCTCAACACCAGCCTTTGACTTTGCAAAGACACACCACAGGTAGAGATTCCCTATGGTGGAGACCCTCAGATACCCTTGGGGTGAGGGATTGCTTAGTGGACCATGAGACAGGGGGTTACCAAGCCAGAGCTGGTACTTCCTTATATGGCCACTTAGGCAATATAGGCTTACCTGGTCAAGGATAGCCTTATCTCCTTTCGTTTGGGGGGGGGGTTATGTAGGAAGGTGGATATCTGACTATGGTTACCCCCAAACTTTTTGCCTGGTGTTTAGCTGGTTTTTGACTTAGTTGGCCTGGGTTCCTGCTATTCAGGACCCCAGGCTGATTGCTCTCTCCTTAAAATGGACTCCATGTACCTTAGGTGCATAACACAATTGGAATTGGTTCACCTTATAGGCCCCTGTAACAGTGTACCATAGGTACCCAGGGCATAGGTGTAGCCAAGGCCTACCAGGGGCTGCAGCATGTGTTGTGCCACCCCTGGCCTGGCCTCCATATTTGACACAACTGGCTGATCACTCAGCTGGGGTAAGTTGGTGTAATCACCTCTTACTTAGGTACAGTATGCCTGTGCCTAACCCTAAACTGGACACATATGTTCCTATCAGCCACTCCTATGGAAGGCCTCATCAATCCTGGAGGCAGAGTGCTTGGAAATATGTGAGATGGTGCTCTAGCATGAGCTGAGCCTGTCTGCAGCTGTCGGGAACCACTCCCTAAGCTGTTCCGGGATATTGCCATACCATATACTCTTAAGTGCATTATAATCCTCGCGGTTAAATGCTATCTTTGGTTTGGCTTTATCAAAACATGTCGAGTAAGGTGTCATACGAATTGGAATACTATCCCCTCGCCAGTTCTGGCGACGGGGATAGCATTCCACCCTTCTAGAGGGACACGACATGTGTGTAGCCTTAACCCCGGTTAAAGTTAAACAGAGCCTCAGCATCACAAAATGGATGCTGCCACCACAGACACATGTCTGACCTCCTGCTGCTGGGAGTCCTTCCAGCGAGGAGGGCCTGGACAAAGGGTTTCCTGCCTGGGGAGGTGCGAGCACCACCCCAGACAGGGTTTTGTGTATTGGGTAGGACAGGGCTGAATAGATTGAGACATGCCTGGGGCACACAAGGTGTCCCTGTGCATAAGCCAGCCCAAACCGGTTCTGGGGCTTTCCAGCCCCAGTCCTGGCGAGGAGCTGGACAAAGGAGAGGGGGTGTAACCACCCCCCTTCCTGGTCCCACCCATAGGGGAGGGACCTAGCAGGAGATCCACCCCTCAGATTGGAATAAGAGAGGGAGCAGTGCCATTGCACAGCAGATCATCCCGAAATCAACTTAAAACTAAGAAGAAGACTGGACTTCGACATTCTGCTGCACAGAAGACTGAAGAAGAATCTCCCTTGTGGCCAAGGAGTGACCACCCTGTGAACACAGGTACCAACCAGCAACTCGACGTCTGCTTTGCCGCCGCCTCCCGCCGGAGACCGAGCCCAGAGCCTGACAAGACCCAGCTTCCCAGACTTCTCACAGCCCGATCCACAGTCCCTGCAAAGAAGGGACCCGTGGAGGCACCGAGAGACGTGGGAGCGGCCATCTTGAAAGACCCCCGAGACGCTGACTGCGCAGCACCCGAGGCACCCTCGACTCTGTGCTTTGGGATTTAAAAAGCCCCACAACCGAGCAGCATTTGCACCAAAGATCAGCCCTCCAGCATCTCCACGATCTGCGTGGGGCCCTTTTGCTTTGTGCCACTCGACTCGCCATCCCGGCCGCTTGTCACGTGATCAGCGGCCATCTTGGCGACGAAACCTACAATTTACACTGTGGGTCTGGTTGCTCCAGACCTGCCCTCGCTCCTGTAGAAAGGAGTACCCGTTTTGACCTTGCTGGTCCGAGTAATAAGCCTTTTTTACTTTCCCCGTGGCTTGCATTAGCCAAGGCTTGTTTGCTTCAATCGAGTTGCCGATACCGCCATCAGCTAGAACCTTCGAGGGACAGCTCGTGATCGACTCCTGGACGTCCTTGACCTCTTCGTGTTCACGTGGCTGCAGAGAGAAGCAACACCTCATCACCTGTTTGCACCCGACTTTGCCTGGTTCCAATCTGGTTCCACGGTGGTCACTGGTCAGTGACTTTGAACATTGTCCCCTCTGCTTTCAGGTCTTCACCACTTCAGATCCACCCTTGGATCCACCGGACACTTCTCCTTCACATCGCCTGCAGCATCTTCAGCTTCAAGCGCCAAGAACCTGCGTGTCAAAACCCAACGCCACTTCGACCCTGTGCACCCACTTCCTGTGGGTGAGGTAACATTGCAAAGCCGGTGTCCCTACACTGGTACACACCTCTAGGGTCTGTGTCTTAAGTTTTGTTCCTCTAGGTTCAGCGGAAGTGCCCTTAAACTAACTTTGTACTTTTTACACACCATAGACTTTGTATTGAAAAGTGCGTGCACTTTGAACACTGCACCCGAGTCCCGTGGGCCTTTCCCGACTTAGTCATTGCCAGTCTCGAATAGCTCCAGCGATTCCCAAGGCCCTAGGCCTCTTCACTTTCCTCCTGGTATCTCTTATACCACTTTCTTAGTATATGGTTTAGGTGGCCCCTAGGGCTCATCCATAGTGTGCAACTTTTGTGTATTTTAAACTGTCTTGTGATTTAACGCTTGTGCTTCTGTGCTCATAAAGAGTCCAGGGGATTTTAATAGTTAATAAATCAATATATATTTTCAATATATATCTGTGTGGTGTCCCTTTCATTTGGTATTCAAGGGGGTTGTGTATGGTATAACAGCTGGCTTCACATGCCTTTCAGAGTTTAGCCTAAGACTGCTTTGTCCACGTTACCACTAGGATAACTGGTCTACAAGGTTGAATTACAACCATCATCATAAGGGTTGCTTGGCATGGTACAAAGTGATCACTAAGAATTAGTGAGCATTATATACCAGGCCAACTTCTCACAATATATATATAATTTTTTTTTATGGGTGGGGACCAATGAGAAGTGGCTGGATCATATTATGATTTGGGCAAGATATATCGATGATCTATTTGTCATTTGGCGGGGCGATAGATCCTCGGCTGAGGAATATGTCGCTACACTCAATGACAAGGATCTCAATTTGAGATTTACGAGCACCATCAGTGAATCATCGGTACGTTATCTCGACCTAGAGGTCTTTGTCACAGAGAGCTCCCTACAAACCAGACTCTACCGCAAGCCCACGGCGGGCAACACCGTCTTACATGCGGCAAGCCATCATCCCAAAAGTATGATTAAAAAAATTCCATTTGGAGAATTATTACGCCTAAAGAGAAATTGCTCTAATTCCAAAGATTTCTCACAGGCACGGGATGAAGCTTTGTCAAGGTTTAAGAATAGAGGGTATTCAAGATCACTGCTTAAAAATGCAGCAAGCAAGTTAGAGCTAGTAGACAGAAAAGACCTCATTAAGATGAAAACAAGGGAAACTGAGGCGGAGGGTACAGTAAGGATGATTACCAGCTTCAACATGAGATCCAGTGAGCTGGTACAGATATTCAACAGAAACTGGCACATCCTAGGTACTGATCCCATTATGAAAAAAGCATTACCATCTAAACCGTCTATAACTTATAGATGTTGTCAGTCTCTCAGTGATCACTTGACCAGTAGCCACTTCGAGGAACCCGCCAGGATATCAAAATCAAAACCTATAAATGTTTTCTTTCTGTGCATGCAATGCAAAGCATGCAAGTACAGCAAAAAGCGGACGAAATATGAGGTGAGACAAATTGACCCACGACCCATGAGAGAGATTACAAAATTCCTGAATTGCAACTCGGAATTTGTAATCTACTGCCTGGTATGCCCGTGCTCCAAAATATATATCGGTAGCACAATCAACCCGACCAAAAATCGCATCTTGGAGCACACGCGTGCCATCACAAATAGAGATAAAAACTATCTGGTGGCACGCCACTTTGAGACCCACCACAAAAGCAATGGGGATCTATTGTCTTTTTACCTGATTGACCAACTAGGTAAAAAAGATCGAGGTGGAGACAGAGTAAGATCATTAAGGGCGTTGGAATCCAGGTACATAATTGACCTTCAGAGTATGCAGCCGAAAGGGCTGAACTCTGGGTTCATTTAGAATGAGTCAGCTCACCCCTCAAGCAGATACTATGCAATACAACACAGCCCTGCAATGAGAAAACTCACAACTCTTTCCTGTCACAATAACCTATCTGGGACTAATGATTTATGGTTTATAGAATAGGCCCATACAGGGCAGAACAATTGATTAAACAGGGGATCTAACATTAGTCAGTTAAGCCCATATAGGGCGAGACGTAACAAAGTACAGGAGTGCATAGAGATATACAACATTTTATATCATTGGCATATCCACAAAGGATGTTTTGCACTATAGCACTTTATTGAAATGAATGACAGACAATGCTAAATATGAACCCTGTTATTTCTTCTTTTTAATAATGCATGAGCACTTTATTGTCACCATTTCCCCAGTGTACATATTGTTTTAATGTGTATAGATGAAATGTACAAATTGCACATTACAAGATGGCCACCGATAAGATCTTGGCGAGCTTTTAGTCCTCTCTTTATGTTTAAGGAGGGAAGGGGATATAATGGTGTATGGTACGAAAATATGGCTGACACTATAATTATTGGGACCCTGATCCCAAGAAATTAGATCACTTTTTGACTACAAGAAGAAACCTCTGTTGAGGAGAGGAACCTGAAGAAACTGAGGAGAGACTATCCCTAAGCTGAAGTGCTGCTTGGGGGATTGGCCTGCAGTGGTTGCCTGACTGATAAAGAAATGAGAAAGAACTTTGTGTGCTTTACCTTCATCTTGTGAAGGATCTCCAAGGGCTTGGAAAAGAGCTTGCCTCCTGCTGAAGTCTCAGGGACAACAGACTTCACCCACAGCGCCCCAGAGTTCTTTGGAAGTGCCTGCTGCTGTTTTGGGCCTTCTGAGCGACTGCGTGTCGCAAGGAGCTGGAAGCGCGACTCAACGAAGAGGAAGCGTGTCCCCATTGCTGCTGCTGACATCGTAACTCCGAAGGAGGGTGTCGGCGCTGTAGCAGTTATATTGCACTGCATCAAGAGAAGCGTCTCGCAATGAAGAGGAAGCGTGTCACCGTCGCTGCTGCTGCCATCACAACTCCAAGGGGGGGGGTGTCGCCGCTGTAGCTGTCGTATTGCACCACATTGAGAGAAGTGACTCGCAACGAGGCAGAAGTGTGTTGCCATCGCTGCTGCTGCCGTTGGATAGTGAATGTCGGTGCTGTAGCTGTTGTATTGCACTACATCGAGGAAAGCGCCTCGCATCCCCCGGAAAAGCGATCCACCATGGGAGCTGCTGTTGTCGCATCTTGGATGTCGTCGCTGTAGTTGTCACATCATGCGGAAGCTTCTCGCAAACGCCGTAGAAGAGTGCCGCAGCTGAAGCTTTTGCTGTCGCCCCACGGAACAAGGGTGTTGCCGCTGAACTTGACGCATCGAATCAAGACTTCTCGCATCATCGGAGAAGCGCGTCGCATCCGAACTTTGCCGCATTTCCATAGCTGCAACATTGCCTGTTGTGGAAGCGCAACTCATCGTAAGGTACATTGAGGCAAAGTTCCGCATCTTAAGAACTGAACTAAGCTAAAACTACCATCTTAAGTGTTGTAGTATGGTTTAGGACCTCCTTTTGTGTGCATGTTATGTTAGCATGGCTTATTAGAAGTGTAAACGCCAATTTACCTTTTGCTGCTTTTTGCACACTACACTGCTTAGTTGTTTTTGCAAGTTAGGTTTCACAAAGGTCTATACATGAGAAAAGGTTTGTTTTTCGCCATCTCTAGAAATAAATCGTGCCCCAGTATGTATGGTGAGTGCTGAGACATCAAGGTTATCATAACATGTGAGCCTGTTATCGGCATGTCCGTGTAACACATTTTAGACACAACATTTTGGCAGCTGCAAGCCAAGCAAGATTCTGGCGCCTTTATCATAGCACACTTGCCATAATTTCACACACTTGGAAGATTCCATGGATGCAGAGAGCCTTGCTGCTCCAGATGTAATTTACTGTTACTGAGCGGAATGGTAATGGGGTCCCCTAAACAAGCTCGAGAGACCTTCTTTAGTTTATAATACATAGGGGCATATTATCAAGGACCGGTGTTAAAATAATCGCCATTTGAACACAACAACAATGTACTATTGGAACACATGGCACATTAAGCTGCCCTCGCATTCATGGACGAGTTTCTGTTTCTGCAGCCACATCCGATTGTTAGCCACAGCACAGGTCACAACAACTTTTTGCGTCATGGGAATTGTTCACATAGCCCATCACAACAGTGGACACGTCTGCCATCGTCCGGACTCTCGATGCATGTGCGTGGAACAATGCGTGTGTATACACACCTGTGCAAGGTAATGCAGGTCTATGGTCGGAGCAACACAGTGTTGTTTTGCAACATTGCCAATTCGGACACACTGCTGGGGGAGAGCACAAACATGGCAACCTAGCACGACATGTGAACCTGTCAGACCCTTTCACCTGATCACTGTCCGCAGAGCAGACAATCGGCGCACTCCCATGACAGAGCACTATGCAGATACCATGGGCAGTGAGTCGTGCCCCCACACACAGGACAATGGGCAGACGCCAAACAACACATGGCTCATCCAGCAAGGCAGGGTGGGGCGTTGCCATCTGTGATGATTGTTTATGCACCAACATTTTCTGAACCTTGACATGTACCCATGCTGCGTGTAAGTGTCTTAAGCATGTCCCTGCCTGTTGTGTCCGTTGCCACGTCCTTACTGACATGCACATGCCAATATAGTCTATGCCACCCCACTGGTGTCCAACTGTGAGGTGTGTTCATTAGATTGTCCACTCGCTTGCCACAATTAGCATCATCCCTACACAGGGAGGAACTGACTGACACATGTGCAATGGGGGGGGTGTCCCTATTACAAGCTCAACCTCTGTGAGCCAGACATTGTTATGGCATAGGTGCTGGCCAACATGTGCACTGACGTGACTTCAGCAATGTGAGTATGGTGTCCAACCTCTGACCATGTGGAGCAATGTCATATATCATAATAGAATGTGTCCACACAGATGTGTGTGATTAGGTATGCGTCCTGAAGTACTGTTGTCACATGTGAAGTAGGACACCACTACTGACCTGCTACCGATTTGATTACTCCTACACACAGCCCTATTCAACACATGGACGTGGGCCTATGTTGGGGGGTTGTGAGATTGTTGTTGATGTGCAATGGGGACACAGCTACTACTCACCTTCACAGTCATCGAATTTAACATGTGTCTCAGGGATACACATGTGCATAGATGTCAGTTACCATGGTGTACCTTCATGTGCAGTCATTGTCCCTACATCCAGCCATACTACCATACATGAATGAACACTGTAATGACACATCTCTGTGATTTAGAATGTTTTATTCACATTCAGGTGATTGACGGAGCTGGAGCTGTACATTGCCATCCAAGCCCATATCAAATGGAAGCCCAGTGGTGGGCCAAGCAGAGTCCTTTGGGGATTGTGAAGTGTCTAGGAAGTGGGAGAGTGCATTCCGCAGCAGTATTGCTGTGTCATTGGCCAGCAGTGATGAAATGTGAGTCTATGTCGGGGTTCAGGTGAATGTCGCAGAGTGTTCAGGGGATCAGTAGGAGGTATTTCCCAAGGCATGATGCATAGGTCATAACCAGGCTGGGACAGGGCATATGGCTGTGATGGATGCTACTGCCTACTTTCTCACACAGTAATTCCCATCCCCTTCTTACTCCCCAGATACGGGTTCTGTGTCCAGTGTGTCTGGTGTGTGTGACGGGGTGATGGCTACATCACTGTGTGCCACTGACACAACAGACTGCGAGGGTGATGGGGCAGCATCACTGTGTGCCGCACAAACATCAGGGATCAGAGCTGTGTTGTGTTGATGTTCCTGCTGCAGTTATCAGAGAACGGGTCAGTGGCAGCAATGGCAAGATGAAGTACTGCAGAGCATTGTAGTTCCCAGATACTACTGGGTGGTATCCAGCCGTGGCAGACATACTTCCAGCCTGCATCTGCTCCATGGTCTCCATTGACCTCCGCATCTGTGCCAACTCTATGCTGTAATCGCTGGTGCCTGTCTGACCAGACAGTTCTTGTATTCTATTCATGGCTCCAGCAAGGTCAGCCAAGGTCTGTGGCGGAGCATGGTGCATACAGGGGGTGTCCAATAGGGATTGTACGTGGTCCCCGATGGGACTCAGACACCCACGTATGTCATCGAGTTTGGCGGCCACGAGTTCGAAGTCCACCCGCAGCTGTTCAGCCAACTCCACCTGGCAACCCCACACACATTGTTGGAACTCCATGTATTGGTTGGGGGGGTGCTGGGAGACAGCCGTGGTGGTGTGTGTTTCCTGCTGTGTGGTCTGTGCAGGTGGTAGGATTACCTCGGGGCAGCTGGCCTGCCCTGATCCTGGGCATGGGGTGCAGAGGCTGTCCATTATCCTTTGGAGGGTGTCTTGACATATGTGCAGGTTGTCCTCTTCATTATCAATGCTGTGAAGTGTGGTGTGTCCTGCAGATTGTGTTGTTTGTCCCTCTGCAATGTGAAAGGGGAAATGCAGGTTAACAGAGTTACACTTGTATTTTGTGGATTTGCGGATGTTTCCATTCAGACTGCATAACAATGTATATTGTCACTGTTTTGGTGGATCTGGCTTTTTGATGGCAGTCAGTGTGTTTTTTGACTATATGACGGATGTGTCGTAATACCTGTGCATTATCATCACACAGTGTCAGGCAATGCCAGGTGTGAGTGGACAGTTGCTATGCATGTGCAGGACCTGTTGTGAGCCGTGTCCTATTGTGTTGGTGTTGCACTTTGTACCTCATTGCCATCATTGCTGATGTGCTGTGATTGCTATGTGTGTGTGCTGTATTGTGGGGGAGTTGCCCCTGCAGCTCTGATTTTGTGTAGCCTTCTCCTTTTGTGGCGGAGAGCCTTTGAATTATGTGCCTTTCGGGCCTGATTTGTTTTTGACTTGGGTTATAAGTGCTCTGGGACAGATTTTTTAGCCTGGGGCATTGTTCGTCTGCTATGTGTATTGTACGGCATGGGTTGTATCTGCACGTGGACATGTCAGGGTGTGACCTGCTCCTTTATGGATGTGATCCGCACTGGGCTACCTCCATGTCGATTCATGGGACATCTCCTGTTTTTGGGATGCTGCCATGCTGTCGGGCATGCAGTGTTACTTGCATAGTCAGTGTGGGTCACAGAGCCGCTGCTTTGCTGGATTGAGCACATGTGCATGGGTTGGCTGTGGTATTGGTGATATGGAGGGGGCTCCTTTGTGCACATTGTGAATGGGGGCCTACTTTGCGTTTCTATGTGGGCTGCAGTGTGGCAAGGCTATCAGTGACATGTTCAACGGTCATTGGGGGTGTGCTACACATAATTGTGCATGTGTGCCATTGTGCCCATCTCCACCTGTCCGTCCCCGTCCCTGGTCATTACTCACCCTGTTGCTGCTGGGTCCGGTCGTATCGTGCTGTGTCCAGTCCCCAATTCCTGCCACCATCTCCACACTGCTGACTGTGGCAACGATTTCCTCCAGCTCTTCAACCTCCTCCTGTGTCGCAGGACTCCCACTTCCAGTAGCCCTTGCTGCCTTCCTGCTGGCGGAGAGCTTCTCGTTGGTTTGGCTGTGCACTTCATGCCAGCGCCTCTTGACCTCCTTCAGTGACCTCCTTGACACTCCGACTGCATTGTCGTTGGTGACAATGGCCTGCCATATTTCCGTTTGGGTTACCAGTGCCACAGTGGAGGTGGAGAACAGTTGTTGGTAGTGTTCTATCACCTCCGTGACGATGATCCAGTCTTCCTGTGGACTGAACCCCGTCTTCCCCTTCCTCTTGTCCTTGCACTTTCCCGAACACGGGGTTCCTGGCAGTACCCCCGTGGGGCTTGTGGAGTTCGGCTTGTCCTCTGCACTTGGTCTGGGTGCATCCATGTTGCAGCGCCGTTTGAATGTTTTTTTTTTTGTAGTGTATTTTCCCACCAGACGTGTGGGGTTTGCAGGCCTGTGGCTGGTTTTCTCTGATTTTTGTACTGTGGTTGGCCTCATCGCATGTTTTTTAGCATTTGTGTATCACAATTTTGCAGTGTGGCGTTGATTTTCATGCGGACATTTGACACCTTATCTGGTGTCTACCACATGCTACCGCCACGTTGTGAATTTCACAATGACACAGGGTTATTTTCCTGCAATAGGCTGCAATGTTGAAAGTTGTGTCACGCTACTCTTGAGGTCGTTTTCACATGTTCTTGTGAATATACCCCTGAGTTTACTTCTCCCACTGGCTTTTCACCCCTTGTTCCCTCTGTTTCTCTGTTTCGCTCCTCCTCACTTGCTGTAAACCATTACCTCAACCAAAGGCTCTTACCACCCCCTCTTTCCTTTCTTTGATTTTTTCCCCTATGAAATAGATACAAAAAACAACTCTTTTGCCTCGTCTGCTGCTCCATGTGTCGATCAGAGGCATTTGCAGACACCAGGGCGAAGAGGGCTTTCAGCACTCTCATACAGGTATTTAGTGACATACTCAGTAGCTGGGTAGGTAGCCTCAGACACAAATCTCTCGTAAGTCACAATCATTGTGAATGTATTCTGTGCAACATGAGGAGCCTTGGGGAATGATCAAGCAGTGTGCGTGGTAAATGCATATTTGTATACACCAAGCTGAACAAGTGCACAACAGTGCTTCAGTGAGTACACAAGCCTGTAAGGCGGCAGGGTCCATGGCTTGCAACCACTCTGGTATCTGCTGTTTCCCGTTTATTCCATATAGTGGCATCTATTTGCCCCCTCAGAACACAGCTCACCTGCTCAGGGGTATGCGGGCACTGATATCTCCCAGCCCCCAGTTTTTAAAAGGGTTGTAAGCATAAAACCAGGGTCCACCCTGTACCACAGCATGTGAACACATGTTCCAAATAACCAATATTATTAGGCCACATTTATTTTCACCAACATTGCCTAAATCTACTCAGTTTAGGTACAGCCGGCCACTAAACACAGGGTATAAAAGATATCTCTGAAGGTATCTCTTCAATCCTGGAAAGTGTATGTTGTTTTTAACATACTGAATTAAGGATGCAACAAATGTACTGCTAAAAGGTTAGAAGCAGATGTTTTGGTATTTGAGCAGTTTTGCTTTTCTTGCCTTGTCTATCGCAGTACAGAATATTGGCATGACTGTATATAAGGCAAAAAAAGGGAGAGATTCCTTTCTGTGGTTTTTGAATGTAGTTATGTGTGAATGTAACTAGTGAAGCAAGACACCTGTCTAGAAAACTCAAATATCCTCAGTAACACATATATCAACAGACCATAGATTATGTCAAGATATCGCATTTATTAAAAAGAAGAAGAAAAAGTTTCCTATATCAAATAATTTAAACATGAACATTTTCTTTTCATAAATTACATACATATTGTATTTCTTACACAAAGGTACAATAAAAAAGCATATGAAAACAGTATAAACAGTTTAAAAAGAGCCTGTGTTGTCGACGCATTTCGGTGCTTAGATGAGTAGAACACCTTCCTCAGGACTATGGTTAAAAACTTCATAAATCTAAAAAAGTATATGTAACATATCATTAGAATACAATACATGAGGATTTTCTACAGAAAAGAGTTTTTATCTAGAGTCATACAGGGTCCTAGCTACTAGTGATCATAAGGTCTTACTATTAGGGCATTTTCAGTTTGCCGTGCCAGTCTTGATCCTGGAGTGGAGTAATCTTTATAGTGTTATACACCTCCGCTTGATCGTCTAGAGGATCTAAATGTGAGGTAACAGTAATATTCAAGTTAACATCCAACTGTCACTATGATGCATCATTTTTGCATTCTAGCTTATCAGGATTAAAAAAAGCTTACTTGATATTAGTACGCAGATATTATATAGTGTTAAAAGAAACTCATCCAAGTGCCTCGTATGTAGCAGAATGGGTCACTTATGTGTCATCTTATTCATTCCTCGGAGTCTTTAAACGCAATTTTCGAATTCGTCACTTCTTTCATAAACTTGAAGGCGAACTTCACACCTATATAGGCAATGAGAGTAAGGTTCGATTTTATACCTCATTTTAAATACATTAGTGAGCATGGAGAAAATTCTGCAAATAATACATGAACCTATTTTTTGAAAAACAAGGGGTTTTAACAAGGAACTTAAAAACCACCTTTTGGCAAAAGTTTTTTTATTTTTATCATTGTAAAAAGACTAGAATATTAGTCTTCACTCGATGTCACTCATGTGTGTGCTTATAACTTTATGATTTAAAGCACACAACCATGTACATAAACTAGCAAAGTGCAGGCAGATCGCCAGCAAAGTGTCATAATTTATTTATCTATTTGCTACAGAGTTTCACTTTAAAGATACAGCCGGTGGTTCATGCTAGAACCAGGAACAAAGCCCTCCGTATTGAGAATGATGTCAGGGCGTCCTCTTACCTCGATCGGTGTACACACGAGCCGTCCGCCTGGTCTCCCGGTCTCCAGTGTCGGTATGGAGACCAAGTCGTGAAGGCTCTATTTATATGCACAATGGTCATTGTTAATTAGATAATAGTCCGCACCAGATCGTAATCCCGTATGATTATTCCAGGTCTTCGCGCCATTTTAGTAGTTTTTCAGTCCCGCATTTAATGGAATGTTGTACGCAAGCGAAAGCGGACTCCGTCAAGTGAACCATTCGTCTAATACGAGCGCCATTTTTGTAGTTTTTACACTACACGAAGTCGCAAATAATAGAGAGCGGACTCAATTGTGTTACGCTATTGGTGATTTAGGGATGTTTATTCCACGTCTTTATTCCTTAGGCAGAGTCCCGGTTTTTTGTGTAATCGAAGGGGCAAAATATGTTTTTGTTGATGTTTGGAGCGGACTCGGTCTAGCATGAACCACTGGCTGTATCTTTAAAGTGAAACTCTGTAGCAAATAGATAAATAAATTATGACACTTTGCTGGCGATCTGCCTGCACTTTGCTAGTTTATGTACATGGTTGTGTGCTTTAAATCTTAAAGTTATAAGCACACACATGAGTGACATCGAGTGAAGACCAATATTCTAGTCTTTTTAAAATGATAAAAATAAAATAACTTTTGCCAAAAGGTGGTTTTTAAGTTCCCTTGTTTTTCAAAAAATAGGTTCATGTATTATTTGCAGAATTTTCTCCATGCTCACTAATGTATTTAAAATGAGGTATAAAATTCGAACCTTACTCTCATTGCCTATATAGGTGAGAAGTTCGCCTTCAAGTTTATGAAAGAAGTGACGAATTCGAAAATTGCGTTTAAAGACTCCGAGGAATGAATAAGATGACACATAAGTGACCCATTCTGCTACATACGAGGCACTTGGATGAGTTTCTTTTAACACTATATAATATCTGCGTACTAATATCAAGTAAGCTTTTTTTAATCCTGATAAGCTAGAATGCAAAAATTATGCATCATAGTGACAGTTGGATGTTAACTTGAATATTACTGTTACCTCACATATAGATCCTCTAGACGATCAAGCGGAGGTGTATAACACTATAAAGATTACTCCACTCCAGGATCAAGACTGGCACGGCAAACTGAAAATACCCTAATAGTAAGACCTTATGATCACTAGTAGCTAGGACCCTGTATGACTCTAGATAAAAAACTCTTTTCTGTAAAAAATCCTCATGTATTGTATTCTAATGATATGTTACATATACTTTTTTAGATTTATGAAGTTTTTAACCATAGTCCTGAGGAAGGTGTTCTACCCATCTAAGCACCGAAACGCGTCGACAACACAGGCTCTTTTCAAACTGTTTATACTGTTTTCATATGCTTTTTTATTGTACCTTTGTGTAAGAAATACAATATGTATGTAATTTTATGAAAAGAAAATGTTCATTTTTTTATTTTTTTTATTGAAATTTGTTTTATTGTTGCATCAAAGTATACATGTACAGTGTAAATGATCTGCTGACGTGGCCTCAACATTCAGCCACGAACAGCCAAGCGTGCAAGGTTTTCTTGTTTTTATATAACTGGTGCAAATATACATTTCCTTGAATAATCAGTGTAGATCGTACAAACATGTCCGCAGGCCGGGAAACAGTGAATCTGCATCGCCAATAGGGCGGTGGATAATAGCAGGTATGTAGGATCCCGCCTCGAGAGCGTAGGATCGAGGTCTGTACTGTCCATACAGTGGTGGCACCTGAGAACGGGGGGGACAAAACTGTGGGAGAGAAGCGTGTGGGCGCTAGCAGGGTCAAAGCAGGGGGATACTGGCGACGGGCGTCAGGGGGGGGCCACGGAGCTAGTTGGTCTGCGCTCCAAGAGAGGGGGGGGAAGAGGAGTGAGCAGGGGGTGAGTACCCCCCGTGTATGCGGGCATCGAGGTGGGTGGCATGACATATGAGAGGTTGATCAGGATGTAGAGGGTACCGGGAGACGGTCCCGGGATGGTTGATACCATGTAGAGGCTACTGATTCTCTCGGGCGGGGGGGAGGGGAGGAGTAGGCTGGTCTTCTGTATGTGTGGACTGCCGGAAGCTGTGGAGGAGCATGGCCCATTCCATGGATAAGGGAATTTTGCGCGCACCCCTGGCTTCTGCCTCTCTAAGGGCATCCTCTTCCGCCGCCGCCCATTTACCGACTGCGCCCTTCCATGCCGCTGCAGAGGGACCCTCCGGGGAACGCCAGCGCATGGCAATACATCTGTTTGCCAACAGGAGTGCTAATGACACGAAGCGTCTGTGCACCGGGTCTCGCTTAGGAACATGAAAGATGCCTAGTGCGCTGGACTCCCAGGTGGCTAGTGTAGTGAGACCTGTATGGTCCGCCAGAGTGTCGTGTACCGCCCGCCAAAAGGGGTGAAGGTTGGGGCAACTCCAGAACATGTGCCGAAAATCTGCCGTAGGGGAGCAGCATCTGGGGCAAAGGAATGTTGTGGAGGGATAGAACTTCTGCAGTCGCGCTGGGGTGAGGTATGCCCTGTGTAGGATATAGTATTGGATGTTCTTGAAGCGGGCGTTCCTAGAGTCGCGTTTTGGGGCCTCAAGTGCTTTAGTCCATTCAGAATCGTGTAGTGCGCGACCTATGTCCTCCTCCCATGTGGCTCGCAAAGTCGTAAGGGGAGCGTGTGAGAGTTCCCGGATGGATTTATATAACCAGGTGATTAAGTGGCGTCCCACCCCCATATGTAGGATTGTATGTATTACTGGATGCGTGTCTGGCTCGCCAGTGCAGAGATTAAAATGGGGCCGGTATCCATCGAGTAGCTGTCTATATCTGAGGAATTAGCCCGGGGGGAGTCCGTATTCAGCGGTCAGGCGGTCCAGCGATTTTAGCTGGCTTTCCTCGAAGAGCGATTCCAGATCCGTGATGCCACAGAGTGACCATTCGGTGAACAGTGGAGCGGTAAAGTAGGAGTCCTGCCTGGGGCTGCCTATCAGTGGTAGTAGCGGGGAGTACGGAGGTCTACTGGGGGACAACCGGTGGATCCGCATCATGCACCGGCGCGCTATCGCCACTTGAAGGGGGTATGTGCGCCGAGGCTTGGTGCCCGGGAGGAGGAGACGGGTGAGTTCTGGGGTTGCGATTCTGCCGGCCGAAGTGACAGTCTCCTGAGGGTAGCGGTCCGCCGTCCAGTAAGACAGCCATTGGAGTTGTGCCGCGAGGAAATATGCCTCGAAGGATGGAGCTCCGAGTCCACCCTGCGTTGTGGGAAGTTGGAGGGTTTTCAGGGCGACCCTGTGTCGGCCCTTGCCCCAGATAAGGGTCCCTAGGAGGGAGTCGACATCGCGGAAGAAGGACCTGGGTGGTATAACTGGCAAGTTTGTGAAGTGGTAAAGGAGTCGGGGAAGCATCACCATTTTAGCTAGGGCTATCCGTCCTATCGGGGCTAGTGGGAGTTTATTCCAGAAGGCGACAGTCGGGCGCAGACTAGCAAGCACTGCGCGGTGATTGCCCTCAAACATGGCTGCCGGAGAATGGTGCAAGTGGACACCGAGGTACCGGGGAGCCTCCGCGGACCATGAGAGTTTATGCGGACCGAGCTCGACTTCCCGGGGGGTAGGCTCGGGTGTAAGGGGTAAACTGTGGACTTGTCCCAGTTCACCTGTAGGCCCGAGGCGTCTGCAAAGTCCGCCAACGTCGCTCCTATGGGGCCAGGTCCGCTTCGATGTCCCGGACGTATATGAGGAGATCGTCCGCGTACATGGACACGCAATGCATGCCATCCGCGAGAGGGATGCCCCAATCCACACCCTCCAGGCGCAGCCGAACCGCCAGTGGTTCGACCGCCCGCGCGAATAAGAGCGGCGACAGGGGGCATCCCTGTCTTGTGCCCCGCCGAACTCCGAATGCTGGTGATATACGTTTCCCGATTCAAACCCGAGTGGTGAGATCGGTATACAGGAGGCGTGTGTACGCCATGAGTGTCGGGCCGATATTAAGTCGCCGCAGGACAGAAAAGAGATAGGGCCAAGTGAGGGTGTCGAATGCCTTTTCCAGGTCCATAATGAGGCAGGCGGCACGAGGAAATCGGTCACGCACTTGATCCTGAACATGGAAGACCCGGCGGAGATTCTGGGAGGTGTTTCTTCCCGGCACGAAGCCGCATTGGTCGGGGTGGACCAATGGGCGAATGATCTGCGCATACCGATCCGCCTGGATTTTCCCCAGGATCTTACAGTCGGCCGACAGGAGCGTGATGGGGCGATACGACCCCATGTGAAGTGGATCTCTGTGGGGCTTGGGAAAGGTGACGATCACGGACTCCCGTAGTGACTGGGGCAACCTACCTAGATGAAGAGACGCCCCGAACACCCGTGACAGACGGGGGACCAGTAGGGGGGAGAATGTCGAGTAGTATTCTAGTGGGAAGCCGTCCAACCCCGGCGCTTTGTTACGAGACATGGCCCGTATCGCCTGGGTGATGTCAGACGGGACAATCTTGGCGTTGAGGGAGCGCTTGTCGACGTCCGATATTGTGGGTAGAGTCAGAGGATCTAGAAAATTGTCAACAGAAGACGGGGAGTACTGGGTCGGGTCCCGTACACTTGTGTATAATGATGCTGGAACGCCAGGAGAATCTCGGCTTGTGAGCGCACCAGCACACCATCCGGGTTGATAATATCCGTGATTGGCTTGATTTCGGTGTCCTGCCTTGCCATCCAAGCCAGCAGCGCCCCAGTGTTGTCCCTGTCCTTATGCACCCTAGAGGCGTAAGCCCTAAAATTATACTTCCGCAGGTCAGCGCAGGCGGCCTGGTATTCCGTCTTAGCCTCGGCCGTGAGTACAGCGTGCTCCTCCGAGTCGTCAGGTCGTTTAGTTAGTGCGGCCAGAGCCTGCTCCGAGGTTAGGAGTGTCCGCTCCAAGGTGCGGCGAACCCCCACCACCTGTTTGATGCATTCTCCCCTAGCCACCACCTTAAACGCGTCCCACTCCACTAGTACCGACGACGCCGTGTTCGCGTTATGTGTGAAGTAGTCCTGTATGCTGGTTTTGTGTGTGTCTCTGAATACTGGGTCGGTCAGGCAATCCCTAGGGAGGCGCCAGGTGGGGACCGGTGGGTGGGGGGGGGGGGCGCCAGGTTAGACGTATAATGTGAGTGTCATGATCCGAAAGGATCCGGCCCAGGTAGTCCGTAGACGTGATCTTAGGGAGAATTGGTGCAGAACAGAGGAAGCGGTCTAGGCGGACCCGGAGGTTGTGTGGGATCGAGTGGAAGGAGTAAATGCAAGCCAGTGGGTGTAGGTGTCGCCATGCGTCAGTGAGCGCCCAATGTGTGACCCATGTCCTAAAGAGCTCTGCCTGCCGGGGGCCGGGGAATGTGCGGGAGGAGGATGTGAGCGGTCCAGGGTGGGGTCCAGTGTGCAGTTAAAGTCGCCTCCCAGTACCCATGGGACTGTGGTGACTGGGCCAGAACGCCCGTGAGGTGATCCCAGAATTTATCTTGGTCTGTGTTAGGGGCGTAAATGCTGCCAAGGAGTATTCCCTGCCCGTCCAGTATTCCCTCCAGAAGCGCATATCTGCCCTCTTTGTCCACCACCCGTCGGGGCACCCGGAAGGGAGTACCCGGTCTGACCCAGATTAATGCGCCGCGTGCAAACGCTGAGTATTGTGTGGCACAGAGGGTCCCTCGCCATTTAGATTGTAGGCGAGTGAGTTCGGTAGCGTTTATGTGTGTCTCCTGTAAGAGTGCAATATTGGCTGACATGCGTCTAATGTAGGCGTAAACAGAATATCGTTTGCTGGACGTGTGTAGGCCCCGTACATTCAATGTAAGGACATTAATGTCTGAGCGTGGGACTGCCATTCCTGGGGTGTCGTGGTAGGGATGAGGGCCCCCCTATAGTACCAGAGGGCCGCCAGTGTGTATGTGTCACGTGTGTTTCTGTGCGCCGAGCTTCCACAATCGTAGGGGAGGGACTAAGGGGATTAACAACAAGTAAAACTTTGGGTGGGCAATAGTCCCAATACTGAGGATATATCACCGGAGGTATGTAAATGTAAATGTAAATGTATAGGCATTTATATAGCGCACTACTTACCCGTAGGGTCCCAAGGCGCTTCGACCGCTGCGAAACCCTTCCTGGCTTCCCTGAGAGATGGTCCCTTAATGGGTATCTCCAGGGTGAGACCAGGCATCCCCGGCGGTCTGGTGGGGCCGTTAGTGAAGATGAGGCAAGCTAATGCCCAGAGTTGCCGAGTGTGATCGCTGGTCAGAGTGGGCACCGAGGCGAGAGAATTATCGAGTCCGCTGACCCTGGTCCAGAAACCTGCCGCGCCGGAATTCGAACCCTGGTCCCGGGCCGTCCTCTGCTCTCGGGTCTGCCGCCTCTAACCAGTGAGCCACACTATCCAAACTAGTGTCCCACTAGGGGAGAAATACAACAGGTAACTGCGGGGGTGGCAGCATGTGTCGCTGCTGGGCCTGTGCGCGGGTCGGGCTCTTGTAGGAGAAGAGTCCATCGCTCTGTAGCGCATACAATAGTCAGGCAAAGCAGTCTAGGCACCTAGACGTCACGCAATACAGTGGGCAACCATTAGAAGGATACAGTAATCGATAGTTCAGTGTTCATGAGGAGGTGTTAGGTTGGCCGGCCAGGGTAGCGTCCAGTGTAGGTGCCGCCAGGAGCGGGGATGAGATCGGGCCAAATCCCGACATCGTTCCATCGCTGTCCCGGTCCTTCTCTGGGATGAACAGGTGCGGGTGACTCTCCAGGTCCGATGCTGGGGGTGACGTGTGAAGTTCGGTCACCGCTCGCAGGGCGTCTCGTCGCTCTTGCATGATTTGCGTGAGGTCGGGTGAACCCGTGGGGGAGGACGCCTGGCTTTTGGGGCGGCCAGATCGGGCACGGCTCGCACCCCGTCTTCTAGATCATCTGGAGTCGTTGTTGCGTGTCCTCTGGGGTCCGGGTTTAGATATCAGTGGGCAGTGAAATTCAGTCCAATCTTGTGCTTCCGCCGCCGTAGTGAAGAAGAGGGCTTTCCCATTGTGCAGCACTTTAAGGCAGGCTGGGAACAGCAAGGAGTACTGCAGATCGTTAGCACGAAGGCGCCTTTTGACTTCCAGAAAGGTGGATCGCCGCTGCTGGACCTCCCGGGCGTAGTCTGGGAACACCATAACATGTTGATCCTCCACCTGCAGGGGACCCGCTGTCTGGGCTGCTCGGAGCACCGCGTCTCGGTCTCGGAAGTGCAGGAATTTAGCTAGCATGGGTCGTGGAGGGAGGCCGGGTTTGGGTGCCCGGGCCGGGACTCTGTGGGCCCTTTCGATGGAGAAGTACGGCGATCGCTCACTCTCCGGGGTGAACGATCTGGTCCAGGATTCCATATAGGTCAGAGGATCTGAATTTTCAATCCCCTCCGGCAGGCCCAGGACGCGGATGTTACATCTTCTCGAGCGTCCTTCTAAGTCCACTGTGCGTTCTTCCAGGGCCTCCACGCGACGTAGGACCTCTCTCATGTCTTCCTCTTGCATCTTCACCACGGGTTATAACTCGGTCACGGTTCGCTCACCCTCCTTCACCCTGTCCGCCAGCTTACGATGTTCGTCGCGGATCAAGCTAATGTCCGTCGTCAGGGCGCCCAATCTCTCTTCCATTGAAAGGCGAGACATTTCGATCGCCGCCAACACCTGGTCCAATTTCGCCGTCAGTGTAGGGTCCGTTTGCGACGTATTGGCTTGCGTCCACGTCCTGGTGTATGGCATCTTCTCAACGGCCGTTTCAGGGACAGCCGTCACCTGCGAGGCCTTTGGTTTCCCCATAGGCGCTGTCAAGTGGGCCACCGGGCCTCCGTGCACTCCGGGAACAGCAGGTCGACGTAGCTGGGCTAGAGGCAGTTCAGTGTCAGCCGGTCCCCCCGTCTCCCCCGGCTTCGGGGCGGCTCCCCTCCGTCCCAGGGAGCCTCCACCAGTTTAGGGCGTCAGAGGTGGTCCGCGGCTGCTGGGGCCGATAGCCTCGGTGTCAGAGGGCCTTGCGGGCCCCCCCCCCCGGCGTGTGGTGCAGTGTCAATACCGGCGAAAAGAAAATGTTCATGTTTAATTATTTGATATAGGAAACTTTTTCTTCTTCTTTTTAGTAAATGCGATATCTTGACATAATCTATGGTCTGTTGATATATGTGTTACTGAGGATATTTGAGTTTTCTAGACAGGTGTCTTGCTTCACTAGTTACATTCACACATAACTACATTCAAAAACCACAGAAAGGAATCTCCCCCTTTTTTTGCTATATTATTTCCCAGTCCTTTCTGGGTTCATCAGGGAAAACTCTCTTTTTTCTGACAAATGACTGTATATAAGCACCGCGCTCTGGAATGCACAGTGAACATTTTAATGTTTCCATTGTAAAGGCACTACTGTTAACATGGAGTGCATTGGTGACCTTTCGCGTGTTAGGCTTTCTGCTCTTTATATGGGAGTAAGCTAGAGATTTATCAGCGGTTTTCCTTATTTTACTTTATAAAATGTGTACAGCAGCTCTCTGTTCAGGGATGTGGTCTTTATATACCATACTGATTGCGTTTTGTAAGGATATCAGCAATGGACATTGAAAGAGGTCCCTTCCAGCCCTGTAGTCATATTCTTAACTTTTCAGGCAAAAACACTCAATGATTTCTCAATAATAAGTGTAAAAGCGTTATCATAACTATGTTGTTTCTGCTTACATTTCACATGCTTTACTTACTCTTCCATTCCCTATGAGTATTTGCAATTTTCAGGATGTTACTTTTTTTTCCAGCCAGCATATTACTCTTGCCTCCCCTCTCTCATAACCTATTTCCCATTGTGTGGTTCTCCAGTGCCACAAGGTCATACGAATGGCAATAGCTCTATGCAAATATCATCACTCCACTGCATAAAAAAAAGCAAACGTAAAAACCATTGTCATTTTCAAGTCAAGAGCTCTAGCTTTCACAAATGCCAGACCTATTGCATTGCAAATGCTTGTCGTTTTGATAATGTAACTATTTGTGCCAGTTATTTACTGATAAGGAGAAGAGTGCATACCATGACAAATTATTATGTAGTTCAGTTTAATAAAAAGCAAGATAATTAACAAATGAGTCAATGTTGGAGTGAGTCTATGGTCTTGGTACAGGTATTTCATGTCTGCGTTCTGCAAGTGATTGTGGTTTCCACTTCCTATAGGTATTGTCAGAGTCTAAGGAGAAGGGTTGAACTCTGGCCGTGAGAGAAGTCCGTTACATCATCTTGTTGCCAGATATTAATTATCGTTGAAGGATATACATTTCCCTTTGTCTTTGTATGATGTTCCTTCCTTACCCACTAACATCACAGCATTCTCACATCAAGTTTTATCTGTGGTGATTTGTCGTCTATTTTCATTACAACATCCAGCAAAAGTATGTGTCTTGACATAGTAGTGATAGTCTTACCTGCCTTTTGCTGTTGGATTATTATAACTATCGAGTAGCAACAGATGTTTCTACCTCAACCCATTTCAGCACACCAAGTTAGCCAGGAGCAATTTTTCAGGAATGGGGCAACTTCCAGGACATGACTATTTTTTATGTTGTGCAGTCAAAAAGAGCAAGTCAGCAAATTTACAGTTTGTTTGTGGTTGAACCTTAGGTCTAGTAGTCATGTTAGTCTTCCATTGAAAGATGGCACTTTTTCGTCATTTTCATTCAGTATGATCTCAGCATTGGGCAATCCCACATCCATACCATGTAAATGAAGTCTGCTTTTTCTGTCCCACCACTACGTGAGCTGTCTGTGATGCCAGGGTATATCCTGCCAAAGCATTTTGGAGTCAGATATGAGCGGTATGAAGCAATTCAAATGTAATAGCTTGAAACAAGCATATCTAGATACATTGTATGTATGAATCAAAATTGTCCATTCCGCCTTAGTGAATTCTCCACCTAAGTCTTCCGTATTGGTTTTGGCCATGCACAACATTGCCTAATATTAAAGGATCACTAATTTTTTTGCATTTGCCACCGTCAATTTAATGTCAGTAGAAATGTTTTTTTCTTGTTGGGTCTCCTGTGTCACAATCCAAGGTTAGATATACTGCTCAAGAGATTGAACCATATGATAAGAACTGACCCACTGATATGCCATATACCTGTTAGAGGATGGCAATGGTTTGCATTAAACCAGTTTAACATATTTCCTGCAAGCAAATAAGCCTGTTTTCATCTAGGCTTTCAAGGCAGTCATGTAATCGAGGATGCGGAACCTGGAAAGGCAGCATAGCGAGATGTCTTGTGGAGGTGTGGGTCTTCAATATAGACTACAGAATATCTTTGGACGCTAACATTGTAGACATATTATCAAGGTACAGAATATTTGAAAGGTAAGTATGTCTAGATTTTCCACACCTAACTCCAGATATGTGTTCCTTAAAGATATCTATATATCTATATATATTTATATTAAAGGAACATATGTGGGAGTTAACAATGGTAAATTTATACTTCCCAATATGTAGTTACCTTTTAATATTTTGTCCTTCGATATTTTGTCCATGATAACATTGTGCCCCAATATTCATGTTCTCTGTATTCCAGAGTACATCTCTGAAGCATAAAATGGGCTTGTCTTGATTCATGTGAGGGAATTCCCCCAACAGTGATGATCAATATGTTTCAGCTTATGAAATATGAAGCACATGTTTTTGTCCCCTACTAGGGTCTTGGCTACTTCGGTCACTTTGCATGTTGCAAAGCGATTTGTCACACATTGCAGCTGGGTAGCCAGATAATATAGATTTTAGTCCGGTACTCGCCCTCTGAAGTTGGTAAGTGAAGCTTGCTGAGAGCTTCTATTCGTTACCCCTAAACAAAGATGTTAATTTCTGTACATAACACCAGGTCATTTAGTTTTTAAATACTTAGATTAACTAGTAAGATAGGTTACCTGTTGCAGATAATTGTTATAAGTAACGTGATATAGAACTTAGTTGTAATTACGTTTTAGGGACTTTTTAAAGTTCTTAATATGGTTGTAACCTCCTGAGCACTAAAACATTACTAACTTACTCATACCGTTTCCCATCAAAGTAAGCAGCTTGGGTTCTGTTCTAGGGGTTTCTTCCCCCTCACGTTTAACTGTTGAGCGACCTCTTTTGAAAATCAGAGTTGATCGGCTAGTAATGTCTAATAAAGCCTCAATGCGGAATTAACATAAATAGCGCCACTTGTATTGTGTCATTGTTCCAATTTTTTTCACAGTTCTATCCCTCTTTTTCGAGGAATTGTTGAAAAAGAGGAACAATTCCGAACTGATATAAACCTAGGCATTCCGGTTTTGTTCTTAAAATGTACCTTGCTATCTGTTGGCTTGAACCATTCATTATCTGACCATTCCTCTTGTAGTGAGCGTGCCTAGTAACCCCACTTTTGGAGGTAAGCTGTAACTAGAATCTCATTTTCACTAAATGTATTAGGGTTTTCCCACCATGGACTTCTATTAATATTAGGGGATGGCCTCTTTTTCATAAGTGTTTCTCCCCTTGCACATTCAATGATGAGCTACTCCTTGTGATCATACTTTCAGTAATATTTACAAGGGAATCGATAAATAGAAAACTACATCCTGAGGAATTAGGATTCACTATGGGCCCACTCTCTTTATTGAAATCATCATTGCCTATTACTTTTAATGCATTAGCATTTAAATCCATGTCCTTGGTGCCCATTTTGGTATCATAGTTTTTTACTCAGTGACATCTTAAGGATTTTGAGGGAGCCGGGCCAAACAAAGGGCCTGATTAGGATCGTGGTTTTCCCGCATCCTCCGGGCCGGCAGAAGCCACCGCTGGCCCGGAGGATGCGGGAAAACCACTGCGGAGGCACAGAAGATCCACCGCCAAATTAGGATGGCGGTGGATCTCAAAATCCGTCCCTTGCTTTTCTGCCGCTGTCGCCTTCCGACCGCGGCAGAAAAGCTCTAACATGGCTGGCGGTGTCTGTCAGATGCTGTGCATGCTTTTTTAACATTGCGGCTTGAAGCTGCACCCGCCGCAATGTTAAAGATTGAGGATGTGACTGCCACCCTGGCGGTCACATCCTAATCTGCATGGAGGGATCTCCGCAGCCCCTGCGGACAGTCCCTCCTACTCTATGGTGCCGGACGGACTCAGGTCCGTCTGCCATCATAATCGGCCCCATAATTTGGGGTACCCAGCTCGCAATAACTCTTAATTTATTATACTTTTTCAGCTCAATCACAACTTTTTCAAGCATGGTGGGATCATTGACAAACCTCTTCCCTAGCCAGCCTGCATCTGGGTGCAACCCTGCAGTGAGTAGTTTGTCTCTGGCTGGCTAACAACAGTGAACAAGTTCGCAGCACATGGTGCAGTGGGCTGGTGTCTCATCTTTTGGGTCTAAGCATTCGGAGGGTAAATTTTTGTTTAATGCAATGCAGTCCCTGCTGTGCAAGGAACAAGGATTCTGAGTCAGTTGGCACTATGCTGTGATTGCAGTGGCCCAGCAACAGTTCCACAAGGACATTGCAGTCAGGAAAGGAGCATATAATACTGCACTGTACTGCACCTTTATATGTGGCCTACACTCGTGGCCTACCCTGGGGCCCCACTGCACCAGAAGAGCAGTGGTCCGCCCCAGCCTTCTTCACTGTGTGGTGTAGTTTGTCAGCACCATTCAGACATATGGTCCTGATGGGTGCTTTTATTTACTGCACAGCCTCTGCTGCATGGGACTGGTATTCAGAGTTCAGTGTTACTAGACTGTGATTGCAACTGTCTGGCAGTAGCTCCAAAACAAGCATTGGCATAGCCATTGGCCTCGCCTCTGGGACCTCATAAGTTTTTAGCCATGCAGCAGATTATCCTGGGTACTACAACATCTACTGTTCTTTCTCGTGGAAGTTTTGACATTAATAGGCATAATATAGGGGGGCGTGGCCAAGTAGCATGGCCGACAGGACGTGAGCTCCGCCAGCTCCCGTCCTGCAGACCCAGTTATCCTGTCAGAATATCCTGCCTGGGCTCTTTTTGGCTAGCTCTGGGGGTCGGAAGCTCCTCTGACACGGGGGGGCCCTCCTTCTCAGAAAACTGCCGGAGGAAATCGGTGTACTCACCGGGAGAAAGTGCTGGCGTTCCTTGGGCTGCTGCTTCACCTACGGGAGGCCGTGGTCTGAGGCCTACACTGACGAGAGCGGCTGGGCCTTGCGGAGCTTCCGGGAGGTTGCGGAGATGATCTAAGAGCGACGGAGCCCGCTGCCAACCGGGACTCCGCCTTGCGGGAGAGCATGTGCAACTGGGGCCCTGCGGACAACATCCGATGCCCAGGACATTGTGTGGAGAGTCGCGGCGGCTGCCTTCTACCACGCACGCACTGGAGAGCGGAGAGGGGGGCCTCCTGGTCGGGGGAGCGCTCCGCGGGTGAGGTCGCTTTGCCCCCCCCCTCTCTTAAGACCCTGACCGCCTGGCCAGGAGCGTGGATCACCTTGGGAGTGCGAGACTTTTGCGGGAGTACAAGGGCTCGGAGTGCGCCCCTCCCCCACTGTGACACCATCTTGGGACTGCGACGTTCCCCACAGTGACGGGGGTATTACTGCTGGAACTCGCTGGCCCGGGCCGAGGCACGGTGGTGCCGTCCTATTACTGTTGCAATAGGAGGGAGGGCCCTGCTGCCCTGGGAGGCTGTGCTGGTGGGCATAGGGGCAGGAGACTGGTCATTGGGCCCCCCGCTTGCCGGGAGGGGTCTGCCTTTGTTGGTACTGATTGCCCCGAGCCTAGCCGCCTGATTGGAAGAGGGGGTGTGGACTGCAGGACTCACTGCTGGCTGTCCTGAGGGCCCCTGTCTGCTCTGGGGTGCCTCCAGTGGAGTTGGCCTATTGCCTCAGGTTGTTCTTGTTGACGCTGCTGCCTAGCTGAGGGTGAGCGGACCCTGCGTCCCTGGGGCCGGCTACCTGGACTCTAAGAAGTGGGCATGCTAACTGCGATGGCCGGATTGCCCCGGACCTCACAACTTGTCTGAACAAGGAAGAGTTTACTGCTGAATATTGCAGCCGGACGTCCTGCGGGCTCCTGCCCCTTCGAGGATAGCCACTGAGGAGTTGTACAGCCGGTCGGACCTGGAACTGAGGTTACTGTTGGTGGAGGTGGGTGCCCTAGCAGTTTTGATAGCGGCTGAGTGGACTGGCTGAGGTCACGCTTGGGGAGCTACTGGTCCTTCATGCGTGCCCCCGGTCTTGCAGCAGCTTGGACCTGCCTGGAAGTGGGATAGCAGGACGTCCGTGATCTGAGGAGTGACCTGGTGACAAGCTCCTGGGCGACGGCGGCTGTGTGCGGTCCTTGGGAGTCCCCTGCAGAGGTTGCTGAGCCTTTTGTTTGCTGGACATGCGTAAAGACAGGATGTCGAAATCCACTCAGCCTAACACCATTACGCAGTATACGACCCAGCGACTGCCGTCGCAGCGGATTACGCGACAGACCGGTCAGGAGGAGAGTACGGATGGGCTGGCGGAGCCCTCCTGGGCGGTGTTGTTGAAGGCCATACAAGGCTCCCATTCTGCGCTGGAGAGACAGATAGAAACTGTTTCGATAGATGTCAACCTTTTGCGAACGGATCTTCGCAAAGTGGCTGATAAGGTCTCGGATGCTGAAGGTAATATTACCCAGCTACAGGGTCAGGTGGCCTCCCTCCAGAAGACAGTCACGCAACTCACCGCCACGACGCACGTATTGGAACGAAGAGCTGAGGACGCGGAGGTTAGGGCGTGTCACAGCAACATTAGAGTCCTGGGGGTGCTGGAACGTTTGGAGGCGGGAAATGCCCAGCGCTTCCTGGAGGACTGGATCCTGAAGCAGCTGTGCCCGCACGGCCTGTCGAATGTGTTTGTCATCGAACGGGCGCACAGAGCCCTGGTCCCCTCCCGCGCCCGGGCGAGCCCCCGAGGGCACTGATCGCAAAACTCCTGAACTATAAGGACCGAGACTGCATCATGAAGGCGGCGAGGGAGGCGGAGACTCTCACCATTGAAAACAGTCACATATCCATTTATCCTGATTACGCTCAGCAGGTGCAGGAGCAGCGGAAGTCCTACTTAGGGGTTAAGCAGAAGCTCCGGGAGATGAAGCTCCAATATATGCTGCTATATCCGGCCAAGCTCAAGGTGCTCTCTCAGGGCCGGGCGCATTTCTTCGAGTCACCCACGAAGGTATGGGAGTGGCTGGAGATACGAGGCGACGACCTGCCCCCGGGTGAGCGCGGGGCCCCGAGAGACATGGGGGACCCGTCCCCAGCGACTACGCCGCGGACGACGGAGACGCAGGTCTGGCTCGGAGGGATTCGTGGGGCCTCCAGTCACGGTGGGAGAAGATGGTGCTCTGCTGTTGGGCCCTTCCTCGGCGGGGGGTGGTCCGGAGTCCTCGGGCGCATCCGCCCCTGGGGACGTTTTGGTTCCTGACACCCTGCGGGACGTTGTGCCAGGTACAGACTCTACAGCGCCGGAGATCCCAGAGACTGGACTTTCAGAGCTTCTACCGGGGACCGCTCTGTCGTGAGGTACTGTTTGGTTCATGGAATGTTGTGCTCCGCTCTGGAAGCCGTAGTATTGGGCCTTGGGGTTGTTGGGGATGCCACATGGCCCCCGTACTTGGAGGATGCCGATGGACCTTTTGCAGGACCAGGTGGGGAGGGACCATGTGGCGACTGCCCTGACTGATTATGTTGCTCTGAATTGGGAAGACAGTGATTTGTCCTACTCAACCAAATAGGAGGCCCTGAAGGCGGTGGTGCAGGGTGCCTGTATGGGCCTAACCTATGGGGTCCGGAAGCTTTGCGAATTGCGGGACGCCAAGGATGGACTCCGGCGATGTCAGTCCGTGCCGGATCCCAGTGCCTCGGATCGTGCGGCGGAGGGAGAGGCCCAGGTGTCTATTCATGACATTCTTACCCGTCTGGATAAGTATACCTTGGGACAGTATAGGCAGCGTCTCCACCGCGAGGGAGACAAGTCTGGTCGACTACCGGCATGGATTCTTCGGCGGGAATTCACTCCGGAGCGGATAGTTGCCCTACGGGCTCCTAATGGGGACGTGGTGCATTCGGAGTCTGCTCTTCTGGGGGTCCTCCAATCTCACCTGCAGGCGGTGTATGCGGCCGACCCTTTGATCACGGAGGCCTCATATCAGCCTTATCTCAGGAGTTTGGCGTTCCGGGCCCTTTCGGCGGCAGTGACGGAGGAATTGGACGCGGCGTTAACTCTCCGGGATGTCAAGGTGGCGATGGCCGCGCTCCCGTGGGCTAAGGCGCCAGGAGGAGATGGTTTCCCCCCTGAATTTTAACATTCGTTTGGAGATGTCCTGGCCCCCCTCCTTCTCCAGGTGTATAACGAGGCCCTGGGAACTGGCGTTCTTCCGCCCACCATGAATCAGGGGGAGGTCTGCATGATCTTGAAGCCCGGTGGGGACGGTTGCGACCCTGCAGTGTACCGGCCTATCACCCTGATTAATACGGATGTGAAGGTCCTCACCAGACTATTGGCCACCCGCCTGGCTCCACAGATGGCACACCTGGTTCATCAAGACCAGTGTGGGTTTATCCCTGGTCGCAACACGGCGATGAATCTGCGGCGTCTAAATCATATACTCCATGAGGTACGGGATCGGGAGGATCCCCTTATCCTGGTGTCAATTGACCTGGCTAAGGCCTTTGACACGGTCAGCTGGGGGTATCTCCTGGAGGTGCTTCAACTAGCAGGGCTGGGACCTGTATTCTGCTGTTGGATCCGGGTGCTCTAAGGGGCACCCCGGGCTCGGGTTCGGCCTGGGTCGGCCCGCTCCGAGGAATGGTCCCTGGAGAGGGGCACTCGTCAGGGGTGCCCCCTGTCGCTGCTCCTCTTCGCTTTGGCGATAGAGCCCTTTGCGGTTTCCATCCAGGCTGAAATGGAGCGGTGGGTCATTAGGGTGGAAGATACCGGGCACGTAATATCCCTCTATGCGGACGCCGCTTTGTTCTGTTTGACCTCCCCGAGTGACTCGCTCCCCGCTCTACTGCGGTTGCTGGACCGCTTTAGCGCAGCTTTCGGGCTGCGCATTAATCCTGATAAATCCCTGATCTTTCCTCTGGCGGGATGTGTTGTCGACCCGGGTGTGGACCTCCCGAACCCGGGGCTAAGATGGGAGTTGGAGGCGTTCAGGTATCTGGGCGTCCAGATGGCCTCGTCTGACGAAAACTTGCTGGCTCGGAATGCTGACCGGGTGATCTGCTCCTTGCGCCAGTCTGTGGCCTTTTGGAATACCCTATCCCTTTCCCTCATGGGGCGGTTGGCGGTGGCTAAAATGGTGGTGTGGCCCAGGCTATTGTATGTCCTGCAAAATACGCTATGCCCACTTCCCCCGCGTGCCTTTCTTACGCTCAATTCGCTGCTTACGTCTTTGCTCTGGGCGGGGGGGGGCCGAAGCAGGGTTGCTCTACATACTGTGGTTCGGAGCTGGGAGGAGGGAGGCCTAGAGGCCACGAGATTTGACCTTTACTACTACGTGGCGCAGCTCCTGCCGGCCGCTCGGTGGTTCGCGGACACAGACAATTGGTAACTGCAGCTACTAGCGGGCAGAGCGGACGAGAAGTCCATGAGAGTGGCCTTAATGCAGGGAAGGGGGGCAGATGAGGCCCTGCCCTATGTGGTGCGACATGCGGCGGGAATATGGCAACGGTTCATGGAAAGGGTCCTACGGCGGGCCCCATTTCATCGGGAACTGCCGGTGTGGATCCTGGCCCCTGGTGTTACTAATGGAGGAGAATGTGTCCTTCCGGGAGTGGCGAGACAGCGGTGCGAGACCCTGGCGGACCTCTTATCGGATGACACCTTTGTGTCCTTCGAGCGGGCTACGGAGACCTTTGCCCTAATCAGGGGGCAGTACCTGCACTACAGGGGGTTCCAGGAGATGGCAAGGGCGACCTGGCCCCAGTTCCCGGAGGCGCCTCCGCTGACCCATACCCTCAACATGATTCTTTCCTGTGGTGGAGGGAAATGGCTGGTCTCCCTATTGTACTCTGCCATGCGCCGAGATTCGGCTCCGCCGATCGCGCCGTCTTGGGCGGCCTGGGAGACGGACCTGGGAGTGGCTCTGGAGCCAGGGCAGCGCAGGCGTATTGGGCTCTTGACCCGGAAAGTCTCGTGTAGTGCACGGTTCAAGTTGATCCACTTTAATTTTGTGCACCGCACTTACATGACCCCGGTCTCCCTGAATCGCATCGCTGCTGATAGACGGGATGACTGCCCTAGGTGTGGGGCGGAGAGAGCTGGGTTCTTCCACCTGGCCTGGGAGTGCCCGCAGCTCTGTAGTTTCTGGGGGGCGGTGGTGGAACACGTAGGCCATGTTACGGGCCTTCAGATCGCCCTAGATCCACTTCATTGTCTCCTGGCCCTGGTGCCCAAGCCCAAAAAGAGAAATTTGTCTTACAAATTTCTGCAGTTGCTGTTGGTGTTGTCGCGGAGGCGTGTGTCTATCACTTGGATGGGACAGAGGGCCCCTGAGTTATCCCTGTGGCTCAGGGATGTTAGAGAGTGGACCTTGGCGGAGGAAACCCACATGCAGCGTACGCACTGTGATGACAGACTTCAGGCAGACTTGTTGGCCTGGAGAGTGATGTGTGCTGAGGGATTGCCGGATGTGGACTCGGATGCCACTAGTGCTGAATTGTCACCCCTGAGGGGTCTGAATCCGAGGAAGATGTGGCGGGCGGTGGAGAGGGGGGACCTGTTCAGGGGTGTTGGCCTGGGCGCGCACTGCTGTTCCCTAATGCATAACCTTGTGAGTTGTCTTGAATCCCACAAGATCGCCTATAATTGTGATGCCTGCACCCTTTCGGACAGTGATAAGGTAACCTGATTTCTGTACGCACTCTATCAATGCCAAGTATGGGGGGATTGTTGTTGTTTCATGTTAAGTTGTGTTTCTTTTGGACAACTGCTCTGTATAGTCGGATGGGAGTCGGCTCTCTAAAACGTCACGGGCGGGGATATAATTGAAAAATTGCGGATGCAGGGGATTTGAGTGTATTCCATGTAGACGATTATGTTATCCTTGTGGCACGTCCAACACTACGCCGCCCGGCCTCCGGGATGTGGGCCTTGAGGCTGTGTATTATCCTGAGGTTGCCTTTGGTTATTTACCTAAGTGTCTACAGCAGGAATTTACTGGAATGTGTCTTTTCTGTTATCTGCAATAAACACAATTTTCAACAAAAAAAATAGGCATAATATAGAACTGTATTGAGAAGTACCTAGCTATAGTGTAATTTTTGTATAACTGGTAGTCTTAACTCACACAGAGGTCTGCATGCACATTAGTGTACACACAAAAACCCATAATGGCAGAAATAGCAGAGCTTTAAAAGCTGTAAACTGTAATGCTCCCATTCACTTTAACCTCTGTCTATCTGCAATGGACAGATAACAGGTACATACAATTAAGCAACTTCGTATTACTCATTATTACCGAACTCCAGAAGATTACAGGTTTACTGAAATCCAAACTGATTAACAAAATGTATTCGTCCAATCAGGCAAAACCTAGCTAAGCATATTATTCGGTCAACTGAATACCCCAAATCTTAACAAAATAATAATGTTTTTAATCATGAGCATGTTTAATAAAACTTCTACCCGCTCTCTGAAACAAGAATATTGTCCTGAGTGCTCAGAGTAATAAACATCTTACTGAAAGTGAATAAAAAGGAGCATATATATATGCTCCTTTTCATTTGTTCTGTTTCACATTGTTTGTGATTTCTAGCAGGGGGAGTCACGAAAAGTTTAGCATAGGCAAAATATACTTTAACAGAATAATACACTTGTTCCACATTCTAGGACCCACACTGCTGGTAAATAACTTTTATATGTCAGTGAAAGTGTTCCTGCTGAATTTATCCATACAGTATTAACTTAATGAGACTAGTTTAATCTAGGCGCTGGGTCAACATCTTGTATCTGTGGGTAAATCACGTAATCTTCCAGTTCCTACATTAAATGAATGTGCTCCTGAGTACTGTAACTGGTACTCGTGTGAAGCACTACAATACCTTTGAGTTGAATTCTGGCTATATGCAAACTGCAACCATAAGAAAATTAATATGTCACGTTTGAGCTATACCCATAGAGCTGGGTGTTTGTGCATCACTGGTGTTTCATAGTTGGCGGTGTGGAGAGTGGGGAGGTGTGGAACAGGGCTTCCTTTAGTATGCTTACACAGGCTGCAGCGTCTGAGCATCCACAGTGCTTGCTATAAACATAGATGGGTATACTACGAGAATTGTATGATATCACAGTCGATATTCGGATATTACGAATGATACAGTGCACATTAGATGTGTAATTCATGCTGCATTTATTTCCTCAGACCATCGCAAAATATGCATAAATCATATTCTGGTCCCTGTTTTGTCTAAGTGTAATTTGTCATATGGAATTGGAGTGCCGCCTCAGATCATGTGGTCTTTTAACGTGTGGGTTTGAGTTTACCAAATCGATGGCCACGACTGGCTGTTGATAACTCACGCTAAGGAGCATCGCAAGGCTACACATCACAAAACCAAGGGAGCAGGGAAGGGCAAAGCTTTGGTCGTTGCACTGAGAAGTTCCCTGGCAGTTTCTGGATGTACAATGGAAGCCACATGATTGGCAGAGAGTGCCCTTTGTTTTGCCCTGTCAACCCAGGGATGTGTACTGGAAGCTGTCTTATAGATGCTCACGGTTCTTGGAAGTGCAATGATAGCCCTGGAACATGCACTAGAAGCCATAAGATGTGCGCTTTCAGTTCAGTGGTGTGCACTGGAAGTCTTCTTGGGCACTAAGAGCACTGGGATGCACACTTTTAGCACAGGGGTGTGTACTGGCAGCCCTATTATGTGCTCACAAACGTATGAGATGTGCACTGTCAGATCATGTATGTGCACTGGCAGCCCTGTGATAGACGCTTACCATGCTGGGATGTGCAATGGCAGGACTCTCATGGCACACAGAGCCATATGACATGCTCTCTAAGCCCGGGGCTGTGCGCTGGAAACAATGGGCCTGGGACATTCACTGAAAGCCGTGTTATGGACACTAGCAGTGCTTAGATGTGCAGTGGCAGCCCTGTAATGGGCTCAGGGACCCCTGGAATGTGCACAGAAGGAGCTATGGGATGTGCTCTGTCAGGCTAAGGATGTGCACTGCAAGCCGTGTTAAGGGAGCTGGAGTCATGGGTTCTTCAATTGCAGCTCTGTTATGGTGTCTTTTGGGCCAGGGTTGTGTACTGGAAGCCCTGTTATAGGCACTGGGAGCCCTGAGATGTTCACAGTTCTTCCAGGAACATGCACTGAAAGCCCTGTTATGGACGCTGGCGGTCCTGTGATATGAAGTGCAACCTGAGGAAAGCGAACAGCACAGTGCAATTGGAGAACATCAAATGAAGCGAGGGACAGCGAGAGGAGGATGAAAGGGATCAAAAAGATGGGGGTGAAGTGGGGGGGAGCATGACAGGGGGAGGAGAGCTGCAACTGGGCACAGGAGTACTGAGGGAGCTGGGGGGAGGGGATGCGCAGCAGCACCAGTTGGGCTAGGCTGCGCATGCACGCTGCCAAGGCTTGACCTAAAACAGGAAGATTCTAAAGACAAGTGTACTTGAAACACAACAAATCAATGCTGTGCCTTGGAAAAACAACAGTTAATGTTTTGTGATAAAGTAAAAATGTAAATGGCTTATTTTGGCAAATAATAGTTTGTACTTGCGTCGCTATGGCTTCGAATGCACCGATTGCTTTTGTGGAAAGTAAAAAATGAAAACTGTATTTAGTAAATAGTTTGAATATGTGTAGACGTGATAGAGCGCGCGGGTCACCCGGGTCACTAGATTACCAAATTTTCCACGCACTGGGCCCTGGCGTGCATATGATGACCGTATTTTGCATGAACCGGGTGAAACCTCTGTCACGCTCTTATGAGTAATCGAGTGAGTGACTCTTACACCACTTACTATTCATGTACCTGACTTACCACAGGCACATTACTCCTGACGGATCAGGAGCTAGCAGTGGACAGGTGATAAGGGTTTTCCTAAAAGGGAGAAAATTCTACTTTACACATTTAATACCTTTAGTATCGTTTTAATGTATAATGACCACAGACACCTTGATGGTTTTAAGGGTTTTATATAGTATAAGTTTAGAGCGAAAATGCCATTACAAGTAGGCAAATGCAAAGTAATACATCAATGATTAGTATTAGGACCAGGATATAACTATGGATTAAAGTGAGTATCATAGAGTAAAAGGGAACACTATAGGGCATGAATCATAATGAACATTTATCTAATACAGTTTAATCTAGGGCTAGGACGTGAGGAAACCTAATGTGTGACCTAATAATCTTATACTACTTCCTGAAACCTTATGCTATCTTTCTAACTTCACGGCAACCATACTAAGGGAAAGGGAATAAGTGGAACAATCTAGAAAAACAGTCGGGTTTATCAACGTCCTATAGGAAGGGTAAAAGTGGAACATTTACTAATAATCAATTGCATGAATTTACATTCAAAAGAGACATGGAGAATATCACAGGCAAGATTGCTTTAATCAGAAGAGGAAAATTAAGGGTATAGTATAGACAGACACCTATGCCAATATTTACCTAAGTGAGAATGAGGACTAACCCTGGCCACGGGTCAGTTGGGAAAGAACGGGACAAGGACCCTCAAGGATTCAGGGAATACCAGAAGGTGAGCAGGTACAGCTCATGGACAGTCAGGACAGGATACCCCTCAGGTCTGGGTCAGGACTGGGTTCACCAAGGCACGACCAACCCCTCACAGCTTCGGATGTAACGCCAGCGTTACCCCCTCTTCTGCACGGAATCCGCCAATAACCCCGATTGGGTTTTCGAATCTCCCAGCAAAGTGCTTCGCTTAGCACTTAGGACTAATTTCCACCCCTTGGAGTTTGTGGAAAGTTTCAGGCAGAATGCTCCGCAGCACTCTGTATCAGGCACCTATAGAGTTCGTAGGGTCAGTGACAGGTCTGCTACTCGGACAAGTCGGACAATTTCTCCAAGCTAAGCTAGGCTATATATACAGTTTTAAGTTCCCAAGACCACCCCTAAATGTTGCAAAATGACAAAGTCCCATCTTCTGATTGGTCAAGGGAGTTGGTATAAGACATTTGTCACCACCTATATTCCTATTACGTATTTCACGTGACATTACCCTCCCCCTAGCATCTGGGTTCCCAGGCATACGTGTGGGAAAGTACAATAGTAAAGTAAAGGTTTGCAACATTGTTGCACATTCAGAGTAAAAATAGCAAGTCTTCAAGGGCGAAGGTGCGCTTGGAAAGGACAGTCCCCTTTTCAATGGCCAACTGGCCAGGTTCCATTGCTGCACGTCCCAGATCTTTGATCACGTGATGAGGGATACGTCAGCTTTAAAATGGTTCCCATCCCTACTTCCAGGCCCTCATTTACGCGGTACATGAAAAGTAAGCGAAAACAAATTAATAACACAGAATAAAATGAATACACTGTACACCATGACCAACTACTCTTAATCCCTTATTTTATAATACTTATAGCATTAAGAGTTAGTGCAGAAAAGATGCATAGACAAAAGCGGCTTAAGTTAGCATGAAGCATGATTAGTGACAAGCGGCCATTTTAACACCACTGCGCATGAGCGAACTTTTCCCTCCAGATTGCGATTGCGTCACATCACATGGGTATGACCGACGCATGCGCAGACTGGATTTCTGCAAAGCGGCCATTTTATTAATGTGCAAGCTTGATTACGATGAAAAACACATAGGCAAGCCTCCTAGGGACACCCGTGTGTTGGGGAAATAGAAAATAAATGACAAACAATCGGAGTTAGTACAGTTATGATTTAAGGCGAGGTTCATGAAAGAGAGCAAGTCGCGTTACGTGCGAATCCTTGCTCCATCAATCCCCTCTTTGATGATATTTACTATCATCACTACACATGAAAACAGATGCCAACTTCATTCTTCCATTTCATCCATGTCAATCTCGATGAACTTATTGTTGAGCTTTCTCTCCGCCTCTCTGTGTGTATGATTGTTCTTTATTTTCTTATATATCTGGTTTCTTAATTCTTCTAATTCTAATTCTTCAGCCTTTCGCTTTCCTCTATAATTCACTATATATTTTCTGCATTTCTGGCATTTGCAACAGATGAATATGATCAGAACAATCAAACCTATTCCAGCTATTGGCATCAGTATTTTCCATATAAGACTTTTACCTAAGTTAGAGAACCAACTACCTACAGAGGAGAGACCATCAGTCAGTCTCTTCCAGGCACTGTCAACCTCTAATGGTTTGAGTTCTTTTTCCAAATTAGTAATGTTTCTTATATACTTCTTAATTTCGACACTTTTATCAGGAATGTAAGTGCAACAATGTTGTGCCCTCAGCATCCTGCAGACTCCGCCCTTTTTTGCCAATAAGGTATCAAGAGCAAGACGATTCTGTAAAACCATTGATCTGATCGCAACCATTTCAGTATTGATCATCAGAAATCCAGCAGCAGTGTCAGTTGATAACCGATCCACTACTGTAGATAATTTGCAGATTCTATGAGTATTCAGAACTACCCCCATTCCAGGTATCAGTGCACTAAAAATATCACCTATAATTTCTCCTACACTTTCACGTTTTCTACGCACTAAGCCATTAGTAATCTCATTGCTTCCAGCTGCATTGTTCACATGGTATATTTTCGGAAAGACAATGCCAAAGTAGCAGCTTCCATACCAGTGATCCGGCAATTTGAAATACGCCTTGTTTCCACATATATAATAAATTCCTGGAAACACAGGTTCTGACCCATTTTTGAAACCCCAACCTCCAATTACCTTGTAATTATGTTCACACTCGCTGGAACCAATGAATACATTGTTATAATAACTAGTCTTTTCTCTATGAAGACAGAGTTTCCCTTTCCGTTCAAAATCCAGCAACAGAGCAGGAGTAACTTCGCTTTGTGAGGTGTTATCCATGTTTTCTGCCCATCTAGGGGTTCTGTTCTTTTCGTCATTTGCCTTTTTCTGAAACTTTTCCCTTCTCTTGTCTGCCATTTTCAAGAACATTTTCTCTTGTGCATGTAAAGAACAAGTCAAGTTAGCTTTTCTAGCTTCATCTAAGTCTATGTCACCTATAGTCAGGAAATATTCTCCCATGTAGCGAGTCACTCCACCAAGTGTATGTACAAGGTTCAGATTCCCTCTAATAGGAAGTTCTGAAAAGATAACGTCAGTGTTTGAGTAATAGTACTGTAAAGTGCTTCTAAAGAACAAGCTAGCTAGAATACTACAGGAGATTCCATAGGTCAGGGGTAAATGGTGGTATGTCACGCCTTCAGCTACTGAGGTAGGTAGCATCATGCAGACATAGCAATCTTCTATTTCCATAGCTTCTACATAGTGCACTAAAAGATTAGCGAAAACATTTAAGTGTGTCCTGTTCTTCATTTGGTGATAATGTAGTTCACCCTCATCTGATGCTTCTAAGTCAGGTCGTGTATGTCTCAGTCTTACTGAATTGTCACGTCTTTCTACTCTTCGTGGTGTTTCTTCAGTATGTACAACTTCTACGTCTTGTGTCGTCAAGTCTGTAGGATATATGTTAGGGTCTTTGCTTATCATAAAAGGTATAAACACTGTTAATCCTATCCATATCATTACTATCAGTACTACACTACAGATGCATATTTTACAGCATGTCTTGCAACAGCTAAATCTGGACCTTCCAGTGACATTTGAATCAGACATTTTATCTTACAGGTGGCGTTTTCCAACCCCTCTTCGTTTCTTCTCAGCAGAGGTTTTACTTCGCTTCACCTCAAGGAGGGTCTTCGTCAGAACTCCGATTAGCAATTGGCTCTTCGTCACTTTTGCCACAGGCTTCGGGCTCATCAATTTCTTCCAACAACAAATAAGTCCATTCAGGGCTCCGATACAGTTTGTTCTGTTTCTTTACTCTGCTGCCCTTTCGGATGAACTTTCCTCGGGCTTCTTTTCCTTCACTTTCAGCCCTTTTTCGGTCCTTTAGTTTTTCTTCGACTGTTTTTATTCTTATTCTTAGTCTTTTTAATATCGGGGTTCATCCTTCTTTTCGATCCTATTTGTAGTCGAGGAAACTTGCTCTTCCTCGTGAACTCTTTTGCTTTTTCTTCTTTGTCACACTATTGCTTCAGCAGTGTCTTTTTCCCTTCCTGTCTGACTAGTTCCAGGTCTTTCATCTATTTCTTCTGCCTGGTCCTTAAGCTGACCTAGTTCAGGTTTAGACTGTATTTGATCTTCGTTTGTTAGTGATTCACTGGACTCTTCTTCCTGAACACGTTCATCTATTACTAACTGATCCTGTTCATGCTCTTCGATCTCTTGATTTTCTTCCGCATGAACTTCGGCTTTGACTACTATCTGTCCCTTTCCAGTCTCCTCTGTCTCAGGAGGAGGAGTGTCGATGACTTGTTCTGTCCCTACTCGGCCTATTCCCTGATCAGATTTTATGATGGCTTTGGTGATCTGACCTTCTCCTTCTTGTTCTGACTCACCTGCACTGTCCCACTCACTACCTAGGTAAGAGTATTTTCTGGTTCTTATTGGAGCAAGAACTTGGTCATCAGCAGGAAACCATTCAACTTCTTGACTTGTGCCTGGTAGTTCGATGTCAGCGGGATCCGGACCCTCTTCTGGAGTCTCCTCAGCTGGACTACCTCCGGCTTCAGTCGCGTTTTCTCCAGTCACCTTCTTCGTGTGACTTGCATGGATCCACTTTGGTACACCAGCACACTTCACAGCAGTTGTGGTGACAAGGATCACTTGTCGAGGCCTGCCCCACTTCGGTCCAAGGCAACTCGTCCGGGTGTGTTTCTTCAACACCACCCAATCACCTGGTCTCAGATTGTGTGCTGGAGTTGTAGGCCATTCGACAGCAGTCTCTCCAATCTGGTGAGAGATAGAACGCACTTGGTCACCCAACTGCCTGCAGTATTCTAGCACCATATCATCAGTAATACTTAGCAGTTTGTGTCCAGGTACCCATGCCTGTCGCATCACTCTTCCCATCAGCACTTCATGGGGGCTCAGGCCTGTCTTTCTGTTTGGAATACTTCTCAAGCTCATCAGCACCATGGGCAAAGCTTCTATCCAGTTCATTTTTGTGGAGTCACACAATTTCGCCAGCCTGGACTTTAGAGTGCCGTTTATCTGCTCGACTATCCCAGAAGCCTCTGGATGATAGGCACAGTGCAGCCTTTGCTCCATTTTAAATGCTCTGCAGAGTTCCTTTAGGACTTCGTTTGAAAAATGTCCACCTTGGTCTGTTTCAATTGTCTCTGGAATTCCAAAGCGTGGTATCAGTTCCCTAAGTAATAATTTAGCTACAGTCAGGGCATCATTCTTCTTTGCTGGATAAGCCTCCACCCACCGGGAAAACAAGCAAACTATGACCAGGACATATCGATATCCCTTGCACAGGGGCATTGTTATGAAGTCTGCCTGTATCCTAATGAAGGGACCTTCTGCTCTCCCAATGGTACTTTGTTCCACTACTGTCTTTTTTCCTGCATTGAATTGTTGACACACTAAACACCTCTGACAAAGTTTGTCTGCTGTGCTCCTGAATTTTGGACTGTAGAACACCTTTTCAAACATTCGGCACATGGCATCCCTCCCAATATGTGTTGGTTCATGTATTATCCGTGCCATTGCGGTAACCAGTCGTTCAGGTAGTACAGGCATACCAGTCACGTGGACCACAACACCATCCTCTTTCCTTGGTCGACATTCATCCTGCCTCCACATGTTCCTTTCTTTCCTGTCTGTTGTCTGTTGTAGTTCTCTCAATTCATCCCATGTTCCCAATCTTTCAAACAACATCAGTTGGCAGCTGCTTTCACCTCCCCATAATTTAATTAGGAGGGACATTTTGTGTCGGGCGCAGTACTGGGCAATTTGGTCAGCATATCTGTTTCCGGCTGTCACCTCGTCATTTCCAGATCGGTGAGCCGCACACTTGACCACAGCCAATTCTTTGGGCAATTGGATGGCTTCTAGTAAGTTTTGTACTGGCTTTCCATTTCGGATAGGAGAACCTGAGGAAGTCATGAATTCTCTTTGCAACCAGAGCTGGCCGAAGTCATGAACAACCCCATAACAGTACTGACTGTCAGTATAAACAGTTACTCTTTTGTTTTTCCCTATTTTACAAGCTCTTGTTAGAGCAATGAGCTCCGCTACTTGAGCAGATTTAACTTCGCAAAGATAGGAAGCTTCCAGGGTTCTTTCCAATGTGACTACAGCATAGGCAGCACTCAAACCTCCATTCTCATGTCTCAAGCATGAACCATCCACAAACATTTTGAGGTCTTCATCAACCAAGGCCACTTCTCTGATATCAGGACAGGGTTTTGTGCTAAATTCAGTCAAGTCTATGCAGCTATGCTCAATTTCATCTCCTGCCTCTACATCAATGGGAAGGGGCAATAGAGTGGCAGGGTTTAGAATATTACATCGGGAGATTATTACATTTTCTGCACCAATGAGAATCCTCTCATACTTAGTCAGCCGACTAGGGGTGAGATACTGTGTCTTGGTTCGGGTGAGCAAGATCACAACTGAATGTGGAACAAATACAGTGACAGGATGTCCCATCACAATGTTCTCACACTGCTCTAGGCTTGTACAGGTAGCAGCTACTGCTTTCAGGCACCCAGGTAATCCAGCAGCCACTGGATCTAGGGCGGCCGAGAAGTAGGCCACGGGACGTCTAATCAGACCATGTTCCTGGGTTAAGACCGAGAGCGGACAATTGTCTCTCGTGTCACAGAACAGTTCAAAGTTCTTGGAATAGTCAGGCATTCCTAAGGCTGGAGCTGTGCACAGACAATTTCGCAATGTTACCCAAGCAGTCATGCATTCATCATTCCAACAAACTGGGTCTTCTGCTCCTTTCTTTGTCATGTTAATCAAGGGTTTAGCTATAGCCGCGAAACCCACGATCCACTGTCTGCAGTACCCAACAACCCCTAGGAACATTCTTACTTCCTTCTGGGTTACTGGTAGTGACATTTCTCGAATTATTTTAATTCTTTCTGTAGTGACTTTCCGGATCCCTTTCTCTATCTGGTGCCCCAGATATTTTACTGAGTTCTTGCAGAACTGTAATTTGTCTGGTGAGACCTTATGTCCTCCTTTTCCTAGGTGATTCAGCAAGGCAATGGTATCAGTGACATAGTCGTTTTGACTTCTAGATGCTACCAGTAGGTCATCTATGTACTGTACCAGGACAGACTCTTTAGGCAGTACTAAGGATTCAAGACATTTCTTTAGAATCTGGTTGAAAATCGATGGACTTTCGGTGTACCCCTGGGGGACACGATTCCAGACATAGACCTGGCTGTTGAATTCAAAACTGAAAAGGAATTTGCTTTCTGGATGCAATGGGATGGAAAAGAACGCATGGCACAAGTCTATGACAGTGAACCATTCCGCATCCCAAGGAATTTGATACAGTATTACTGCGGGGTTAGGCACTATGGGACAGCAAGGTACTACAATTTGGTTTACCTTGCGCAGGTCCTGCACTACCCTATACTTTCCGCTAGGCTTCTTAATTCCAAGTATGGGTGAATTACAGGGACTGCTCATCACTTCCTGAATGATGTTTGCTTTGAGCAATCTGTTTAATTCCCTTGCGACTCCTTCTTTCATTTCTGCACTCATTTTATACTGTTTGGTATTTGGGTATACCGCATTTGCTTTTATAGCTATTTTAACTGGGTCTACATTTGCCATTAAGCCTACATCTTTTCCAGTAAAATCCCAAACTTCAGGTATTACGCTCGATTGGAGTTCTTCAGGTAGACTTTCAATGGACATGGGCTTAATTTCCGTGTCGGGCCTCAGTAACATTAATTTATATAGGCCATCTTCATCTGGGGTCTGAATTTCAACACCATTTGGAGAGCAAAAGATGGTGCAACGCATTTTGCACAACAAATCTCGTCCTAATAGGTTTACGGGACTGGAATCACAGACCACAAATCTGTGCATTTCCTTGAAATTTCCTATAGAAATTTCCATAGGTTCTGTTACCGGAGTACTGATTATCTGATTTGAAACTCCCACTACTTGGATAGCTTCTCCCGAGAGGGGTAGGTTAGGAACATCCGCTGTTCTCACAGTGGAACGGGTAGCACCAGTGTCCAACAGAAAGGTGACATCTGTCCCTTCAACCTTTCCTTCAATGTATGGTCCAGTCTGGTCTACCGGTAAGGAGGCGCCAAGCACGCACTCCATGTCCTCCCCTCTCAGGCCCCGTCAGTATTGATCATCACAGAGAAAAGTATCATTTAACAGGTACTGTGGAATGGGTGCATTTCTTTCATTCTCTCCTTCCCACACTTCGACCCTTTCATTCTGTTGACCCTGATTCCTATAATTCTGTCTAGGAGCGCGTGGCACCGGGGGTTGATTTACCTGCTGTTGGGTCTTTCGGATCCCCTCTTTCTGCACCTGTGGATTTAAACCATTTACGGGGGCATTATCAGCCTGCGAATGCGGACATTTATCTCTCCAATGCCCCATCTGACCACATCCGTGACAGGGAAATTTTCCCATAGCCTCTTCTCTACTCATTTTTACCCGGGGCCTGCCTCCACCCCCAGTATTCGGATTTGGTGCATTATTTGTATTAGTCATTTTACTTAACTGTTTTTCTTGTTGTTCAGCTAATTTTACCTGAGCCCACATTACCTTCTCCTTTAGGGCTTTCTTTTTGTTCTCGATCTCATCTTCGCAGTATTTGGCATATTTGAGAACATCATCAATGGGTTTCCCTTGCCAACTGATTTTGTTATCTCTAATCCACTGGGATATTTCAGGTCTCAATCCTAACACGAATCGATAACTGAAATGGGTCATATCCTTCATGTCCACATTATCGATTCCACTGTAAGTTTTGAACACCTGTAGTAACCTTTCATAAAAGGAGTGGACTGATTCATCACGCTCTTGGGTAGTTCTATCTATACGGGTCCAATCAGTTTCCTTTGCAGGTACCTTTTTCTTTAGGTATTGTATGACTTGATCATACTTTCTCATTACTTCAGGTGAGGGAGCTCCAGTTACAGAGTCTCTCTCGTACTCCTCATTGGGCCAATCGATTTCAATTTTGCATTCGGTCCACAAATCTACAGGCACCACAATGTCGAAAAAACCATCCAGGTCTTTCAGAAGACATTTCTGAACTTTTATGAAGCGTTCGACCTGTCGGTACCAATCGACTGGTTTCTCCCGTAATTTTGGAAAGTCATTGGTAAATGACACTATATCTTGTCTGGACCAAGGGACATGGACATATTTTCCCCCTGGGACTTCTCTCATGGGACATAATTTTTCTGGTTTGTCAGCTTCTTGTAGGACGTACTCAGCAGTCCGTGGTCTCTCCTTGCTATCCTCCTTTTTCTTTGCCCACCTGGCTTTCCACTTGTCTAGATCTCCCCATTTCTGTGCTAAGTTTATCAGTTCTTTAATCTGCGTCTTCTTCCCTGCGGTATTCAGGTTTTCTAGATCTTTGTCTGAAAATTCTACCCTATAGGATTTCTGTAGTACCTTGGATCTGCTGATATCTATTCCCATACATACTGCCGTGTCCATTAATTTGTCATAGTATATTTTTGCGTTCCGAGTAAGGTGTTTGCACATGAACAACAACTCATCTTCCTCCCGGACATTCAATCGTTCTAAACCCACATTCCCTGCGCTCAGTTCCTCTAGCTCTATTCTTAGCTTATAAATATCTAGTGGTTTCGGATGAGGGGTTCCCTTTTCTAATTCTCGGGTCCATCTTTCTATTTCCTCGGGAGTTACCACTGTCGCACTTTGAGTTCCTGATGAAGACTCTATTAGTACGTCTTTGTTCCCAGTCTGAGTTCCCATTCGAGACATACTAGGTCCCTGTTCCCTATTAGGCAGATCCATCAAGGAAGCCATGGACTCACATTCACTTGCTTGGTCATCAATAATGAGTGGTTCCCTTCTGGGCGGGGGCATCATCGGGGTTATGACTGGAGTTTTTGGAGTGTTCATTCTGTCCCCATATAGGGGAAAAACTGGACCAATGGTTACTGGAATCGTCAGGGCTTCAGGATTTGGATTAATCTGAGCTATGGCATGTATGAGATCATTCCGCTGTCCTCTCAGGGCATCCCTTTCCTGCTCGTGTAATACTCGATTCATGGGGGGATCCTGTATCATTTGGGGTACTAGAGAAGGATATATATTCGGAGCAGATGGAGTGGATAAAACTGGTCTTTCCTCGCCAAAAGGGTTGTAATTCGGGACCACGGGGTCGGGTCTACCAAATCCCTCTCCTCCCGCTCTTCTCTGTTCTATCCCTGTGGAATCGGCTTCACTAGTACTTCTTCTTCCTGAAGGTCTCAATGGAGTATTTAAGCTTTGAGATCTGGTGTCTTCATTATAAGGCGGGGGACCTTTCATAAATAAGTCCTCTAAAAATTCATCTTCCGATTCACCCAGGGGCATCATGTGTCGGGTTTTCTCAGTACATTTCTTCCCTCCCATCATTTCATTAGCTCCGAACATGGGGAATAACCCCTCTACCATCATATTTTGTCTCCACTGTTTCAATTTCTGCTCCTTGGTTTCCTTTACCATTTTTGGATACCATCGGGTCACTCCCTTGTCCATTCGGGGTCTGTCTCGCTCTAGAGCCTCAATTTCCCATTCCTCTAAAGCTTCATACTGAGTTAATCTAGGTCTGGGATGTAATTCATTCATTCGGGTCCTCAGGTTAAATAGGACTCTCCCGTTAAAAGTACCATCAATGGGAAAGGCTAAAACTCCATCCTCCGCAGTGTACTTTACCCAGTTCTCTAACCATACACAGGTATGATACCCTTTTTCTAACATCATGAAAGAGGCTGGAGTATCTGGCGGAGGAATGATCACGCCCTCCCTAGTTCGTACGGGTTTGTCAGTTTTGAAGAAATTCTTTATTTTGCTGGCAAATGACATTTTTCTCTTTCCTCCGTACATGTTGTGAGGTCTGCCTCTGCGCATCAACTCTTTATGACACCCTGGATTTCGTGGATCAGGCAGAAAATCAGGGTACCACATCCACCGCTCGTAACAATCTATAAGCTCGGTGCGGAAATTTTTTACTTCGTTTGTGCTTCCAATGCTAGCGCGACTCCAATTTCTCAACAACCAATCAGTGCAGAGGTTGCAAAAAGTTCTTGACCAATGGGTGTGCGGCCTTTCGCGAGACGCGTTCTCACGCTCCGGCACTCACCCCTCCCTTACAATTTCGGCTTCACTACACACCCGCTGGTTTAACCAATACCAGCGCGGCACGGAGTGACGTCAGAGCAGCCCTTCGACTGTCTCCCTCCTTTACAAGCTAACAGAAACTTTGTATTTTCTCTAAGGTGCTATTGTTTATTTTAGTCAACAACGTGTAACATTCGCCATTGTGTAGGAGTGTTCTAAAGAGACAGAAAGTTCTTCTTTTACTGCAAGTAAACCACTTCTGTCTACTTTTCATATACTTCGGATAGACTTCTCTTGCCTACCCTCACGCAAGCATTAGAAAACCTGCTATTACCCAGTCTCATCCACTTCTTCCCGGGATATATACTAAGCCTGGGGTTCGTCAGCGTTTCCCTTTGCTATCATACAAGCTCCGATGACTCTATTACTCCCTTAGTGTGACCCTTACTAGGTGATATCAGACCAAGGTTTCTATCAGCAGTCCCGTTACTTTCATTCATACAGTTTTCCGAAAAAAACCTAATTAGCGCTTCCAGTTCCACTTGAACCATGCACTAACCTTTCCTCCCTACAAATGACCTCAGAACGCGATGGATTTTACTCACCATCCGTTATACAATTCCCCGGGGATTTCAGACAACACTCAACAATCACACACAATTGGTTAACAAAACATATAATATTTAGCAGCAATACATATATAAATCATTTAAAACAATTTTTGAAATCGATTTCTTTTGCAATAAAATATTAAGTAACACAATCAATATTAAAAAACAATTTTAGCAGCACATTTATTTTTCACGGTTTCTTTTCTAACTATCTTATCTACCTATCTTACTAGTCCTAACCATCCTCTGCTACCAGAAATTACTGATAGAGCGCGCGGGTCACCCGGGTCACTAGGGGAATTTCTTAGGGCTAAACGTAACTGTAGTGAAGCTTGTGAACTTGACAACTGTATTACAAACATGAAGAACAGGTTTCAGAGTAGAGGTTATTCTAAAACTTCTCTCAAGAGAGCAGAATCGAAAACTAGAGCCATTGCAAGACCTGATTGTCTGAAAACACGTACTGAAATGAAATCCCCTGACCAACACGTCAGATTCATAACTGAATTTAATGCTTTGAACCAACTCACCAAAAAGAGTCTGAATAGACATTGGAAACTTCTATTAGAGGACCCCACACTTAAGGAATTTATTCCAGAGAGACCTTCCATCACCTACAAGAAAGGTTTCACTTTGAGAAATAAACTGAGCCCTACCATTCCCCCAAATACCACAGCACAGAACTGGCTGTCCACACGGGGCCTTGGTTTCCACAAATGTGGATTCTGTTCTATGTGTATATGGGGTAAACACGGCACAAAAAACTTTGCAGGACATGATGGAATGGTCTATCAGATCAAACACAACATAACTTGCCTTAGCAAGTTTGTAGTGTACATTATCGAATGCCAATGTGGCAAGATATATGTAGGGAGTACCATTAGGGCTCTCAAAGAGAGGATAGTTGAACATATGAGAGCTATACAAAGGAGGGACCCCAGATACCCGGTAGCCCTTCATGTTGCAGAGTGCCAACCTAGTGAGGACGACATTAAAGTACGTGTTTTTGGGATCGATCTGATTCCCCTCAATATCAGAGGGGGCAACCGTGAACTGATGCTCAGACGTAGGGAGGCCACATGGATCATGCGCTTACGTAGCGTAGAACATGGGCTCAACTACGATTCTGAGCTCCAATATTTCCTTGGGGATTAGAATCTCACCGGGGGGATCCTTGGTGCACACTGACTGATTCTTTGTACAATAACTCTGAACTTTAGGGTGATGATAACAGATGATAACATGAGAGATTTCCTCTCTCTAGGAGTTAAATGTATTCTACTTCTGTGTTTTAATGTACCAAAACAGCAATGTATATTGTACCATATTACAGGACTAAATGTTTTTGTTACAAAGTCTGTCAGTACAGACAAATGTCGATTACTCGCAACCCTTTTGTTTATGTACATATTCTGAGTCCCGCTCCTGTATATGGATACTTTGTTCAAACATGTGTATAGACTTTTGAATGTACGGGGGTATGATGTGTCCCCCTTTTTTTCTCACATTTTCTCTCACAATTTTTCACACTTTCTTTTAACTATGCACTTAATATTTAATTCATCCAGCCACACCTAGGCATGGCCCCGCATGCTCGACGTCACACCTTCATTTCTTCTTCGTTTCTGATAATTCTATGTCCACAAAATAATTGACATAGGGATTTGATGGTTGCTTCCCTTGTCAATTTTGTAACTCTATTCCCATACATGAGTAAGAAATAAGGAATTTTATTAACGGGCAGCGGGATGTTGTAACTCACTAACACTTTAGTGAACTACATTTGCTCCTCTTTTTTACACCATGGTTACGTATTATAACAATGGACAAGGACTGCTATTTTGATCAAGTTAGACACAGACGTCCTCGTTTTCTTAGATGGTTTCCCTCTTAGTAATGGCGCTGATACACGCATCGCAATGGAGGACTTCGTCTATGTCTACCAATCCTAATATAATCCCTCCTCTCCCGGGGTCACGTGTTCGTACACGAGAGACGACCGCCGGGAATTAACAGAGGAGGGATTGCCGACAGCGGGTGAGTGTGAGTTTCTCTACCGCTGTGCGGTACACCACGGACCCGCGTCTTATTTAGTAAGCGTCGGGTGCGCAGTGCTCTGAACGCATGTCCCTTGGACACTTGTCTTACTGTGATTATGTGTTTATTCGCCAGCACACCACCGCAGAGGTCACGTACTCGTTTCCTCATTTTGGCGCTTCGAAAGAATCCCCTCCCGGCTCCCCGCCTTACTACATAGCGAGACACAGGTAATCCTCTGTATTTTTCAACATTTATCCTTTAAGAGCGACTGGGCAAGCATTTTTTAAGAAATTTTTAACTAGCAATCTCTGTCTAGTTAAACAAAATAGCGCTATATGACAGAAACTCATGATTCCCTATTCTCTTTTTTATATAGCGCTACACTTTCAAATCGAAATTACCAGTGGGATACGATAATCCTATCCATATACTGCTACCGTTTACTTTCTCAAACAGCATCGACTGTTTCATAAACATACAGAATACCCATTGGTAAGGATAAGATTGTTTTGCTGCCCAAGACCCGTCTTAGTCCTATATGCATTTTCTTCCTTTAGAAGCCTCCGTTGAGTTCCCTTTTATCTTTTTTCATCCTCACCTTATATAGCTTGAAACTGAGCTTTTAAAGACCCAGACTTACTCCAACCACACATTGGAATTGGAGTGGAAGGTAATACCTATCATCCATAGATTAAAAGATTTTGCATGAATTGTACTCTCTGGATCTTTACCCTATATAGGCACCTTCATCACCACCACGTCATGAGGCCACACAAATACCTCTTCACTTATATATTTGAATTAAATATGTCTGACATCTCACGTTTTACTCACCACCACTACGGACACCCTCTAATTTTTAGGACCACTGTGTACGAGTGACTTATGACCACACATAGGTCTTTTTAATTCCATCTCACTCACTACGTGCACATTAGCACCATAGACCAATCACTTGCCCGAGTATGCAAGTATTTTCACCGAATTTCACTAACCATGTGCGATACAAACGCACGTCACAACTGCATGTCGGTTGCACAATTGTCACCATATGCAGCATCAAGTTAAACATGTTTAGATAACAACATGCCTACATCATTTTGTATTACCAGCCCTGAAGAGTCGTGTTGACTCAACCGTACACGACGAAACACGTGTCGGCGATTGATATTATTCTCAAGTCTGGAGAAAATTAAACATCTTGCTGTGACAAGAAGATTTACACCAAAGAACCTGCTTCTGCGCTTCTTTTTAACTTTTTGTCATTGTACCTTGTTTTGACAAACACACATGTAGTTGCGAGAGCTTATTTTTGTTAAATCACCCGGGTCACTAGATTACCAAATTTTCCACGCACTGGGCCCTGGCGTGCATATGATGACCGTGTTTTGCATGAACCGGGTGAAACCTCTGTCACGCTCTTATGAGTAATCGAGTGAGTGACTCTTACACCACTTACTATTCATGTACCTGACTTACCACAGGCACATTACTCCTGACGGATCAGGAGCTAGCAGTGGACAGGTGATAAGGGTTTTCCTAAAAGGGAGAAAATTCTACTTTACACATTTAATACCTTTAGTATCGTTTTAATGTATAATGACCACAGACACCTTGATGGTTTTAAGGGTTTTATATAGTATAAGTTTAGAACGAAAATGCCATTACAAGTAGGCAAATGCAAAGTAATACATCAATGATTAGTATTAGGACCAGGATATAACTATGGATTAAAGTGAGTATCATAGAGTAAAAGGGAACACTATAGGGCATGAATCATAATGAACATTTATCTAATACAGTTTAATCTAGGGCTAGGACGTGAGGAAACCTAATGTGTGACCTAATAATCTTATACTACTTCCTGAAACCTTATGCTATCTTTCTAACTTCACGGCAACCATACTAAGGGAAAGGGAATAAGTGGAACAATCTAGAAAAACAGTCGGGTTTATCAACGTCCTATAGGAAGGGTAAAAGTGGAACATTTACTAATAATCAATTGCATGAATTTACATTCAAAAGAGACATGGAGAATATCACAGGCAAGATTGCTTTAATCAGAAGAGGAAAATTAAGGGTATAGTATAGACAGACACCTATGCCAATATTTACCTAAGTGAGAATGAGGACTAACCCTGGCCACGGGTCAGTTGGGAAAGAACGGGACAAGGACCCTCAAGGATTCAGGGAATACCAGAAGGTGAGCAGGTACAGCTCATGGACAGTCAGGACAGGATACCCCTCAGGTCTGGGTCAGGACTGGGTTCACCAAGGCACGACCAACCCCTCACAGCTTCGGATGTAACGCCAGCGTTACCCCCTCTTCTGCACGGAATCCGCCAATAACCCCGATTGGGTTTTCGAATCTCCCAGCAAAGTGCTTCGCTTAGCACTTAGGACTAATTTCCACCCCTTGGAGTTTGTGGAAAGTTTCAGGCAGAATGCTCCGCAGCACTCTGTATCAGGCACCTATAGAGTTCGTAGGGTCAGTGACAGGTCTGCTACTCGGACAAGTCGGACAATTTCTCCAAGCTAAGCTAGGCTATATATACAGTTTTAAGTTCCCAAGACCACCCCTAAATGTTGCAAAATGACAAAGTCCCATCTTCTGATTGGTCAAGGGAGTTGGTATAAGACATTTGTCACCACCTATATTCCTATTACGTATTTCACGTGACATTACCCTCCCCCTAGCATCTGGGTTCCCAGGCATACGTGTGGGAAAGTACAATAGTAAAGTAAAGGTTTGCAACATTGTTGCACATTCAGAGTAAAAATAGCAAGTCTTCAAGGGCGAAGGTGCGCTTGGAAAAGACAGTCCCCTTTTCAATGGCCAACTGGCCAGGTTCCATTGCTGCACGTCCCAGATCTTTGATCACGTGATGAGGGATACGTCAGCTTCAAAATGGTTCCCATCCCTACTTCCAGGCCCTCATTTACGCGGTACATGAAAAGTAAGCGAAAACAAATTAATAACACAGAATAAAATGAATACACTGTACACCATGACCAACTACTCTTAATCCCTTATTTTATAATACTTATAGCATTAAGAGTTAGTGCAGAAAAGATGCATAGACAAAAGCGGCTTAAGTTAGCATGAAGCATGATTAGTGACAAGCGGCCATTTTAACACCACTGCGCATGAGCGAACTTTTCCCTCCAGATTGCGATTGCGTCACATCACATGGGTATGACCGACGCATGCGCAGACTGGATTTCTGCAAAGCGGCCATTTTATTAATGTGCAAGCTTGATTACGATGAAAAACACATAGGCAAGCCTCCTAGGGACACCCGTGTGTTGGGGAAATACAAATAAATGACAAACAATCGGAGTTAGTACAGTTATGATTTAAGGCGAGGTTCATGAAAGAGAGCAAGTCGCGTTACGTGCGAATCCTTGCTCCATCAGACGTCCATGTACTTGTTTCGGAGACTGCGCGGTTAAGAAAAACATCTGGGGGCGTCGACTCTTCGCACCCTGTTTCTGCACGGAGTTAAACTATATCATTTTCTACGGTCAAGTAAATTGACCCTGCGATGTTTTAAGCTACAGCTGAGGCAATATAAGAAATCGTGAGAGCATGTGGCATGATGCCAGAGCTGCTTACTAAGAAACTGGGGTACCAGGTTCCAGTCTCTGCTTCTGCTCAACATCCTGTGATTCTGGGCAAATTACTTAATCTTCCCATGTCTAAGAAAATTGAATGTGTTCTTGTGTAATGTAATTGGTACTGATGTAGAGCGCTCCAATACCTTTTGGGTCGATTTTGAAATGCAAAAAGAACTAGGCTGTCATTGGGTTGGGCCATATGACCGAAGTAGTCGCCATTTTGTAAAAGGTGATTTATAAACCTTGCACATTCAGGAATGCCCTAACTCATGACTGAACAGTTTAAAAACGAAAATAAACAACACGTTAGACAAGTAACTGGACTATGTTACAATACCAATAACAGGGATCTGAGGCTTCCTAATGTCTGAACGTGTGGTATAAGATGGCAGTGAAGGGCACATCTGTTTTTCATCAGGCTGATGAATTGCTAATGGCCCTGTGAGCCTAGGGTGTGGGGGCCTGTCTAAAGGATGTAAGGCAACAGGATAAGGACTCTGTTCAGCTGGGAGTTGGCGCGATCCCAGAACAGTGGCATGTCAACCCTGAAAATAACAAGCAGCGATGGGACAGGTGGGAGATCAGGGTCGGCATGGGGAGATTAAATGAACTAATACTGAAGACATGAGCAGCGATGCGCGCCGAAGCTGAAGAACTGCCACCCCATAAGCGTGCTGCGTGGTGTAGTCGTAAAGCACAAAATAACTTCAATCCAATAACACGAGCAGAGGCATTCCAAACAAAAAATAGTGCTCACGGAGTAACATAAACAACAAAAAGAGTTAGAGCACATGTAACTGGGTCAGTCCTCATGGTCGGTTCCAAAAGACTAAAAGGAGAAACTACTAAGCATATTCACCAAACAAAAGCAGGCATTTATGAAGGGCAGTAAGAGGAACCAATGAAATAGATGGGCCGTGCCTGAAACCCATATTGTAGATACAGCATGTCTCGAAGAGACAGCGTGTGTGTGCTGCCTAGGTGAGACCCAAAAAGTACGGCAACTGTGATCCTAAGTTCCATGAGACTGGGTCAGTGAGTCTGCCAATCTCATAGCAAGCACTCCTCAGGCGGGATCAAAAGCATGGCTTAAAAGAACAGAATATTCTGTAACTATTTTGTTGGTGCCTCACCTTCAAGTAACTACATTTAAAATAACACACACCTTAAATTAAAAATAAGTGCATGTAAAACTAGTAGGAGAGTAACTTTTTTATATTGTGAAATCTCTATTGGTAAAGAAGCGTGGCTCAATGGTTAGAGCGGCAGACCCTGATGCAGAGGTCTGGCCCGGGACCAAGGTTCAATTCCTGACTCGTGGCTCTTGGACTCAATTTCCTGGGACCTGATAATTCTCGCCTCGGTGCCTAGTCTAATCATGGGTCCCACTCTGTGACTCTGGGCAATAGCTTGCTTAATCTCCACAACGGCACCAGCAGCGCTTGGATGCCTGGCTTCACCTTGGGGGTGCCCAGGAGTGGACACTTCACAGGGAAGCCAGGAAGGGTACCATAGCAGTATGAATACAGCGCTACGAGACCTCTGGGTAGTTTGCGCTATATAAATACAAACACATTTACATTTATTGGTAAATTCGATTACTGCAGATATCTGTGTTTGTAACCAAAGAACTAAAGAATCAAATTCTGGTTGGTACCCTGGGGAATAGTGACTTTTGAGTTTATAGTGTTCCGAGGTCCCAGCCTGTGAAGAAAACACTATGAATATCTACAACATTACACACTATATAAGATGGGCACAGAAAGATTTAGTTTGAAGATAAAAAGAACAGTGCTTCTAAAAATATTGTTCTGAGTAATATGCGGCTGTACCTAGTGCCAAAAGTTTTTCTAACCGCCCCTTAAAATTACAATTTTCACAGCTCATTAGGTCACCTTACAATACTTCTCAAACAGAATACTCTTCTAGTGGCACCATCAATTGATGGCAATACAGGCTCCCAAGCAGCCTTTACATTAGCAGATTAACCAAATGCACACATTTACATTTCTTTCAAGCAGCAGGCACCCTGGTAAGAAGGCTTGCTTCTTGTTCATCTGTCTACCCCTCCCTGAGCTTCACAGCACAGGCTCCCTTCCACTTTGGCTGAGGCATCACAAATGTCGGATTTAACTGTCCTGGGACAGTTGCCTGTCAACATGAAGTAGGGGAACTGTTTTTGTCAAATTAAAAAGAGTAGGGGCATATTGTGCCCCTCAGATCCCACCCACTTCAAGGGAGCGTACAATGCCAATCTTTACTGCGCAGTTGGAGGGGCACTTACTGCATAAAGCAAAGGCTGGTGCAACTAACCTAGACCTATGCACTTTTCAGTGTTAAACACTTGCTGAATCCAATAGGAATCTAATAGGTATTTTTGTGTAAGTTAAGTTATTTAAAAACTCTGTACAGGGTAGGACTGTCACAAAAGGCTAACAATGGGGCCCCATGAAAGGTGGCATCCCTGGGCCAAAGCCCACTTTGCTCATGCCTTATAATCCCTGCCCCTGATATACCTCTGTGAAGAAATTGTTGTACAGAGATTTCCATGTTTGATTTGTGTTTTTGGAACATTAGAGAAGTCATTTAGCTTGAGTAGACATTGCTGATGCGGGCTGAATGTTTCTGGACAACATTTCTAAAAATGGCAGATATGTTGCAATGATGATGTAATATTTTAGGAGTCTTGAGACCTATATACTTCATTTTGGGGAGTAAAGTAGTCTTATAGAGGCGGAAAATAACCCCTTAGAGCAACCCTTCATCTATTTTCCAAAATGGTGGCTATAATAGAGGAAGAAGAGTCATATATAGAAATAAAACAAATATTAATGTTTTTTAATCCTTTCATGTGTACACCCAACAATGTTTATGATCTGAATATGAAAAGAAATATTGTTTATCACTCCTGTTTTAGAAACATTTTCGTAGTTCTCTGTATTTATTTGTTTTGGCAATTGTTCGTAAGACATTTGCAGAATGTTGAACATTTGAGAAGAGCATATCGGCAGGGACATCTTTTTTTGGCAAAGGTTTTGCAAGTACGCGTATGTGTACGTTCTGTGGGTAGAGGCTTTAGAAATTTCATAGGTTTTAGAACCCCATCAATATTTTCTTAACCAAATTCACACAGATCTTTCTCTACCTGTGCATGACCCAAAACATTTACACATCTTCTGATCTAGTATAATGCTCTTTTAATGTGTCCACTTACAGAATATGACGTTGGTGGAATGCCATTTAGAGGGACAGGTCTCTTGAACTCACAGTACCAAAGATCGTCAAATGTGTGACAGTCAGAATTCATTTTCCATTCACGCACAAGGAATTTTTCTATGTCTTTAAAGTTACATTCTTCTTCTGCCAAAGCAAATCCTTTTAGAAACTTCACAGGTTCAGCAGTTAAAGCTCAAAGCTTCCGCGAGCCAAAGACTTACCTGCCGGAATTACTCTGCGAGTATGTAAAATTCGAGGGCTACTCTGGGTTAGGAATTAAGTGGGCTAAGTCAACAGTGTTTTCGTTGACAGCTGGCATGCGTGAGGTTGAGCTGGACTTCGCTCTGACGTAGACCCAGGACTCGATGAAATACTTGGGGATCTGGCTGCATAGGGATCCCGAACAGGTAATCCCCATGAACTATGTAAATGTTGTAACACAGATCACAGAGAGGGTGGAGTGGTGGGCTAGGCTGCCGCTGTCGCTTGCTGATCGTATTGCAGTCACGAAAATGTCTATATTACCCAAATTGTTATATTTGTTTGTGAATATCCCCATTCTGCTGAATCTTTCTATGTTCAAGATGCTGCAATTGGCCCAACTGTCATTTTTATGGGGGGGTAAGAAGCCCGATGTAGTTGGAATGTCCTGGTGCAGCCGTTTGACCGGGGAGGATTTGAGGCACCCGATATGTGTCTATATTATCTTAATGCTCAGGCGCAGTTTGCCCATTATTGGTTCTTTCCGTAGCGGTTCTTGCCACACACGGCAATTGAGTCCGACGCAGTACTCCTGATGCTGCTAGAGGAGGGAGCGGCCTCCCAGGATGGAAATTAACCCAGTGCAGTGCACTGTTTGGGCCTGGCCGACTATTGCCAAGAGGGCACAGCTAGATTACCTATATGCCCCGAAGCTCCCTAATGCTGCACATGCAGACATTTCGGCTGCTCAGGAGTGAACCGCTCTATGCGCGTTGGAGACTGTGGGTGTTACACAAATGGGGGACCCATATGAATGGGGTCAGTTCCGCTCATTCCAGAATGTACAGGTGGGTCATGATTCCGGGTTGATGCTGGGATTTACCTACGTGAGAGTGTGGCAGGCGGTCAGGGCTGATTACCCTAACTATCGCACTAAACCGCAAACACTGCGAGCACTGAATGCAGTGCTGGCTGGGAAAGAACGCCAGGTCCTGATCACTAGGCTATATGATGCATCACAGTATGAGAGGGAGTCAGGGGACCACCCGTCATATCTTAAGTGGAACACTACGCTGGGGTATGAGTTACCGCTAGATCACTGGAAATTTTGCTGCAAGTTAACTGGGCGCCTCACAGGGAACTATAATTTACGCATCATTCATTTAACATTTTTGCACCAGTCATATTATATTCCAGTTCAATTACGTAGATTTGGCCTGCTGGGCACAGCTAATTGTGTACGGTTCGGGCAGTCTGACACCAATTTTTTACACCTGGGGTGGCAGTGTGATGGGATACCAGCATTCTTGGCCAAGGTTGCAAGTGTGCTTTCAGATGTTGTGCTGGAGAGTGTGTGATGTGAACCAGAGGTGTGCCTGCTGGGTAGCGTGAAGTATCGTAAGCCCTGCAATAAGCGGGTTGTTGCTTGCTCGACCCTGCTGGCTAAGCGTGCGTTGGCACAGTGCTGGGGTGCAAAATGCACACCCACTGTGAAGAAATGGATCCAAGACTTAATATATTGTAGAGAACAACTGGCAGCTTACGCGGAAGAGCTGCCTGAGGCCTCACGACCCAAAGACATTTGGGCTCCATTAACTGTGTACTTATTGAGGTACTCTGATGTATAATGTCTCTTACTTTTTTACATGATCTCTCCCCTCATGTGTCTGGCCAGGAGTTATTGGACTTGGAACTGCCTCTTATGGGCTTTGACTCAAGTGTGCTCACATGGTTTTTGGATCTGACAATTGTATGATGCAAAACTATTTAAGTGCCGGGACCTGGGGGGGGGGGGGGGTACAGTTGTTTGCATGCTCTGTTATAAACTAAAATTGGCTTGTATAGACACATGTGAGGATTACATTACTGCACGCCAACCTTGGGGCTTTGTGTATACTTGTTGCAAGCCTTTCAATAAATAAAATATTACAAAAATAGCTCAAAGCTTTGTTCCAATTTTGCTCATAGTGTAATTACCTATAAGAATATGTGCCTTGAGCAATGGGCATCTCTGGGTCAAGTTTTTTGTACAGAATATGAAGAGGGATTAAGTGTATTTTCTCGCTTGCTCCATAATGTATCCATAACCCTGACAATCCTTGATTTATGAACATTGCAACTAATCTAAGTAGCACAATAATGACATCTGTGACATTTGACGTACAAGGACTTGATTGGAATCATTTCAGACAGCCCACTCAACACAAAGATCAGCTTCCTCCAATAATCTGTTAAGTTCTTGAACAATATAGCCTTTACCTTTTGAATGTATCTCTGCATGCATCAACTCCTCATTGATAATCATTTAACTTGCAATAATTGGAAATTCTGTGTTCACCGAAGCATCAACAATGTTTGGTGAGTTAACATCTCCAAGTTCATCTTGTTGGATGTTGATGACCAGAATTTACCAAGTTGTGCAGGTATAGCTGTTGAATTTGTTATGGAAGCATGGTCAATTGTTCCACTGGTAGACATTCATCTGATTCTCTCACATTATTTGACAGGTTAGTTCATGATAACTGTCAAAGACAATGTGCAGTTCTTGCAAGGTGCACACTGACTTTGATATCTGTAGAACAGTCTGAATGACCTCTACTAAGTTTTGCATGGATGAAATCTTGACCATTCGCAATTGTGACAAATAGTCCACAATAACAGCAGTTTTCAATGAGGAGACCTTTTCGAATTGAAATTCTTCAGGTATAGGTTTATCTTTGAGCTCCACTGGTTTGATTGCAGCATTTCCATTAAATAGTGCGTTCGCTGGAAGAAAATCATGTGACAGAATGTCCTTGATAAATTCACCCCTTTATTTTGCTACATCCGTTTCTGTATGTGCTTTTGAAAGTTGTTTTTTTTGTAACCTGTTTTGTAGTGGCTGGTTGGACGACACTCTTACTATGGCAGGTTTAGCTTTAGTGATCATGTCAAACAGCGTTTTCTCTTTTAATACAAAGCTTTTGTGCTTCAGTTCTGTAGATGTGTCTTTACATCGTTATACACATATTGTTTGGTCACAAAGTTGTGTAGTTGCACGGGCTAAGTCATTTCAAAGGGGTTTCCTTGCTGCTGCCTGAAATGAAGAAGGTTGGCAGCATGTTCCCTTCTCTTTCCCACAAGTTTCACGATGGTCCATTGATCTTAAATTTGTCATCTCCCTGAAACCATTGCAAATAGAAAGGACTTCATGGTAAATCAGGTGCCATTGAGATACGCATTTCCTTTTACATGTCTGACTAAGAATTCCATTGGTGCTTTTCTGTGATCTCTGGATTGTCTGTTCCAGTTTCATATATGCAGCCACAGCATTGAAACTTCCTACTTTGTCTTTCACCATAAAATGTCTTTGGATGCATTTTCCGTAAAGATATGTTTTTTCAACCTCTAGCTTCTTAACTCTTTCCAAATACCAGGATCTATATCTCAGATAGTTAATGCAATTGAGTTCATGAAACAGTAATCAGTAACTCCACAGGCTGCATGTGCAGCTCCCAGTCACCTTCCAGATCACAGTGTACCAATTTTTTCACTAGAGCTAACATGTATAAAACATTACTTGCAAAGTTCAGATTTTTCTACACATTCATTGACACACTCTACAAAGTTGTTTTTCAAGATTTCTGATTATGAACTAAGTGTATTGAACATTGCCAGGCTTTGCATTATGTCCTATGAATGAAGTGCCCCCGGTGCCTTGTTCACTTCTGAGATAAGATTTACATAACCTAATTTGTCATTCGTGTTCCAGAAAGCATTCCAACACAAGGTTTCTATAGCCTCAAATATGATGAGCATGCCTTGTAACGAATGAACATAATGAGTTCCGCTCAATACTGACTGGACAGTTTTGCTTCCAAAGATTTGAGATTTCAGAAGTGCATTGTCTTCCACACATCCACTGAGATAACTTCATGCACACCGCAACACAACTTTTGCCATGTGGAAAACATCCATCATTGGATAAAGATCATAAAATTCTATGGGACTGCTCATCAAAAAGTCAGCTACAAAGAAGGAAAACACCTACATCACAGTAAATTGGCTGGTCTTCAAGCTTCACATGCACATCTTGGAAATTCTTTAGAGCTGTATATACGATTGCGTAGTTTGTCACTGGAGATGGTATTACTGTGTAAATCTCAACCTTCTTCAGTGGGAGATCACCGCATGAATTCCAGCCCACGGATGAACTGGATTGTCTTCGTCCTTCATTCTGCACCTCATAGGCGATATCATAAATTCTGTTAAATTTGCTTTGAGGACCACAGCCATGTCCTCATCCACTTTGAAACTTTCTGGTAGACTGAGATGTGTTAACGGCTTGTAATGGTTTCATGCACGTTGGCAAGCAGCTGAGTTACAAGTTTGCAGCTTCGTTTTTCGTACAGCTGACACATCTTGCTTTCCAGCAGTTACTTCATTGGTGCCATCTTAAAAAGCACCCTGGCACTGTCATGTGTGCTGGATGTTACAGACAAAGAAGAGCTGTCTCCAAAATCTAAATTATCAAGAGCAGCAATTAGAAATCCTTTTCTGGTAAAGTGACTTGGAAGTGATGTGCTGTTGGATTCCCAAGATTTTACAGCATGAGCTGCTAACTAGTTTCTGTTCTGCACTATGTCATTATAACTTGTTGATACATCAATTTTATTCATTGAAGTGATTCGCTCTCTACTTTTGCACTTGTCATAGATTGCAAAGACAGTCATCATGTGTCGGGGAGTTTTATTTTTGCAGTGATGTAATTCATAAAACATGATTTGGAAAAGACAGTACATTTGCACATCATAAGTCAGTCGGTTCATGGGATTGCCTTCCGGTTCTTCGGTTATATCTTCAACGCCATCATCAATGTTATCGGCTTCTGTTCCGAACTCAAGAACTTTAGTTTGTAACAGTTTTGCTTTGCTGATATTAAACAATGATGTAAAAAATGTTAAGACAAAATCAGACATTCATGTTGATTCCCATGATGTTAAATCAGCTGAGAACACCATGAGTGTTTATTCTTTTTGTTTGACTGACAAAAACGAATTCTGTCATTGCACATTCTCACCAGAAAAATCTTAATTTCAATATTATAGATCAATACAATTTCATCAATGTTGACCATTATTTCTCCGATATCGCTGAGTGTGAACCTGTAGCCAACACTCAAAATTGGCTTTAGAACTTCATTTGCCTTTTCAAAGAGTGCAAACTTAACTGAAGTCTGTTGGTTATGTTGCTGTTGTGAGCTCATTGTACATTCCTATTTTCAAATGTGTGCATGCATGCAGTTCGGGTGGGCATACAAATCTGCTGCAAATACATTCACCTTGCTGTTTAGATCGGCTGTAAACTTTCTCTTGGAAGAAACTAGCTGCAGATAAAAACATGTTTCCCCTTTGAGACTCACATACTCTGTACTTTGTTCTTTCATCAATCCCCCCGGTGGCCCTTGTTCTGGCTAACCACATATATTACATTGAAGAGCCTCTGCTTTCTGATCAGTTCTTGGAGGTTGATGAGGGATAGCCACTCGTCTTCTAAGTGGAACGGCATTGGGGTTGGTTGTCGTCACCTTCTAAGAACACTTGAATTCTTGTTGTGATTCACTCGTTTCTGCAATTTTTTTACAATGTTTTTATAGGCTTTTTTCCATTGTATACAACTTGCAGCATTTTTTGGTTAATGATAAAATATTAGATCCTCTTCACTCATCAGTTTCAGCCTTTTGTGAACTTCATCTTGCCGTATTTCTGCAGCATCTCAAACCCTTTTCTGTTCTGTCGCAGTTGATGTTAGCTTTTTTTTCAGATTAGTTTGGCGTATGACACATTTTTCTTTGTTGAAGGCGTCCTTGGATTTTGTAGTTAGCAACACTCTGTTAGGAGTTGAAGATCTTCTGCTGCCATCTGCTTTGCTCATGTTAATGAATTTGATTCAACGGAAAACCTGAACAAAAACAATATTAAAATAAATTACCAATATGATAGCTAAAACACATCATTATAGAGCTGCAATTTTAGGAAATGGTGGAAGGGTTGCTCTGAGAAGTTATTTTCTCTCTCTATAAGAATACGTGACCCCTAAAACCTATATCTTGACGCCAAAATAAAGTATATAGCTCTAATGGTTCCTAAAATATTATATCATCACTGCAACACATCTACACGTTTTAAAAATGTCATCCAGAAAAATGTGGCCTGGATGTCTACCTAAGCTAAATTAGTTCTCTAATTATACAAAAAAAAATCAAAAATGAAAATCTCTGGAGAACTATTTTTAAGGAGGTATATCAAGGCGCCAGGACTTGCAATCTTTGAAGGGTTCCCAAGACCCACCAACCATTTTGAGCCTCTCGATGCGATTGTTTTAACTTGGTTATTTGATGTACTTTAGTTTTTCAAAATGGGGCTGAAATCTGTTTTTAAAGGAACACACTTAACTTTCTCCTTTTTTTGGAGTTTCCCCTATCAGGTGAATAAAAGCAAGTTGTTTTGTTAGTTTCTATATCAAATGTAACAGTTTTTATTTTTTATTTTTACATTAAATATGGCATGATTGTAATTCTTTGGCAGGAATACCATATCTTATATGGTGGCATGTGCTCCACTTAACCCCTTAAATCTTTTGATGTATGTGGGGTACACCCTTGTCATTGCAGAGAATTCCTGGAGGGGGTGGGCAGGGGGAATACACGAGGACACTCTACCCAAATTCTCTCACAGCTGTCTAGCTCTTTTCATTCATTATCAGTTGAGATATAATGTCCTCTGTTTGCTGCACTGGTTTCTCAAATGCTGTGATTTTATCATCACTCTATTGCACTCTATGTGGGGGGACACATGTAAGCTGATTCACCTCTCCTCCCTCAAATCAGAGGCTCTTTTCTTTGGAGATTATTTCTGATTTTATTTGCGTGAAAAACATTTTTGATTGGTAAAAATGTGTTCTGTTGCCTTCCTGTTTTTTCTGACTACCTGATTTTGGAAAAGCTCATTTCAATATTGGTTGTTGATAGCTGTCCACCATGCTTTTCTCCTGCACTTCAGGTCTGTTTCAGGGCAATTCCAATGTTAATTTGCCTACTATAATTCTGTGATCAAATCAGTTTCTAGGAAGTGGACTCTTAACCATTTTAACATGGATTTGAAAAAAAGCTGGTGGTATCACTACTGTCTGAAGGTAGACTTGCCTTATTGCTCCTATGATCTCTCATTTGATTTGGAATTTTAAGTGCATCTGTATATGTTTTTAGTTCTTCTGTTTATAGTCCCAAAGCACTAAAAACCAGAAAGTTCTGCTGCTTTTGTATTTGCTCCGGTATTTTCTTTCCTTTTTTCATTTTATTTTTAGCTTGGTTCAGCTTAAAATACATTTCATGATATAGGAATAACTCTCTGTTTTCTAATACAAAAGAAATGTGTATTGCTTTATCATTATATTAATACATGATTCATTAAATGTCAGACAACAGTTCACAGCAGTTAAATTACATATACTTTTCAGAAAAAAAGACTATGTGTTATACTGTTTATGCACTGCCCCAACACGCTTTGCAGACACCGCCATAGTGGGGCTACGCAAAGTGTGTGGGTGGACATAGCGTCACCCCATTTCGAGGAGCTTCGCGGAGCCCCACTATGCCCACCCCTACTATATATCCTCCTACTTTAGAGTAGATAGCTAATACCTGTAAAAGAGCTTCTTTTGATTATCTATCTGGGGTTGTATAAATCACTAGGTCATCAGCCTATCGTCACTAAGCTTTGGGATTAATGTTGCTCCAGTAGCAATTGCTAGTGGTTCAATGTAGAGTGCAAACATAATTCGGTAGAAAACTCATGCCTGCCATGTACCCAGTGTTATCTTGATTTGTGCTCGTGCTCTTCCGATTTATTTGAGCAAAGCATTTGCTCCTGTATGAAGTAAAGCTGTCCTAACTAATTGATCCAGAGAACACAAATTACCACTGCACCAAGTTCAATGCTTTTTCAGCATCTAAAAAAATAAATGCTGCAGGGATATTATTAACAGATACATAAAAGCCTCTAGCAGAAAAAAGAGAAATAAAATTGAAAGCTTGACAGAAGTCAATTTCTATCTTTATGAATTATTCCAGATGTTACTGCTGCCAGCCATATTGCAATTCATTTCTCCTAGATTTTGTAATCCAAATTCAATAGATTCATTGGTTGAAATGAATTCAGGTTGGAAGTATCCTTCCGTTTTCCCAAAAACTATTTAGAGCGTCTCTCAATAAAGGAGGTGGTGAATTTTACCTCTAAATAAACTATAATTAAAATAATTTTGACTTAATGGTCTTTAATTCTTCTGTAAAAGTCTGATACAGTTCAGAAATATACCCATCTTCTCCCGCTGCATTGGCCCTCAAAAACGTCAACAGCAGTTCGTTTTTTGTGCACACCATCGGTTTAAATATTCGAACTGACAAAGAGTACTTGCCTTATCTTTTTCTTCGGAATGGTTTCTGTCCTTCTTCGGGTTGCCCTATTGGTTTTCCATATTAGCTCCAGTGGAGCCGTCCTAATATTTAATTCGAAAAAAGGGTATTAGGCTTGTTTTGATGTTCTTACAAAACCCTGCATAATATATTAGAGTGTGATTTAGCTTCCACCTTTCGATATCTTACTTGGAGAATGGAGGCACAGATCCAAAGCAAATGCGGTGGGGCAGTGAAACATTTTGGCACAAAACTGCCGAAACCCATTTGTCCCATTTTGAGAGTTTAAAAAAAATCTATTTGCGCAGTCATTTGAAATCTTTTTTTAAAAAAAGTCATTTACTGTATTGTAGAGTTCACACATTTTCATGGATCAATTTGTCCTAGCTCTAAGTTTAAGATCTGAAGAGCCTGTGCAGCTTTAGGCTTCATGTTTAACACACCATTCTTTGAGTCCAATACAACTGATTACAGAGTGTTGAAGTCCCTCCAAATAATAACAAATTTAGTGAGTTCAATTAAGGTCACCTCCAACTGATATAACGCTTCTGACCATCTTCTATAGGGCCATAGCGGGGTTTTAATTCTCATATCTTGTTTGTTAAGTTTCAATGCAACTACTACTCCCATCTTCCTTATCCACTTTCACCATAGGCCCAGAGAATTTACTGGAAGCTAAATTTGCCAACACCCATGAGAGGCTGAGATTGATGAAAAGGCTATCATTTTAAAAAGTCCAAGATTTAATCTGCTTTTGCTAGAGCTTTTCAAATGTCTTTCCTGCATTAATAAAAAAGTAGCTTTCTGCTTGTGTGCCCATGCCAATATCACCTTTTTCTTCTGTTTATTATTTACCCTATTAACGTTTACTGAAAATATCTCAGACTGATGCATCTATTAAAAAGACAATGGAGATCTGGAAGCTGTTCCTACTTTTTCTTCTCTTTCCAATCTTGAGCCTCTTTCCAAATTTAATTTCCCCTCCTCCCAAGCCCCATTCTGTGTCCCCTCTGCCTTCTCTCCAGTGAGTGCCCACCCTACTCCCACCACAGAGCTTGGATTGTGTGGAGATCTGTGCCTCTTCGGACAGCATTTAAAAACCTTATACTTCCTGTTATTTTGTCCCCACACTGATTCATTGATTGTTTTCCTCATCAACCATGCTTTTAATATCTTTTTATCTTCTGATCCAAAGAAAAAACACACATCATTTTTCCCCAGTGGTTGCTGGTTATATTTCTTAAGGCTGCATCACAATGACAAGAAATAACTATCACTTCAGCATCAACCATGCAGTGACCAGAGCAACTGCACCTGCGAAACCTAAAATACTACATTCATTCAACAAAGAAGCTGTACCATTTATTAACTATTTTTGAGATAGTCTTCTCCATGGGTCCCTTTCCATGCTAAACGTTTTTATTCTCTGTTTGTAGCTCTGCCAGGAGAGTGTGTGCAGGGTCGATATCTATAAAAATGTTAAATATACTTATTGAAAGTACTTTAATGTTGCCAATTATAACAACATAGCTTGAGCTCCATCAGTTTTAAATGCCGGTATCATTAACCTGAAAGGTCTTCTCCTCTTAGCAGTCTCAAATGATTGACAAATTCTGAAAGGAGTATTCCTTTGGGATTTTGAGCTATCACTGCTTTACAGCGGCAGTCAGTATTGTTTCCTTAACTCTATAATCACCATAGTTCCCCAAAACCATCCTGGGACTAGTGAGGTTAGGTTTAGCAGAGGATAGTAGAGGATGTGCTCTGCTAATTGTTATATCTTTGCTCTCTGATATCACATAATTCTGAATGAGATGTTTAATATCTTCCTATGCTGAGGATATTTGCTCGTCCTGTTCTAGGTGGTCTGCAAATCTCAGACTGCATCATCGTGACATGTGTTTCTGGTCCTTAACATGGACTTTGAGCAGAGAAAGTTCTTTAGAAAAAAAATGTTGTCTGTTTTGACAAAGATCCCTGCAAGTCCTCACAGTACAATACTCTCTGCTGTAGGTCTAAGACTTGAGGTGTTAATCTATCTATCTTTCTTTCAAGCCCATATATTTATGAGCCAAGTGTGGAAGTGTACGTTGTTTGGCTTATTATCATATCTTTAATGTGGGCCAACATATTCTGTAAAAAGTATTCAGTCCCCCTCGCCACCAGAAGCTGAGGAGTCCTGGATCACATCCTGGGTCATTTCTTGGTCCATGTACATTGGTTGCACTGAGCTTAAGTTAACTGCCTGAGGTGCTGCAGCTCCTAAAGTCATCTCTAATTTAGCATGAAACCTATTTGTAGCTCTTGGAGATTCGGCAGGCTAAAGGCACCCATATAGATTCTGTATGAACATCTTAAGACCCTTCATAAACTCTGTAAGAATTATTCTAATCATTCGGTCCTTTTTACCAGGGTGGCCCTGTCCTTTCCTGGCTGCTGCTGGAATTAATTTGACTTTTCAGTATGGAAGTTTAACATTAAGTTATCCTACTAAAGCAACATGTATACTTTAGTCTTACCCCGGGGTATTAGCAAGAATATTATACTTTCCACACTTCCTACCTCATTTTCTAGACTGAACTATTTGGTGCAGAGACTAAATATCAATGTATAAATATCGACTTGCACCACTATCGATGTAAAAATATGGTGGGTGAGAAATAACACCAGAAAAAATATTGTGGTCAAGAATATGATTGTTAGGTGCCTGTGCCTATGTTTGCCGTCGCTGCTGCCGCGAGTTCATGCCAGTCCTCTGCCTCTGTTCTCCTCCCCAGCTGCCTGTCTACCACCCCCTTGCATTTTCACTTTTTCACTACTTTCACTGTTTTGACCTTAATTCCTTTACTGCCAATCACTCCTTTTTCTTGTTTTGTCCACCTTTCTCCTATTACTTATTGCTTACTGCTCCTATATTTCCAGATTTCAGCATCTTGGCCACTTCCCCATCTCACCTCTGCGTCCCCGCCTCCCTCGCTCCCCAATTCACTCTCCTCTCCTGCCTCCAAGCTGCTTCTCCCTCCCACCTCCCCTTCTTAATGGGCGCACTCAACACCGGACAATCTACCACCTGCTTCCAGGCTACCCGAAGCTCACCCACAAACCCTTCATCTGCCGAAACTGCAGCTTCACCAGTCAGCGTTCAACAGCACGTCCTGCCCCCCCCCCCCCCCCACTGAGGCAGGCCACAACCATCTCAGACGCATACTGCTCAACACCCGCTCTATCCACAGGCAAGCCGTCGAACTCTGGGACCTGCTCGACTCATCCTCCCCGGACGTCGCTTTCCTGACGGAAACCTGGATGAACACCTCATCGGCACCCGACATTGCCATAGCCATCCCCCGGATGGCTACAAGATCACCCGCAGGGACCGGACGAACAGACCGGGAGGAGCAATTGTCATCATCCACAGAAACACGCTCAGAATCTTGACCAACACCAAAGATCCCCTCAGCACCGCGGAACACCTGCACTTCCAGATCCACATCGATCCCAACACCACCCTCAGAGGAACCCTCGTGTACAGATCCCCCCGGACCCCGGACACAGTTCAGCGACTCCATCACAGACGTCATCAGCCTGCATGCCTTGGCCTCCACAGACTACATTCTCCTGGAGACCTGAACTTCCACCTCGAGAACGCCGACGACAGCAACTCCACCACACTGCTGGACATTCTCGCCAACCTCGGTCTCAAACAGCTCATCATGACACCCACCCATTCTGCCAGACACACGCTCGGCCCCATTTTCTCCGCCAGCAGCCACATCATCTTCAGCCACACAATCGAACTCCATTGGACCGACCACCGCTGCATCCATTTCTCCTTTGAGAAAACCGCCGCACACGACCACCAGCAAAGAATCCCCCATCGCAGCTGGAACAAGGTCACCGAAGACTAGCTAATCACCACCCTCGCCCGAGACCTACCAACCGACCACACCAACACCGACACAGCCGCCTGCAACCTCAGGCAATGGATCAACGACTGCCCCAATACTCTCCCCGATCAAGAAACCCTCAAACAGATGTAAGCATGGGCGAAATTTGCGAATTCGCGTTCTGCAGATTTCCCAGCGAAATCGCAAAAAATCCACGAATTTGCGAATTTTCCCGCAAAATCGCGGATTGTTTTGCGATTTGCCCTGGAGTACTTTCTACTGGCTAATCCAGTAAGTGACCCCGGTCGCGCCCTCAACTGGGTCCAAGCCGCTCCTGGACGCACCCATGGACTGTTCTCCTGCTTCTCCTGCAAATTTAGCGGCACCGACATCTCCGCTACGACCTCACCACAGATTCCCGACCCCACCCACCTAGAATGCATCCTTCTCAACACCCGCTCGGTCCACAGGCACGCCATTGACCTTTGGAACCTACTAGACACCATCTCTCCTGACGTCGCCTTCCTAACGGAAACATGGATGAACGCTTCCTCCGCCCCTGACATCGCCATCGCTATCCCTGATGACTATAAGATCACACGCAAGGACCGCACCGACCATACAGGAGGTGGAATCGCTATCGTCCATAAGAAAACAATCCGCATCTCAACCAGCTCTGATGCCAACCTCGCCAACTCCGAACACCTTCACTTCCAGATCCACATCGACCCCAAGACCACACTCAGAGGCACCCTCCTCTACAGACCACCTGGACCACGCGCAAAATTCAGTGAAGACATCACGGACTTCATCACTCCACACGCGCTCCCCTCCAAAGACTACATCCTTCTGGGAGACCTCAACTTCCACCTTGAAAAGATCAACGACCGCAACACCGCCACCCTCTTAGACAACCTCGCCAACCTCGGACTTAAACAACTGGTCACTTCCCCCACCCACATCGCAGGTCACACTCTCGACCCCATCTTCACCTCCAGCAACCATGTCTCATTCAGCCACACTACGGATCTCCTCTGGACTGACCACAGCTGCGTTCACTTCATCTACAACAAGCCGAAACCCATCAACCACCCCCAACCAACTCTGCAAAGAAACTGGAACAAAATCACCACAGAGCAGATCTCCACATCACTCCTTCAACCCTCCCCAGCCCTCTCTTCTAACGCCAACGAAGCCGCCTCCAACCTCACCGTTTGGTTATCCAACACTGCCGACACCTTAGCACCGCTGAAAAAACGTCAACACAAACTTGGCTTCAAGAAGGCCTCATGGTTCAACGACGACCTCAAGAAATCCAAGAAACTGTGCCGCTCCCTTGAAAAGGCCTGGAAAAAAGACCCATCCACCAGCAACAAGGACGCCTTCAAAAGCGCCATCCGTACTCATCACCAACTGATCCGAAAAGCCAAGAAAACGGCATTCAAAGATCGACTTGACAACAACGCCCACAACAGCAAAGAACTTTTCAACATCGTCAAGGAATTTTCCAACCCCTCGGCCAACTCCAACGACATCACCCCCTCTCAAACCCTCTGCGATTCCCTAGCCTCTTTTTTCCACAACAAGATTGCTGACATCCACAACAGCTTTGACAACCAACCCGGAAGGCAACCCACCCTACCATCAGCTGACCATCCTCCCCCCGTTAACACCCTTAACGCCTGGAACCCAATCTCCACTGAGGACACCATCCGCCTGATGAATTCCATCCACTCTGGATCCCCCACAGACCCATGCCCCCACCACATCTTCAACAAAGCAGACTCCGTCATAGCTCCGCACCTCCGAGACGTCATCAACTTCTCCTTCAACTCTGCTACCTTCCCAGAAGACTGGAAACACGCTGAACTCACCGCCCTTCTGAAAAAACCAACAGCAGACCCCACCGAACTCAAAAACTACCGCCCCATCTCACTTCTCCCATTCCCGGCCAAAGTCATCGAGAAAGCTGTCAACAACCAGCTCTCCGCCTTCCTCGAAGCCAACAAATCACTCGACCCCTCACAATCCGGCTTCCGAGCCAAACACAGCACTGAGACCGCACTCATCGCAGCAACAGACGACATTCGAACTCTACTGGACAATGGAGACACAGTCGCCCTCATCCTCCTCGACCTCTCTGCAGCCTTCGACACAGTCTGCCACAGCACCCTTTTACAACGCCTCAGAAACATCGGTATCCAAGGAAGAGCACTGGAATGGATCACCTCGTTCCTCACCGGAAGAACCCAGAGAGTCCGCCTCCCACCATTCAAGTCCGAGGCCTCTGAAATCATCTGCGGCGTACCACAAGGATCCTCACTCAGTCCCACCCTCTTCAACGTATACATGAGCCCCCTCGCGGCCATCGCCCGCCAACACAACCTCAACATCATCTCTTACGCGGATGACACTCAACTGATCCTATCTCTCACCAAGGACCCCAGCACCGCCAAAACTAACCTACACGAAGGAATGAAAGAAGTCGCCGAATGGATGAAAGAAAGCCGTCTGAAACTGAACTCAGACAAAACAGAAGTCCTCATCTTAGGTAAATCCCCCTCTGCATGGGACGACTCCTGGTGGCCGGAAGCCCTCGGAAATGCACCCATCCCGACAGACCACGCACGGAACCTTGGCGTCATCCTGGATTCTTCACTCTCAATGAACAGACAAGTCAACGCCGTATCCTCTTCCTGCTTTAACATTCTTCGCATGCTCAGAAAAACATTTCGCTGGATCCCCTCCGAAACAAGGAAAACAGTCACCCACGCGCTAGTCACGAGCCGACTGGACTACGGAAACACCCTCTACGCAGGTACCACCGCTAAACTCCAGAAGAAATTACAACGAATCCAAAACGCCTCAGCCAGGCTCATATTAGACATCCCACGCAACGAACACATCTCTGGTCACCTTAAAGACCTCCACTGGCTACCCGTCAATAAGAGGATTACTTTCCGACTGCTTACCCACGCACACAAATCACTCTACGACATCGGACCAGATTGCCTCAACTCTCGACTGTCCTTCTACACCCCCTCCCGCCAACTGCGCTCTTCCAGCCAAGCCTTCGCCACTGTACCTCGCATCAACAAGACCACCATGGGAGGCAGATCCTTCTCATACCTGGCTGCCAAAACATGGAACTCACTCCCCGCTTACCTTCGCCTCACCCAGAATCACCTAGCGTTCAGAAAGCAGCTTAAAACGTGGATATTTGACAAATAATCCACCTCCCCTTCCTAAGCGCCTTGAAACCCTCTGGGTATGTAGTGCGCTATATAAGTGTTCTGACTTGACTTGACTTGACTCCCTCATTGGGTAAATGTATAGTGCTTTTACTACACTGCAGCTGCGTAAAGGGCCAGAAGATGTGTCTCCAGTGACCATGTGTGCCTGTAACACAGGCACAGGCACACATGGTCACTGGAGATACATCTTCTGGCCCTTTACGCAGCTACAGTGTAGTAAAAGCAGTATGGGGCAGATTTACAAGCCGCTTGTGCCTCTTTCGCGCTGCAGTTGCGTCACTTTTGTGACGCAGCGGCAGCACAAAAGATGCGCCATGGTGCCGGGTATTAACAACGTGACGCATCTGAGAGATGCATCATGTTGTAAAGCCCTGCGCCATCAGGAGGTGTTCCGGCGCAGGGGAGGGCGTTCCTGCGCAGGAACACCTCCTAAAAGTGGCGGAGTGAAATCTGCAAGATTTCACTCAGTCACTTTTAGGCCAATGCTGCGTCAAAACCCTGCACCTGCTTGAAGCAAGCGCAAGGCTTGACGCAGCATTGGGGAGATAGGGCCCCCCAGAGCATTGCTGGAGCTGCGTCGCGCTTGCGACGCAGCTCCAGCAATGCGCTGCTTTTACGGCACAGATGCATGACGCATCTGTGCTGTTTTTGCCACATGGTGCGCCGCATTGTAAATGCGACGCACAATGGGTGGCGGAGCTGCGGCGCACAATAATTGGCGCATCCCGGGGGATGCGCCAGTTATTGTAAATCTGCCCCAATACATTTAGCCAACGAGGGAGCACTTACTGATTAGACAGTAGAAAGTACTCCAGTTGAGTAGAGGTATTGCACAAAAAGGTGGCATCTTCATGGACAAACACGCAGGGCGGGATTCATTCTGCCCCCTGTTAGACTCATTTTTTGTACCCTTCTGCCCTCTGTTAGACTCGTTTTTCCCTTGTTTTTCTGCCCTTCTGCCCTCTGTTAGACTCGTTTGTCTGCCCTTCTGCCCCCTGTTAGACTCGTTTTTTGTGCCCTTCTGCCCTCTGTTAGACAAATTTTTCCCTTGTTTTTCTGCCCTTCTGCCCTCTGTTAGGCTCGTTTTTTGTGCCCTTTTGCCCTCTGTTATTCCCTTGTTTTTGTGCCCTTCTGCCCTCTGTTAGAATCATTTTTTGTGCCCTTCTGCCCTCTGTTAGACTTGTTTTTGTGCCTTTCTGCTCCCTGTTAGACTCGTTTTTTGTGCCCTTCTGCCCTCTGTTAGACTCGTTTTTCCCTTGTTTTTCTGCCCTTCTATCCTCTGTTGAATGAATGAATGAAAATGGATTTTTAGAGCGCGAATTGCTGCCCTGAGGCGTCCAAGCGCTAGAGGAACCAGATGGAAGTATGAATGAGGTTAGCAGACTAGGAGGAGGGGGGGTGGAACTGAATTGTTAAGGAGATTTGAACAGATGTGTTTTTAGTTGTTTGCGGAAGGAGGCGAGGTCAGGGTTTGATCTCAGATGAAAAGGAAGGGAGTTCCAGATCTTAGAGGCGTTGACTGTTCCGCCTGATCTTGTCCTTTTAATTCTGGGGACTGTTGCCATAAAAGCCTGGCTAGAGCGCAAGTCTCTGCCTGGACGATATTGACTAACTAGGCTACGCATGATTTGGGGCCCCGAGTCCCAGAAGGCCTGGTGGGCAATACACATTGCTTTGAAAGTGACTCTCTTACGCACTGGAAGCCAGTGAAGGCTGGTCAGTGCCTCACTAACTGAGGTTCTGCGAGGGATTTGCAGTAGAGTACGGGCAGCACAGTTTTGTACCAGTTGTAGTCTCTTCAATGTGTACTCTGGGGCACCCAGATAGAGGGCGTTGTTAGAGTCCAGTCGTGACTGTATTATGCCCTGTATGGCTGTTTGCTTTGCCTCCATTGGGAGCAAAGGAAGAACTTTCTTCAATGTCCTGAGTAGTCCAAAGCAGGTGGCGGAAAGCTTTGTGGCCTGAGTGTTAAGAGAGAGATTCCTGTCCAGCCATACCCCTAGGCTTTTGATGTTTTCTCTCGGAGCCGGGGGGGGGGCCAAGACAGGTGGGCCATAATGAGTTGAAGAAGGTCGGATCAGCCGGGCCCAGGAGCATAAGCTCCGTTTTGTCACCGTTGAGCTTTAGTGATGACAGAGTCATCCAGGCCTTCACCTCCTCCAAGCATTTTGTTAGTCCACCTGAGAGTGGATGTTGAGCCACCTGCGCTAATGAGACCACCAGCTGGGTATCGTCCGCATAGGAGATGATCTTAACTCCATACGGACGAACTACCTCAGCCAGTGGCCTCATGTAGATATTAAAAAGCGCGGGGCTTAAAGAGGAGCCCTGGGGGACTCCACACTTCAGGGGTATGCTGGAGGAGACTGTCTGTCCGTCAAACACCTGGAACGACCTGTTACTTAGGAAGGATTTTAACCAGAGCCAAGCCTTGTCCACAATGCCGACGCTCGACAGGCGGTTCAGTAAGGTATTATGACTGACCGTGTCGAACGCCGCGCTGAGATCAAGGAGGATCACTGCCACTGATCCTCCTTGATCAAGAATTTTCCTGGACTCCTCGATGACCATTAGGAGGGCGGACTCTGTTCCGTGATTAGGCCTGAACCCTGTCTGGGTGGAGTCTAACAGCTGGTTATCTTCAAGAAAGCTAACCATCTGGAGATTGATATACTTCTCCGCAATTTTACTCACCCAGGGAAGCAGTGAGATCGGACGATAGTTGGCAAAGTCCGAAGGGTCTAGGTTTGGCTTTTTTATCAGTGCTCGGACCATTGTCTGTTTCCAGGCAGGAGGGACAATACCAGAAGCAATGGAGGCATTCAGAAGGTTCTTGATGATAGGTAGGACCGTCTGAGATGCGAGTAACATGGCCTCTGGGGGTGCCGGGTCGGTTGGAGAACCGGATTTTACTTTCCGAGCCATGGATTCTACCACTTCCAGATCCATGCAGGGAAAGTGGTCAAGTGTGGGTGAAGAGGCTAGCCCAAGGTCTGATCCCCTGATGGTATCCTGAACTATCGGAGGAGTAGTGCTAAGAGGGAAGGAAGTGTATATTTTATTTACTTTGGCCGAGAAAAATTCCGCCAGATCGTTGCATTGGGAGACAGATTTTTCCTCATATACACTGGGGGGGGGGGTGGTTTTGTCAGTTTTTGCAAAGTTTGGAAGATTTCCCTAGATTTAGATTTTGAAGCTAGGATTTTGTCAGAGAAGTATGATGCTTGAGCTGCTTTTATTTCCTCTTTATATGCTTTTATTTCTTCCCGATATCGAATTTTTTCCTCCGTGGAATAGTCTGAGCGCCATTTTCTTTCTATTTTTCGACAATGGCGCTTTTTGTTCTTGAGGGCTTCCGAGTACCATGGTGCTGTTTTGTGGGAACGTTTTACTGTGGATTTCTTGAGAGGGAGGATGGTTTCGAGAGAGTGCAGGATCCAATTTTCGTAGTCCTGGTTTGCCAGACATGGATCTTCGTTATTAGGGGGAAGTTCTTCCATTAGTTTATTCGTCCATTCATCCACTTGTATCCGTGCCCAGGATCTAGCATGTCTTGTCATAGGTGTTACCGGGATGGGTTTCTGGGTGGACCAGGTGAAGGGCACCAAAAAATGGCCAGTCCAGGGGAGAGGGAGTGGGGACTCAACTACAAAATCCACACAGTTACTAAAGACTGGATCTAAGAGGTGTCCTTTCACATGAGTTGAAGTATTTACTCATTGGATGAGTTGTAGTGCGGCCAGGTCGTCGGCTAATGTAGTAGCCGTGGGATCCGATGGTGAATCAAAGTGAAAATTAAGGTCGCCTAACACGGTGAAGTTGGCGGCAGTGCTGATGCGTGGCGCCACTATTCCTGGTAGGCAGCTATGAAATTGTTTGGGGGGGCCAGGTGGGCAATATATCAATGTGCCCGAGAAGCAGTGGTTGGGGGAAAGCTCCAGCGAGAAAGCTATGCTTTCACAATCTGGGATATTTTCCAAGGTGAGTCTGCAGCGATATTGATCTTTGAATATGATTGCTAGTCCTCCCCCTCTGCCGTCTGGACGATCCTGACGAATGATTTGATAACCAGAGGGGAGGGATGCTACCACATCCGGGTCGGAGTCAGACGTTAACCATGTTTCCGTAAGAAACAGTGCGTCCGGCCTGCGTTCCTCCAGTAGGAGGGATATTTCCACCTTATGTTTAGGTAGGGATCTGCAGTTTAATAGGAGCATGCAGTATTCATGCTTCAAGGGTTTGGTCTGCCATGTGATGAGAGGGGCGTTACATTTTGGACAAGTGGCTGGAAGGGACATTGTGTCGAGACAGTACCTTACACAATCATGTCCCACGGGCCTCATGCCATGAAGAGCATCTGCGCTGTAGGCTATGGTCTGTTTGGCCTGAGATGTAAGGGGTATGGCCCCTGGCCCGGACTCGGCGCGGACAAGCGCAGACGAGCTTGCCTTATGCGCGCCTTCGGCGGGCATTCGTCGCGCCCGCTGCGCTCGTCCGCTGCGCTTCCTGTATAAACACATACTTATAGACTGTTAGACTGGTTTTTTGTGCCCTTCTGCCCGCCCTCTGTTAGACTTGTTTTTCCCTTGTTTTTCTGCCCCTCTGCCCTTTGTTAGACTGCTTTTTGTGCCTTTCTGCCCTCTGCATCACCACATCATCAATCAGCCCTACCACAGCATCACTCAGCACCACCACATTATCATTCAGCACCACCACAGCACCACTCAGCACCACAACAGCATCACTCAGCACCACAACAGCATCACTCAGCACCACCACAGCACCACACAGCAGCACCACTCAGCACCACCACATTATCACTCAGCACCACCACAGCACCACTCAGCACCACCACAGCATCACTCAGCACCACCACAGCACCACTTAGCACCATGACAGCATCACTCAGCACCACCAGAGCACCACTCAGCACCACGACAGCACCACTCAGCGCCACCACAGCATCGCTCAACACCACCACAGCATCACTCAGCGCCACCACATTTTCACTCAGCAGCACCACAGCACCACTCAGCGCCACCGCACCACCACAGCATCACTCAGCACCACTCAGCACCAATCAGCACCACCACAGCACCACTCAGCGCCACCACAGCATCACTCAGCACCACCCCAGCATCACTCAGCGCCACCACATTATCACTCAGCACCACCACAGCAGCATCACTCAGCACCACCCCAGCATCACTCAGCACCACCACATTATCACTCAGCACCACTCAGCACCACCACAGCACCACTCAGAACCACCACAGCACCACTCAGCACCACCACAGCATCACTCAGCACCACCACAGCATCACTCAGCACCACCACAGCACCACCACAGCACAACTCAGCACCACCACAGCACCACTTGAGATTCCGTGACGATTCGAACCCGTGTTTTCGACATAGTCGTAAACCCATAATTTCGGTACCAGTGAACCGTAAATGATCCATATAGTATATCCTGGTGTTGTCGCTATGTTATGAGCAAGAGCACTCTTGTTACGAGCACATTTCCGGTACACCGATGGCATCCATTTTAGAATACGGCATCCATCTTGTATTCTTGCCCTCACATAGTCAATGAACAAACGGTGACCTCTGATCAATTCATTTCGCTAAAGGACACATAGGCTTTAGCCGGCGATTCACCTTGTTAAAGGACACGTGCACCCTAGTTCAGAAACGCTGTGGCCGCATGACTCGGCAGAAGCTGCCTCCTCTGCCTGAGGCCAGTCCTGCTATACTGGTTCTCGTGCTCGTTGGCCTGATCATGATTAGGCGGCCGAAGTCGGTAGCCTTGCCCATTTAGGACCCACAAACATCTCTTATCCTGCTTTTCTATCTTCTACACCTGGCTCTGCTCCTTTCCTTCTGGGCCTTTATTAGGGGGAGGTAACGAAATTTACGATGAGGCGGTTCGGCTCTTGAATGAGAAGATGACATGGGATTATGATCGAACAGTGGGAACCCCTCATTCGTAATGTTTGACATCAGAAATTCGTTAACAGTTCCTGTTTGACGCCAAATATTTATTGTTTAGGATACAAAGTTTAAGAAATGTACAATTATGTGAAGAATGTTGTCTACAGCTAAAAAACGTGTATTTAAGGAGCAACCCACTTAGTACAAATCGAACAGGCTCCTAGAATCTGCCCGTGTGTAGTTTCTGTGACTTCTGTGTCTCTGCAGTAATAAACCTTTGGTCTCTGACGCCACCATCGAGAAGCCTGTGTTTCTGTTTTATTTGTGCACCGAGACAGGTAGAACTCAGGGGTCTTCGGGTGTTGTCCCTGACACCTCTGGACCTTAATAAAGTCCAGAACTCCAATTGGCGCCCCACGTGGGGCGACGTCATTCGGTACCGGTCCAAAAGCCTGAAGATTTCGAGAAGCTTCGTGTGAAGATTCCAGAGGGAGGCGCCCCACTTCATCGATCCCGGTATATCGCAAAAGTGGCCCGACGTTCTCTTCCACAAGGGTTCCCGTTCAGACGGCTGCAGTGGTCCGCTGCCTTGACTGTCGCCCTGTCTTGGACCCGAGGTGCAGACCTTAGTACGGCGAGACGTAGACGGGTTTCTCCTTGGTGACGTCTTCAGTGCCCCAGTTAAGTATTAAGTGGTTGCCAGTTGTTTTTGGTTACTTTTTAAGGATTTATCAATTGGTTGCTCCTGTTCGGATAATCCTTTTTAGTTCTCTGATTTGCCTTGGTTTTGTAGATTATCACTGGTTGTTCTCGTTACGATAATCTTTGGTTTGGTTTGGGTATCGATACATTTGTTCATTTGGTAGGCCTGAGTTCTAAGTTCGATTGCGCATCTTTGTTTGTGTTTGTTCTGTGTTCCGGTTTGCAAAATGGTAAGTCGGAAAAACTGTATGTTTTCATGTTTTGGTTGCAACAGGGATTCCCGGTTGGAGGACTCATGTCCGGTTCCTCCGATTGGAACTCCTATTTACGAACTTTATTGCAAGCATGGTGTGGGCCCTATATCTTATAATGAGGTGTGGGTCTGTTACACGAAAAAGTTGGCCACTACATGGTAGTTTTGAACCTGAAATCCTTGATAATTTGGAAATAAAACTGTTCAAGAAGAAAGCCCGGCCGGCAATGTTTGATTCTTTCCGTTGTTGGCGAAAAGAATCCAAACAAAGAGAGATTAAAAAATTGAAGAAAGAGCAAAAAGAGCAAGAGTTGACCTTAATACAGTCTGCTAAGCAGCTGCAACTGTCAGGATTCTTGCCCTTGCCTCTGCTTCATGCCATTGTGCCTCTGCTTAATGCCATTGTTGGTGCCACTGCTTGTTGCTGCCACTGCTTGTGTTCCGCTTCACTTGTTGTTCTGCACCTATGTTATGTGCCTGCTTGATGCTACCACTGCTTGTTGTGCTACCACTGTGCCCGCTTATTGTTATTTGGTCCTCGCCTTTGCCAATGCTTGTTATTGCTGGTGTTCTTTTCAGCGCTTCGCCAATGCTTGTTTTGATTTCTGCCGAAGCGTTGCCAATGCTTGTTGCCTTTGCATCTGGGAGTTCCTATTTTGAGGTTTTGCTGCCGAGGTCTTTGTTCCCTCTGCAGCCTCCATACCCCGGCTTGGAACTATAAAGGCGGCCACGCCCAAATCATCGCGCGGATTATTCTTTGCAGTTTCCTGAGATCGGAGGTCTTCTGCTTCTGTCCCGGTCTTCGCTGTCGACGCTGGAGGTCTTCTTTGGAGTTCCTAGCAGATCCTGTTTCCTGTCAAATGGTAGTAATCTACCACGAATATCCGCTTGCAGAAAATGCAGGTAGGATTTAACCAGTTACATTTTACCGGCTAGAGGAACTGTCAAGAGGTTTAAAGACATTCGCGAGAGGCGTTTCCTTGTTTATTTCCTGGACTTGGTTCATTGGATTGTTTTCGGACTCTTGTCTTTGTTGTGAGACTACAAAGTATTAATACCCCGCTGAAGGCTTGGGGGTCTCTTGGCTCTTTGAATATTGAATGTTTGCAATGCATGTTCACTCTAAATAACGCTGTGATTAGAACAGTAGGTTTTCGCTCTGAATAACGCTGTGATTCTAACAGTAGGTTGTTCCTGAAACCCATTCGTTCTTGGTGCATCAGAAGGCAATGTGAGGTGATATAACTGCTATAACGCTTTGACAAAACTTGCGCTTGAGTTATTCTTCGCACCTTGTGTTGAAATAGTCATGTGTAATGTAACCTTAATGAGTCTTGACAAACCAGCGATGTAAATGTTTTAACCTTGTGTCTGTACTGATTAATGCCAAATCCCGTGCTGAATATCACTTACAGAATATATAAAGATTACACTGTGAAAGTTACTTGGTTTTCCTTTCTGGGCAGAGCTATTGTTATTTCTGGGATTAAAGGGAATACGCGCATTCTAACTGTTCAGTAGATTTCGGGGTGGTGCTCCTGAGAAACGCTAAGGAGGGGGCTTAAGAAACCAAGGCCCTGACAGAATAATCCGCCCACGAATTTGTTTCTCCCGAGCAACACCAGATGAATGCCACCATGGATGATCTTTGCGCAATGATTGGGAACCTACAAACTGAATTAACAGTCAGTAGAACTGAGACTGCAGCGTTAGCCAATAAGGTCATCCATTTGCAATCTCGCCTGGACTCAGTTCCATCTACAGGTCACCATCAAACTAATACATCAGGTCCATCAGGTTCTTCGCCTTCTGTTTCAGTCACTGTTCCTACTACAGTTCCTTTGGCTCAGCCTGAGAGGTTTGGTGGGGAACCAAACAAGTTCCAAACCTTTCTGACGCAGGTTCAGTTACACTTCATGGTTAAACCGGCTTCATTCCCAAATCCTCAGTCACGAACTGCCTTCCTGATTTCCTTCTTGAGTGGCGACGCAGCCATGTGGGCGGTTCCCCTGGTGCAATCCGATGATCCGATATTGTATAACTGGGCGCAGTTCAAGCAAGAGTTTGAAAGGATTTTCGATAGAAGGACAATAACTGGATCTGCCGATAGAGAACTACTAGAACTAAGACAAGGAAACAAGGAACTTGTGCACTACCTTACCCAATTCAATCGACTCATTGCAGAAACTGATTGGCCGGAGGCTAAGAGGGCAGCCCTCTATTACCAAGGGTTAAGAGATGAGCTCAAGGACCTTATTGCACCTATAGACCCTCAACCTAGAACTTGTGCAGATCTCATAGCACTCAGTCTGCGTCTGGACCATCGAGTTGCTGACCGAAAGGGGGATAAAAAGAAAACAGATGTTAGGATCTTTAGCAGAACTAAGGATAGATCACTTCCGAGTGCCCAGGAATCCTCAGAACCGATGGAGATAGGTAGTTTGAGGAAGCCCCTAACTTTTGAGGAAAAAGAAACCAGGCGTAAGAACGGCCTATGTCTTTATTGCGGAAAAAAGGGACATTTTGTTAGAGAATGCTCACTCAAACCTAAGAACTCTTGGTCTCGAGATAGAAAGGAAATGAAGTCGGAAAACTAGAAAACTCGAAATTGGATCAGGAGACTTTTTCGAGTTGGCTATCTCCTCCTGAACAGACTATTGCAAATACCATGCAGTTAACAGTGCCTCATCTCACTTTGAATGTTTCCTTCAGGCTACCAAACCTCAACCAAATCTTGGTGGCGGCTATGATTGACTCTGGTGCCACCGGCAATTTCATAGATTCCAAGTTCATAGCAAAAACTAGCATACCCATTATTATGAAGGAGAAACCAGAAATAGTCTACGCAGTCGATGGAACTCAGTTAACTTCAGGAATGATCACTCACTGTACCTCCCCCATAGTAATGGTTTGTGATGTGGGCTCAGTACAACATCAAGAAACTATATCTTTCGATGTGATTGACGCACCCCAATTCGGAGTTATCTTGGGCATCCCCTGGCTAACAATGCATAACCCGACGATTAATTGGACCGAACGCACTATTGTATTCACTTCCTCTTGGTGCAAGCAGGGATGCTGTGGGGGTCAGGTTAAAGATCCTAAGAACTCTCCAAGCTCCTTTTTACACACTGCCTCAGCCCTTTATGTCTCTACGGCCGCTGAACAAGACATAGCTCTTCCTCCCATCTACGAGGAATTTTCAGACGTTTTTTGTGAGCAAAAGGCAGAAACCTTACCACCACACAGGGACTATGATTGTGCCATTGATTTAACGCCTGGGGCCAAGATACCCTGTAGTAGAATCTACGCCTTGACCGACCTAGAAAATAACCATCTTCGGGAATATCTTGATAAATTTTTAAAAAACGGTTTCATCCGGCCCTCCAAGTCCCCCGCAGCCTCCCCGCTCTTTTTCGTGCCTAAAAGCAATGGAGAGTTGCGCACGTGCATCGATTACAGGGCACTTAACAACATCACCATTAAGAATAGGTATCCTCTACCATTGATCCCGGTGCTCCTTGATCAAGTGCGTTCAGCCACGATCTTCACTAAACTCGACTTGCGAGGTGCCTACCACTTGGTCCGTATCAGACCAGGTGATGAATGGAAAACCGCTTTCCGAACTCGTTTTGGCTTGTTCGAATATTGTGTAATGCCTTTCGGCTTATGCAATGCTCCAGCTGCATTCCAATTTTTTATTAATGACGTCCTTCGGGACTTCTTAGATAGGTTCGTCATAGCCTATATTGACGATCTTTTAATTTTTTCTTCCTCCACGGAGGAACACATCAGACATGTAAAGATCATCCTAAACACCCTGAGATCTCATGGGTTGTTCTGCAAGCTGTCTAAATGTGAGTTCCATACTACCAAGGTTGAATTTCTCGGTTTTATCCTTTCTCCATCTGGAATAACGATGGCCCCAAGAAAGATCCAAGCAATACTTGATTGGCCTACCCCAACATCGGTGAAAGATATCCAACGTTTTCTTGGGTTTGCCAACTTCTATCGCCGATTCATCAAAGACTTTTCAACCTTGGCCACACCCTTGACGCAACTGTTAAGGAAAAATGTAAAATTCATCTGGTCCTCTAACACTGACTCCTCCTTCCAAACCCTAAAAAGAACCTTTACGCAAGCACCTGTTTTACGACATCCTGATTCAGACTTGCCCTTTATCGTGGAAGCGGACGCTTCTGACTTTGCAGTAGGAGCGATTCTCTCACAAAGAGATCAAGAAACCAATGAACTGCATCCTATTGCCTTTCTGTCTAGAAAATTCCTACCTGCAGAAACCAACTACACCATTGCTGAGAAAGAACTCCTGGCCATCCGTTATGCCTTCAAAGAATGGCGTCACTATCTACTAGGAGCAAGACACACAGTAACCGTATACACAGATCATCGGAATCTGCAATTCCTAAGATGTGCAAAGGCCTTAACCCCCAGACAACTCCGTTGGACATTGTTTTTTGCAGAATTCGACTTCATCATAACTTTCAGACCAGGAACCAAGAACAACAAAGCAGATTCCCTATCACGGTATGATCATAAACCAGATGATTTCCTTTCAAATCCCAAGCCTACCAGTATGCTCTCCGAAAAACAAATCATAGGAGCAACGATGTCCGATGTGTTCTTTCAACAAATCAGACTGGCGATGCCTATACCCAAACTCCTTTCCTGGGTTCGGGAAGGCCCCAACAGAACAATTCAACAGAACTTACCTTTTTTCTCCAATCTCTTGTTTATTCCTACAAAGAAACTACAAACTCAAGTTCTTCAGTGGTGTCATGTTAGTCATTTAGCTGGCCATCCTGGTATCACAAAAACCAAAGAGTTGCTGCAACGAAATTTCTGGTGGCCAACCTGGAATAGGGATGTTCAAACTTTCATCCAAAACTGTGATGTTTGTGCCCAGGCTAAGACGGAACATGGTCGGAAGAAAGGACTTCTTCTCCCACTTCCCACCCCAACGCAAGTCTGGGAAGACATTGCTATGGACTTTGTCACTGATTTACCGGAAGAGAAAGGTATGAACACTATTCTGGTGGTAGTGGATCGTTTATCAAAGATGGCCCACTTTATCCCTTGCTCTAGTCTTCCTACTTCGTCTCGCTTGGTCCAACTACTCCTGGAAAATGTGGTTCGTCTACACGGCCTTCCCAGATCCATCACGTCAGATCGAGGTCCACAATTTATCTCGCAATTCTGGAAGGCTTGGTGTAAAGCTCTTCACATCACTTGCAACACTTCCACCAGTTTCCATCCGGAGTCAGATGGACAAACCGAGCGAGTCAACCAGGTCCTGAAACAGTATCTGAGGTGTTTTCTGTTCAAGAAGCAGGGTTCATGGTTAAATCTCTTATGGGAAGCTGAGTTCGCTTATAACAACTTACAGAATGCCTCCACGGGTCTGTCGCCCTTCTTTGCTGTTTGTGGCCGACACCCTCACTTTTCTCCCTTGCTTCTGGCTCATCACAAGACCCACATACCTTCTTTGGATTCACATTTCAAGGAAATGGAACGCGTCACTAAACTCTTGCAAACTAATGTATTGAAAGCCAAAGCCACGTATAAAAAGTTTGCGGACAGAAGGCGTCAAAAGGGGCCTGATCTTCATGTTGGCGACTGGGTTTGGCTGTCTACCAGGAACTTTCAGTTCAGGAAGAGGTACAAGTTTCATCCTAGGTTCATTGGACCCTATAAGATTATTCAGTGTGTGAATCCAGTGGCTTACAAACTAGCCCTTCCTAACAATATGAGGATTCACCCTGTGTTTCATGTTTCTCTGCTAAAAAGGGCTACCGTCAAGCGAAGACCTCGCCCTCCTGCCCTTCTGGTAAAAGGTCGGGATGAGTACGAGGTTCGCTGTGTTAAGGACTGTAAGCGTGTTAGGGGGAAGCTTTGGTACTTGCTCTCCTGGAAAGGCTATGGACCTGAGGAGGACTCGTGGGTCCCTGAGGCCAATGTTCATGCTCCCCGGTTGGTGCGCTCCTTTCATGCCCAGCACCCCGTCTCTCAATATTGAAGTCCTGGGGGGGGGGGGTGTCTTCATTTTTGTTGGGGGGCACTGTCAGGATTCTTGCCCTTGCCTCTGCTTCATGCCATTGTGCCTCTGCTTAATGCCATTGTTGGTGCCACTGCTTGTTGCTGCCACTGCTTGTGTTCCGCTTCACTTGTTGTTCTGCACCTATGTTATGTGCCTGCTTGATGCTACCACTGCTTGTTGTGCTACCACTGTGCCCGCTTATTGTTATTTGGTCCTCGCCTTTGCCAATGCTTGTTATTGCTGGTGTTCTTTTCAGCGCTTCGCCAATGCTTGTTTTGATTTCTGCCGAAGCGTTGCCAATGCTTGTTGCCTTTGCATCTGGGAGTTCCTATTTTGAGGTTTTGCTGCCGAGGTCTTTGTTCCCTCTGCAGCCTCCATACCCCGGCTTGGAACTATAAAGGCGGCCACGCCCAAATCATCGCGCGGATTATTCTTTGCAGTTTCCTGAGATCGGAGGTCTTCTGCTTCTGTCCCGGTCTTCGCTGTCGACGCTGGAGGTCTTCTTTGGAGTTCCTAGCAGATCCTGTTTCCTGTCAAATGGTAGTAATCTACCACGAATATCCGCTTGCAGAAAATGCAGGTAGGATTTAACCAGTTACATTTTACCGGCTAGAGGAACTGTCAAGAGGTTTAAAGACATTCGCGAGAGGCGTTTCCTTGTTTATTTCCTGGACTTGGTTCATTGGATTGTTTTCGGACTCTTGTCTTTGTTGTGAGACTACAAAGTATTAATACCCCGCTGAAGGCTTGGGGGTCTCTTGGCTCTTTGAATATTGAATGTTTGCAATGCATGTTCACTCTAAATAACGCTGTGATTAGAACAGTAGGTTTTCGCTCTGAATAACGCTGTGATTCTAACAGTAGGTTGTTCCTGAAACCCATTCGTTCTTGGTGCATCAGAAGGCAATGTGAGGTGATATAACTGCTATAACGCTTTGACAAAACTTGCGCTTGAGTTATTCTTCGCACCTTGTGTTGAAATAGTCATGTGTAATGTAACCTTAATGAGTCTTGACAAACCAGCGATGTAAATGTTTTAACCTTGTGTCTGTACTGATTAATGCCAAATCCCGTGCTGAATATCACTTACAGAATATATAAAGATTACACTGTGAAAGTTACTTGGTTTTCCTTTCTGGGCAGAGCTATTGTTATTTCTGGGATTAAAGGGAATACGCGCATTCTAACTGTTCAGTAGATTTCGGGGTGGTGCTCCTGAGAAACGCTAAGGAGGGGGCTTAAGAAACCAAGGCCCTGACAGCAACTTAATGAAACTGAGAAAGCAAAAGAGATAGCTGATAGAGAACGTAATTTAGCGATTGACAAGTGCTACCCTGCCTTGCCATCGAGTGCTGCTAAGCCAGTAGAGGACCCTGAAAAGGATCCCCTATTGTCTTACTTGTTGAGGTCACCTCCACCGTATGCACAGGGTGCTACGGCTCCACCTTTGCCAAATGTTTTGTTACCGGCTGCTGGACAGCCTGGGATGCCTGCTCCTGCTCCCTTGAATCTAGCTCCTGCACTCCCTGTGGTTAACAATATTCCTCCGGCACCCCCTCTTCCAGGGTTGCCCGCTCCTCTGCCTATGCCTGCTCCGCTTCTCCCTGTTGTTTCACAAGTCACTTTACCTGCTACCCCTACTCTTGCTGTTCCATCTGTTGCAACTACTACTCTACTCAAAACTTCTGCAAGCTATATGACTCTGCTTTCTGTTCGACGGAGAATAACTGAATACGTCACTAATATTCTATCTCCTTTTTACAAAACTCTAATTAAGTCTCCTGCATCTGAATCTACTCAGAGACATAGTCAGCTTCCTAGTGTTGAAGAACGAGGAATATTAGATTCTACGGCCCTTAGGTGGATTTCGAAAGTTAGGAGGTATGATGTACGAGATGTATTAGATACATTTATGCAATGGAACGAACCAACGCAGCGTTATGTGTTCGATGTAATGTGTTCCCTTTTGCATGAGGATTGGGAGGACGACGACTCTGAATCAGTTCCGGATGAATTAATCCATGTTCAACAAAAATTTGCTGCAGGTATGATAGTAGGCCAAGATGTAAAAGAAGCGATGGAACTGATTTTAGGCTATAGGTTTGATCCTTCTCTCCGCTCACCAAGGGATCTAGAGAAACGTAGTACAAAACAAGGCCGTCAATATCCGATGAGGGAGGTTCCGCCAATATGGCGCGAAGCCATTCACGCTGATGCGGTCAATGGTATTGTAGCCGCTCCGGCACAATTCCAGAGAGTGTGGATACACATTCCGTGGAAACGAGCTGAAGTGTTAGCAGTAAAACAGGCTTTGCCAGATCCGCGTAAAAATCCAGCTGGGTATTATAAAGAGCTGACTCAGACGGTTCAAGCTTGTGTTATGAACTTAGCAGACATCGACATGCTATTTGGCAATGTAGTGCCACAACCTATTTGGGCTAAAATTCGTCACGAAAATCATCCAGTTGCTCTAGGTGGTGATTGGCCAGCTATAGTAGCGGCAGATGGTCAACAAATTGGTGGTTCTAAGCCCGAACCCCTGATTGCTAATTTACCTGGTAGGATAATTGATTTAATGAAAACTTTGATGCCAGCATTGCGCGTTAATTGGGACAAATTGTCCGCATGCAAGCAGAAGAAAGACGAAAGCGTCTCCGACTTCTTCACTAGATTTGAAGAAACTTTCGTAGATGACAGTGGTCAGGATATGAGCATGGAGGGAGGCCAGAGATTATTTGTCGATAAATTTGTGCACAATTTGTTACCAGAGCTTAGTAATAAATTAAAAGATTCTGAAAGTGCGTGGGCTGTCTCTACGACTGCGCTAATACTTGCAACTGCTCAGTACTATGAAAATAGGGATAAAGAAGAGAAAGAAAAATCAGAAAAGAAAACGAAAGATTTAAAAACTAAAGTCCTTTTGCAGCAGGCATATCCGCCTCGCACGAATCAGACAAACTCACAGCAAGGGCCATATCAGAGGGCCGATTACGGTTCCCAAAGACCGCAGTACCAATGGAATCAGTGTGCTTACTGCAAAAAGGAAGGTCATTATAAGAATGAGTGTCCAGTCCTAGCACAAAATAATAGTGTTCGAGGTCGTGGTGGTTTTACGCAAACTGCTAGAGGCCGAGGACGAGGTACTATGCCTCCGCAGACTAATGATCGTCCTTCTAATTATTTCGATCAGCGAAATGGACCATCTGTGCAGCCTGGTAGATCTCAACAGTACCATGTTGAAGACTACTGTGAGGTTAGTGAGGAAATTCAACAAAATGAGTACTAGGACAGCCATGGACAAAGAGAGGGAGTAGTATCAGTTCCAGTAGATCAGAGTGGGCCTTATGTCGCAGTAGCTACATCAGGTGTGGTCGAACCGTTTCTGTTGGATACTGGTGCAGCAAAAAGTTCTATCATGCATGCAAAACTCCCTGGCGCACCTTTGTCTGGCTTAACAAACGTTTCAGTAGGTTTTTCAGGCGCCCCTGTTCACAATCCTGTTTCTGGTCCTTTGTCTATTTCTGTTGGGCCTCGTCAATTAAAAGCACCCCTGATTTTGACGACCGGCTGCAATGAAAATCTGCTTGGTTTAGATCTGTTAAAACGCCTTTATGCGACACTGTACTGTTCTCCTTCAGGAGTACAGCTTACGTTGGGTAAGAGAGTCATCTCCCCGATGTACTTGTCAATGAAATGCGCTCCCACTGGAGCTGCGTTCTCTCCCTGATACTCTTTGGGCGACTGGTCCTAATGATGTAGGTCTTTTGGAAATTCCTCCTTATGTAGTAAGTTTGAAAGCAAATGTTAAATTCCCACGAATCCCACAATATAGGATCTCTAGCGAAGGCAAACGTGCGCTTTTATTGATAGTGCAAGACCTGATCCAGAAAGACGTAATAGAAGAAACTAGAGGAAATGTCTGTAACAGTCCTGTCCTGCCGATTCTAAAACGCACTGATCCTTCAAAACCTCCAGTCGGTGTTGGGTACACCTGACTACGGTAAGCCATTTACACTCTATGTTCACGAGAGAGAAGGTTGTGCGTTGAGTGTTTTGACGCAACGATTTGGTGATAAACAACGTCCTTGTGCGTATTTTTCATCAACATTAGACCCGGTAGCCAGAGCGTTGCCAAGTTGCTTAAGAGCTACAGCAGCAGCTGCAGTGTCCATTCGACAATCTGCTGGTTTGGTCATGAACAATATGCTAGTAGTCATGGTTCCACATGCCGTGGATACACTCATGAACCGAACGAAAACTCAGCACCTCACCAGTGCTAGATTATCAGGCTATGAGCTGACACTTCTAGCGAGTCACATTCAGATTAAAAGATGCAATGTACTGAATCCAGCAACATTGTTGCCGACTAACCAGGAGTCGAGTGATTTGAACCCCATGACTGTTGTTTTAGAACCGAGGAGGAGACAAAAGGACGGATTGATCTTAAGGACACTCTGTTACCAGATCCAGATGGCACACTATATGTTGACGGGTCTTGTTTTAAATTGGAGAATGGTGATGTGACATCTGCCTACGCAGTAACGACTTTGAGTACGATTGTGGAGACTGCAAGAGAGAGTCAGAATTCTGCCCAAGCTGCAGAATTAATTGCATTGACTAGAGCGTGTGTTTTAGCAAAGGGAAAGAGAGTAAATGTGTTCACAGATAGTCAGTATGCGTTCGGCGTAGCGCATAGTTTTGGTCGACTGTGGAAGGAAAGAGGTTTTATTACGTCCCATGGGACTAAGATCCAGCATGGTCAGCTAGTCAATGACTTGTTGGAATCTCTAACCTTACCGACTGAAGTTGCGATTGTGAAGTGCAGTGCTCATCGAGCGGTTACGGATGATGTCGGTCGTGGAAATGCTTTTGCTGATGAGATAGCTAAACAGACAGCTAGGAATACGATGAGTGGGATGTATGTTGCAACGTCTGCGAGATGGGTTGCTGAATCGGGAATGTGTGAAGACACAGTGGAAAGTGTGAAAGCAATTCAGGAAGAAGCGACTGAAGAGGAGAAGATTGCATGGAAAGAGAAAACGGGTAAATTGGACTCGAGTGGATTTTGGATTGACTTGTCGGAGCATCAGCGTTGGATGTTGCCTGATGCGTATGTGCTTGCGGTGGTAACGATGGCGCACGGAGCAGCGCACATCAGTTCTAAAGGGATTTGTAAGATGTTGGCTCCAGTCTGGAAGAATGATGGAATCAGTAAGTGTGCAGAAAGAGTGGTTAGGAACTGCATGGTATGCCTGATGCATAATCCTGGTAAGGGAACCCCCACACCCGCTGGACACTTCGCTCCTCCTTCTTGCCCCTTCGAAGTGATTCAGTTGGACTTCATCCACATGGACCGATGTAATAACCTTAAATATGTCTTAGTGGTAGTCTGTGCTTTTTCGAGGTGGATTGAAGCATATCCGTTAAAAGATAACACTGCCTTGTCCACTGCTAAAATCCTCCTGAAAGAATACTTCCCCAGGTAAGGAATGCCACGGATTGTATGGTCAGACAATGGGAGTGAATTCGTAGGGAAAGTTATGCAGAGTGTGTGTGCAGGCTTAGGGATTAAGCAGAAGTTTCATAGTGCGAACCACCCCCAGTCAGCAGGTTTAGTTGAAGGGTACAATGGTACTCTTAAACTGAAACTTGCTAAGATCCAAGCTTGCACGGGTTTGTCCTGGCCAGATGCACTTCCGCTGGCTTTGTTATCCACTAGAGCGACTGTGCACTCTCGAGTAGGGCTTAGCCCATATGAGATTGTGTTCGGTCGCCCTGCAAATGTCTGGGGGGTACCGAGACCACGAGAATTCAAGCAGCTAGAGTACCCAATGTTAATTGATTACCTTTTTGACTTGACTGCTAAATTGAGTCTCATTCACCAACAGGTTTTCGATGCATTGCCAAAGCCTCCGGAAAGTCCAGGCCACCAGCTGAAACCCGGCGATTTCATCGTCATCCGAAACTTCGGACGGACCAGGAATCTCCAACCGAAGTTTGTGGGCCCCTTTCAAGTGCTCTTGGCGACAAGGACTGCTGTACGTGTGGCTGGCCGGAAAAATTGGGTCCACGCTACTCACACTAAGCGTGTACCCCTTCCACTCCCTTATGACAATTGGGTTAGACAAGGAATTGGTGCCTCTGACACAGAACCTGTTCCTAGATATGTTCCTTTCAGTGATGCAGAACTGACAACTGATTCACCGAACTCTGACTCCCCCCCTAAAGCTGCTTCTTTGATCACTGACCAGAACACTGCATCGAACGAAAATTTGTCATCTGCGAATTCGAACATTGTTGCCCCTGCTGAAAACAGACTATTCCCGGATCAAACAACGCCAGGAAAACTGAGATACAACCTTCGTTCTCATTCTAAGGACAAATAAAGCAGGAAACTGCCTATTTTTCATATTTGATCCATTACATTACCTCCAGCCAGGAAGTTTACTGAACATTTTTGTATTTCCCTGTTTATTTCTGTTGTTTCTATTACCTTGCCGTCTGGGTCGCCGTAGGGTCGTGGCTTTGTGCCTAGTTGAATCTGCGGGGGCCAGACACAAGGTCGGTCTTTCTGTTAGTTCTGGGAACTCCCAGGGCTGATAGAGGCATTTTCAACTACGTACAAATCATCAGTGGTCACGAGCGGTTGTAGAAGATGGAACTTCCTGGGCTGCGCCGAGAGAATGTAATTTATGCTCGCAGAAATAGATTATACAAAATTTTACATAGCAAATGCTTTCTGATGCAATGTGCAATTACATTTTTGATTGTTTTAATAACGTTGGTGGGTGGAATTGCCTTTGGAATTCATTTAATCTTTGCACCGATCACGACTCCATAACCTTCCCATGTTCTTGTTTCTCCTACTGTTGCTTCTTTTCATTCCTTTCATCCGTTTCCTGAACATGAGCAAGCTCGACGCTCAGAATTCATAAATAACACTTTTGTACAGCTCTTGCACCAACACCAACTGGTAGTTAACACAACGGACTGCTGGGTGTGCGGTTTGATACCACACACTATGGATAAAGGCATTCCCTACCTGGTCTTGCCTTTTAGCTATAATGGATCATGTCGGTCCTTTCAGACCGTATTTGTCTATGCCCTCGAGACCTATCCCCCGCGTCCTCCACGTTCAACCAAGTATAACTCCGCTAATAAAGCCTTGCTAAAGGGAATAACTGACATGATTAAAGACGTCCATAACACCCCATTTATTCCTAAAGATGAGCTACGAGTTTACTTGAGTTGGAATGCTACGGAATATAGCATTAGTTTGGGTGAAAACAAGCGTAAGAGCTCCACTCCAGTTTGGGTCGTACCTCACCGAGGTCAATTCTGCTTGCAAGGTAATGGGAGAAATCCAAGAGCTCGGCTAGGGAAGAGTGACTGTGTTGAAACTTACGTGTATCCATCGAACTCTTCCCCTGCCTTCCTAACTGCTAAGGGTACCTACTTCATCTGTCGAGACAGAGCATATACATGGTTGCCTGCTGACTTTTCAGGTTCATGCTATATTGCTCGACTGTTGCCTCCAACATACACAGCCGCCCCAGATTATCACAAAACCAGAGTAGTAAGAGGTGTTTTCAGCAAGGAAGACACCGCTGGTCAGGAAGCCGGAGACTTCTTCAAAGGTTTCCTTCCGTTCTGGGGGCCTATGGCCAATAGTAGAAATCTACGTCAGCTAACACGGGTAGTTGAGTCTACTATTACAGAAACTGCTGGTGCCCTTAGTAACCTAACAGCTGAGCTTCAGGCGGATCGTCTCATGACATTACAGAACCGTATGGTTCTTGATGTAATACTTGCAGATCGAGGTGGGGTATGCAGAATGATCCAATCGAGCTGCTGTGTTTATATCCCCAATAATGCTCCGACAGTGTACGAAGCGATCTCTAAGCTACACAAGATTTCCGACTCTATTCATGTAGACAAGGGAAATTGGTCGTTGATGGAATGGCTTTGGACTCTATTATCAGCGTGGGGATGGAAGGTTCTGATAGTTGTTGGTATTGTCTTAGTGTTTCTATTCTCGTGCTGTCTTGTTATCCAGTGTGGTCCTGCCTTGTGTAGCCTCTGTGCTGCAACCTGTTTAAGGAAACCGCCTGTGTTGGGAGACAAGGTGCGAGAAAGAATAATGCTACAGCAACATATTACTGACCTGATGAACATCGAGATAGACCCTGACATAGAGTGAGTAATTGCCTATGTAAGGGCAAAAGGAGGGTCTGAGGTTCCGTGACGATTCGAACCCGTGTTTTCGACATCGTCGTAAACCCATAATTTCGGTACCAGTGAACCGTAAATGATCCATATAGTATATCCTGGTGTTGTCGCTATGTTATGAGCAAGAGCACTCTTGTTACGAGCACATTTCCGGTACACCGATGGCATCCATTTTAGAATACGGCATCCATCTTGTATTCTTGCCCTCACATAGTCAATGAACAAACGGTGACCTCTGATCAATTCATTTCGCTAAAGGACACGTAGGCTTTAGCCGGCGATTCACCTTGTTAAAGGACACGTACACACTAGTTCAGAAACGCTGTGGCCGCATGACTCGGCAGAAGCTGCCTCCTCTGCCTGAGGCCAGTCCTGCTATACTGGTTCTCGTGCTCGTTGGCCTGATCATGATTAGGAGGCCGAAGTCGGTAGCCTTGCCCATTTAGGACCCACAAACATCTCTTATCCTGCTTTTCTATCTTCTACACCTGGCTCTGCTCCTTTCCTTCTGGGCCTTTATTAGGGGGAGGTAACGAAATTTACGATGAGGCGGTTCGGCTCTTGAATGAGAAGATGACATGGGATTATGATCGAACAGTGGGAACCCCTCATTCGTAATGTTTGACATCAGAAATTCGATAACAGTTCCTGTTTGACGCCAAATATTTATTGTTTAGGATACAAAGTTTAAGAAATGTACAATTATGTGAAGAATGTTGCCTACAGCTAAAAAACGTGTATTTAAGGAGCAACCCACTTAGTACAAATCGAACAGGCTCCTAGAATCTGCCCGTGTGTAGTTTCTGTGACTTCTGTGTCCCTGCAGTAATAAACCTTTGGTCTCTGACGCCACCATCGAGAAGCCCGTGTTTCTGTTTTATTTGTGCACCGAGACAGGTAGAACTCAGGGGTCTTCGGGTGTTGTCCCTGACACCTCTGTACCTTAATAAAGTCCACCACTCAGCACCACCACAGCACCACTCAGCCCCACCACAGCACCACTCAGCTTCACCACAGCACCACTCTGCACCACCACAGCACCACTCAGCAACACCACAGCACCCCTCAGCACCACCACAGTAACACTCAGCACCAACACAGCACCACTCAGCACCACCACAGCATCACTCAGCACCACCACAGCACCACTTAGCACCACAACAGCATCACTCAGCACCACCACAGCACCAATCAGCACCACGACAGCACCACTCAGCGCCACCACAGCATCACTCAGCACCACCACAGCATCACACAGCGCCACCACATTATCACTCAGTAGCACCACAGCACCACTCAGCACCACCACACCATCACTCAGCACCACCACAGCATCACTCAGCACCACTCAGCACCAATCAGCACCACCACAGCACCACTCAGCGCCACCACAGCATCACTCAGCACCACCCCAGCATCACTCAGCACCACCACATTATCACTCAGCACCACCACAGCACCACTCAGCACCACTACAGCACCACTCAGCACCACCACAGCATCACTCAGCACCACCACAGCATCACTCAGCACCACCACAGCACCACCACAGCACAACTCAGCACCACCACAGCACCACCACAGCACCACTCAGCACCACCCCAGCATCACTCAGCACCACCACATTATCACTCAGCACCACCACAGCACCACTCAGCTTCACCACAGCACCACTCAGAACCACCACAGCACCACTCAGCAACACCACAGCACCACTCAGCACCACCACAGCACCACCACAGTAACACTCAGCACCACCACAGCAACACTTAGCACCACCACAGCAACTCTCAGCACCACTCAGCGCCACCGCAGCATCACTCAGCACCACTCAGCACCACCACAGCACCACTCAGCACCACCACAGCACCACTCTGCCCCACTCAGCACCACCCAGCACCACCACAGCATCACTCAGAGCCACCACAGCATCACTCAGCGCCACCCCAGCACCACTCAGCACCACCACAGCATCACTCAGCACCACCACAGCATCACTCAGCACCACTCAGCACCAATCAGCACCACAACAGCACCACTCAGCACCACCACAGCACCACTCAGCACCACCACAGCATCACTCAGCACCACCACAGCACCACCAGAGCACAACTCAGCACCACCACAGCACCAGCACCACCACATCACCACTCAGCACCACCACAGCACCACTCAGCACCACCACAGCACCACTCAGCCCCACCACAGCACCACTTGGCTTCACCACAGCACCACTCAGCACCACCACAGCACCACTCAGCAACACCACAGCACCACTCAGCACCACCACAGCACCACCACAGTAACACTCAGCACCAACACAGCACCACTCAGCACCACCACAGCATCACTCAGCACCACCACAGCACCACTTAGCACCACGACAGCATCACTCAGCACCGCCACAGCACCACTCAGCACCACGACAGCACCACTCAGCACCACCACAGCATCACTCAGCACCACCACAGCATCACTCAGCGCCACCACATTATCACTCAGCAGCACCACAGCACCACTCAGCACCACCACATTATCACTCAGCACCACCACAGCACCACTCAGCACCACCACAGCACCACTCAGCAGCACCACAGCACCACTCAGCACCACCACAGCATCACTCAGCACCACCACAGCATCACTCAGCACTACCAAAGCACAACTCAGCACCACCACAGCACCACCACAGCACCACTCAGCACCACCCCAGCATCACTCAACACCACCACATTATCACTCAGCACCACCACAGCACCACTCAGCTTCACCACAGCACCACTCAGCACCACCACAGCACCACTCAGCAACTCCACAGCACCACTCAGCACCACCACAGCACCACCACAGTAACACTCAGCACCACCACAGCAACACTTAGCACCACCACAGCAACTCTCAGCACCACTCAGCGCCACCGCAGCATCACTCAGCACCACTCAGCACCACCACAGCACCACTCAGCACCACCACAGCACCACTCAGCCCCACTCAGCACCACTCAGCACCACTCAGCACCACCACAGCACCACTCAGCACCACCACAGCATCACTCAGAGCCACCACAGCATCACTCAGCGCCACCCCAGCGCCACTCAGCACCACCACAGCATCACTCAGCACCACCACATTATCACTCAGTACCAGCACAGCACCACTCAGTACCACCCCAACATCACTCAGCACCACTCAGCACCACCACAGCACCACCACAGCAACACTCAGCACCACCACAGCAACACTCAGCACCACGACAGAAACACTCAGCACCACTCAGCGCCACTGCAGCATCACTCAGCACCACTCAGCACCACCACAGCACCACTCAGCACCACCACAGCACCACTCAGCACCACTCAGCACCACTCAGCACCACCGCAGCATCACTCAGAGCCACCACAGCATCACTCAGCGCGACCCCAGCACCACTCAGCATCACCACAGCATCACTCAGCACCATCACATTATCACTCAGCACCACCACAGCACCACTCAGCACCACCACAGCATCACTCAGCACCACCACAGCACAACTTAGCACCACAACAGCATCACTCAGCACCACTACAGCACCACTCAGCACCACAACAGCAACACTCAGCGCCACCACAGCATCGCTCAGCACCACCACAGCATCACTCAGCGCCACCACATTTTCACTCAGCAGCACCACAGCACCACTCAGCACCACCACACCACCACTCAGCACCACCACAGCATCACTCAGCACCACTCAGCACCAATCAGCACCACCACAGCACCACTCAGCGCCACCACAGCATCACTCAGCACCACCCCAGCATCACTCAGCACCACCACATTATCACTCAGCACCACCACAGCACCACTCAGCACCACCACAGCACCACTCAGCACCACCACAGCACCACTCAGCACCACCACAGCATCACTCAGCACCACCAGAGCATCACTCAGCACTACCACAGCACCACCACAGCACAACTCAGCACCACCACAGCACCACCATATCACCACTCAGCACCACCACAGCACCACTCAGCACCACCACAGCACCATTCAGCCCCATCACAGCACCACTCGGCTTCACCCCAGCACCACTCAGCACCACCACAGCACCACTCAGCAACACCACAGCACCACTCAGCACCACCACAGCACCACCACAGTAACTCTCAGCACCAACACAGCACCACTCAGCACCACCACAGCATCACTCAGCACCACCACAGCACCACTTAGCACCACAACAGCATCACTCAGCACCACCACAGCACCACTCAGCACCACGACAGCACCACTCAGCGCCACCACAGCATCACTCAGCACCACCACAGCATCACTCAGCGCCACCACATTATCACTCAGTAGCACCACAGCACCACTCAGCACCACCACAGCATCACTCAGCACCACTCAGCACCAATCAGCACCACCACAGCACCACTCAGTGCCACCACAGCATCACTCAGCACCACCCCAGCATCACTCAGCACCACCACATTATCACTCAGCACCACCACAGCACCACTCAGCACCACCACAGCACCACTCAGCACCACCACAGCACCACTCAGCACCACCACAGCATCACTCAGCACCACCACAACACCACCACAGAACAACTCAGCACCACCACAGCACCACCACAGCACCACTCAGCACCACCACAGCACCACTCAGCCCCACCACAGCACCACTCAGCTTCACCACAGCACCACTCAGCACCACCACAGCACCACTCAGCAACACCACAGCACCACTCAGCACCACCACAGCACCACCACAGTAACACTCAGCACCACCACAGCAACACTTAGCACCACCACAGCAACTCTCAGCACCACTCAGCGCCACCGCAGCATCACTCAGCACCACTCAGCACCACCACAGCACCACTCAGCACCACTCAGCACCACCACAGCACCACTCAGCACCACTCAGCACCACCACAGCATCACTCAGAGCCACCACAGCATCACTCAGCGCCACCCCAGCACCACTCAGCACCACCACAGCACCACTCAGCCCCACCACAGCACCACTCAGCTTCACCACAGCACCACTCAGCACCACCACAGCACCACTCAGCACCACCACAGCACCACTCAGCACCACCACAGCATCACTCAGCACCACCACAGCACCACCAGAGCACAACTCAGCACCACCACAGCACCAGCACCACCACATCACCACTCAGCACCACCACAGCACCACTCAGCACCACCACAGCACCACTCAGCCCCACCACAGCACCACTTGGCTTCACCACAGCACCACTCAGCACCACCACAGCACCACTCAGCAACACCACAGCACCACTCAGCACCACCACAGCACCACCACAGTAACACTCAGCACCAACACAGCACCACTCAGCACCACCACAGCATCACTCAGCACCACCACAGCACCACTTAGCACCACGACAGCATCACTCAGCACCGCCACAGCACCACTCAGCACCACGACAGCACCACTCAGCACCACCACAGCATCACTCAGCACCACCACAGCATCACTCAGCGCCACCACATTATCACTCAGCAGCACCACAGCACCACTCAGCACCACCACACCATCACTCAGCACCACCACAGGATCATTCAGCACCACTCAGCACCAATCAGCACCACCACAGCACCACTCAGCGCCACCACAGCATCACTCAGCACCACCCCAGCATCACTCAGCACCACCACATTATCACTCAGCACCACCACAGCACCACTCAGCACCACCACAGCACCACTCAGCAGCACCACAGCACCACTCAGCACCACCACAGCATCACTCAGCACCACCACAGCATCACTCAGCACTACCAAAGCACAACTCAGCACCACCACAGCACCACCACAGCACCACTCAGCACCACCCCAGCATCACTCAACACCACCACATTATCACTCAGCACCACCACAGCACCACTCAGCTTCACCACAGCACCACTCAGCACCACCACAGCACCACTCAGCAACTCCACAGCACCACTCAGCACCACCACAGCACCACCACAGTAACACTCAGCACCACCACAGCAACACTTAGCACCACCACAGCAACTCTCAGCACCACTCAGCGCCACCGCAGCATCACTCAGCACCACTCAGCACCACCACAGCACCACTCAGCACCACCACAGCACCACTCAGCCCCACTCAGCACCACTCAGCACCACCACAGCATCACTCAGAGCCACCACAGCATCACTCAGCGCCACCCCAGCGCCACTCAGCACCACCACAGCATCACTCAGCACCACCACATTATCACTCAGTACCAGCACAGCACCACTCAGTACCACCCCAACATCACTCAGCACCACTCAGCACCACCACAGCACCACCACAGCAACACTCAGCACCACCACAGCAACACTCAGCACCACGACAGAAACACTCAGCACCACTCAGCGCCACTGCAGCATCACTCAGCACCACTCAGCACCACCACAGCACCACTCAGCACCACCACAGCACCACTCAGCACCACTCAGCACCACTCAGCACCACCGCAGCATCACTCAGAGCCACCACAGCATCACTCAGCGCGACCCCAGCACCACTCATCATCACCACAGCATCACTCAGCACCATCACATTATGACTCAGCACCACCACAGCACCACTCAGCACCACCACAGCATCACTCAGCACCACCACAGCACAACTTAGCACCACAACAGCATCACTCAGCACCACTACAGCACCACTCAGCACCACAACAGCAACACTCAGCGCCACCACAGCATCGCTCAGCACCACCACAGCATCACTCAGCGCCACCACATTTTCACTCAGCAGCACCACAGCACCACTCAGCACCACCACACCACCACTCAGCACCACCACAGCATCACTCAGCACCACTCAGCACCAATCAGCACCACCACAGCACCACTCAGCGCCACCACAGCATCACTCAGCACCACCCCAGCATCACTCAGCACCACCACATTATCACTCAGCACCACCACAGCACCACTCAGCACCACCACAGCACCACTCAGCACCACCACAGCACCACTCAGCACCACCACAGCATCACTCAGCACCACCACAGCATCACTCAGCACTACCACAGCACCACCACAGCACAACTCAGCACCACCACAGCACCACCACATCACCACTCAGCACCACCACAGCACCACTCAGCACCACCACAGCACCATTCAGCCCCACCACAGCACCACTCGGCTTCACCCCAGCACCACTCAGCACCACCACAGCACCACTCAGCAACACCACAGCACCACTCAGCACCACCACAGCACCACCACAGTAACTCTCAGCACCAACACAGCACCACTCAGCACCACCACAGCATCACTCAGCACCACCACAGCACCACTTAGCACCACAACAGCATCACTCAGCACCACCACAGCACCACTCAGCACCACGACAGCACCACTCAGCGCCACCACAGCATCACTCAGCACCACCACAGCATCACTCAGCGCCACCACATTATCACTCAGTAGCACCACAGCACCACTCAGCACCACCACAGCATCACTCAGCACCACTCAGCACCAATCAGCACCACCACAGCACCACTCAGCGCCACCACAGCATCACTCAGCACCACCCCAGCATCACTCAGCACCACCGCATTATCACTCAGCACCACCACAGCACCACTCAGCACCACCACAGCACCACTCAGCACCACCACAGCATCACTCAGCACCACCACAACACCACCACAGAACAACTCAGCACCACCACAGCACCACCACAGCACCACTCAGCACCACCACAGCACCACTCAGCCCCACCACAGCACCACTCAGCTTCACCACAGCACCACTCAGCACCACCACAGCACCACTCAGCAACACCACAGCACCACTCAGCACCACCACAGCACCACCACAGTAACACTCAGCACCACCACAGCACCACTCAGCACCACCACAGCACTACTCAGCACCACTCAGCACCATCACAGCACCACTCAGCACCACTCAGCACCACTCAGCACCACCACAGCATCACTCAGAGCCACCACAGCATCACTCAGCGCCACCCCAGCACCACTCAGCACCACCACAGCATCACTCAGCACCACCACATTATCACTCAGTACCAGCACAGCACCACTCAGTACCACCCCAACATCACTCAGCACCACTCACCACCACCACAGCACCACCACAGCAACACTCAGCACCACCACAGCACCACTCAGCACCACGACAGAAACACTCACCACCACTCAGCACCACTGCAGCATCACTCAACACCACTCAGCACCACCACAGCACCACCACAGCACCACTCAGCACCACTCAGCACCACTCAGCACCACCACAGCATCACTCAGCGCCACCCCAGCACCACTCAGCACCACCACAGCATCACTCAGCACCACCACATTATCACTCAGTACCAGCACAGCACCACTCAGTACCAACACATCACTCAGCACCACTCAGCACCACCACATTATCACTTGCACCACTACATTATCACTCAGCACCACCCCAGCACCACTCAGCACCACAACAGCACCACCACAGCACCACCTCAGCACCACCTCAGCACCACTCAGGGCCTCCACAGTATCACTCAGGGTCTCAACAGCATCACTCAGGGCCTCTCTCTTTCAAAATCCAAACCAAATTTGCTATGGGAGGTCGGAAGCCTCGAGACTCCCGCCCTCTCTTAGCAAACAGCAGTGTCCCGGGGATAAGTACCCCGGGACACTGCAGGAGCCGGCCCTGGGGGGTGGTGGTCCCCGGGACCCTCGAGGGCTCCAGGAGGGGGCCACACAGCCCCCCTCCCACAATACAGAAAGCCCCAGAGGGTGGTAGTTCCCAGGGCTTGGGGGGGTCATTGAGGCCCCCACCACTAATTTTGCAGGGGGGGTCTTGGAGAACCCCCAATCATTTATTTTATAGCCCCAGGGGTGGCTCTCACTCTTGCATAGCAAACAGCAATGTTGAAAAAATCTTCCAGTAAGATAGCAAAAGATTTTGAAGTCCATTTTCGCCGTTTTTGTTGTAGTTTGCTGCCGTTAAAGCGGCAACAATTTTGACGTCGTCTTTGTAAATATAGCCCTAAGAATTCAAAGAGTTGTGTACTTCTTTTGCTCGTAATGTGTATAGGGGCAGATTTAGAAGTTCATTGTGTTACTATTGCATCACTTTTAAGATGGGAAAAGTGACGCTAAAGTGGCGCAAGGGGCTCGTAAATCTGCTACACAGTGTTCTGTCTTACTTTGCTTTCCTTTCTGTCATGTAGAGGATCCTGGTAAATATAACTGTTTCTGTACAGCCAGTACCTTTCAACCCTACCCTCAAACTTCTTACTGCCTGTTACCATAGTAACAGTTCATAGAACACTTAAGTGAGCACACAGGTTAGAAGTTCTCCACACAATGTTGCTAATCGAAACAGTTACTGTGCTGGAGTTTTAAACTTTTTCCATAGGAACCGTTAGTAGTAGCTATAGACTCTGGTAAAGAGTTAGCCTCAGTATTATACTTCTAGTTATAAATATAATTTCTATTTTTAAATGTTTTCTAAGTATATAATTATCACACTAAATAATACTGAAATGTTGTCAGAAAAAGAAGACGTATATACTTTTTAAAATTAACTTTTATTAAAACAACAATAAATAACTAGAAACGTAACTTTAAGATAACAATATAATAAATAACTAGAAACATATCTTTAACAAAACAACATAATAAACAAAATGTGATATGGACTCCAATAGAAGTAGGGTAGGTAATCTGCAAAACAAAAATGAAAATAAGTGTTTGAAATTAGATCAATGTGACTGAAGGAGGTAAAAGATTACAAGTTAAGGTAATACTTGTCAATATTTGTTAATTTGCACATCTGCAGTGTGCTTGATACATTCCACCTCTCTTATAGGCCCGCGTTCAAGAGGTGTCTGTACGGAAGTGCCTATTGCGTCACATTTACAAGTATGGTGTTTAAAATGATTCAGAGATGAGATAGAATTAGGTGAGAGATCAAGCCATTATGCAGGACAATATTCTTTGGGGCTTATTTACAAGCACCTTGCGCCACTTTTGCGTCACTTTTCACATGTTAAAAGTGAAGCAAAAGTGGGGCAAGGGGCTTGTAAATAAGCCACTTTATTCCTTTTTAAGTTTAAAGTTTATTTAAAAGAAAGAGATATATAAGAGTAATCATATATAAGCATTCATACAATCTGCAAATTTAAAATACAAATTGGAAATATTACGAAAGAACTAGAATAGAATATGAAAAAGGGGGAGGGGAGAGGAAATCAAGATGGGAACAGAGGGAGGAGGAAAAAGTCTAAAATTCCTATTACAATAGTATTTTGAGGTTATAATCATATGAACAATAATATGCAAACAGAATCTCAACTTCAAAAGTAAAAAGTAAGTTTAAACATAATAATTGAGAAATGAAAGGAGTAAAATGTAAAAGATACGATTAAAATTAGGATATACATAACGACAACAGTAATCTACGGCGGTTTTCGGACTTCATCAGGAATGTTATCTAAAATGGTAGCTTTTGCAGCAACATCAGTTAAATACGTGGTTAAAGGAAGCCATAAAAGATCTCTTTTAATGGAAGGGGATATACGTTGCAGGTATCCAGTCGATGATGAATGCAAACAGCATTCCACCAGGCTCTAAAAGTAACTTGGGCAGCCTGTTTCCAATTAGAAGTTATTAAGTGAAAGGCTACTACTAATAACAGGTCCACTAATGAAGGATTGGAAGAAGAGTGGGGCCAGGAGGGTGATAAGGAGCCTAGGAAAATATTAGATAGGGAGAAAGGAATTTGAGTATTGAATATTTTATTAATTTGGGACCAGACTAGGGACCAGAAATGGGACAAGGAAGGGCATTCAAAGAGCATGTGTTTTAAATCAGCTGAAGGAGTAGCACATGACCAGCAGGATAAAGACTCTTCTACTGAAAAAGAGTCTAGTTTCAAAGATGTTATGAAGAGGCGTTTGTAGATAAAATAAAGTGTTTGTGAGGTGTTCGCTGCCTTGGATGTTTTGTGAATTTTCAGCCATAACCTGTCCCAAAAAGGAATAGACCAACATTCTACAAGATCTCGTTCCCAAGCCAATTCAGCCTTCCCTTTATTCCTGTCAGAGGAGAAAAACAGATTCTTATATAAAGATGAAGCTGAGGAAGAGGTAGACAATAAAGGATAAAGAGTAGAGCATTTGTGAGGTAAAGTAGGACTAGACGGTAAAGAAAGAAGATACTGAATAAGAGGAGGAAGAAGTGAGTCATATTGAGACCTACAAGTAGAGGGTAAGGAATAATTTAGTGATAGTTCTGCAAAAGATAACGGACGATCATTCAAAACTAGTTGTGATATCCAAAGAAGACCCTTGAATCTCCAAGTTTTCCAATAAATAGAACGCCCTTTAATACGTAAAAGATGATTGTGCCAAATGGGTTGTTGATTTAGTGAGGAAGATGAAGGGTAAGAGGAAGGGAGGAGAGGCCTCAATAACTTACGAGTATGTGATAGAACTTGCGAGCGGAAAGAAGAGATAGGGTTGGAAAAGCAAGAGATTCTTGAAAATGAAAGGGGGCTAGAAAGGATTTTTCGATATGCAACCAAACGGAAGGATAAACACACTGATCTAGAGAGATCCAGCGGGAAGATTGTCTAAGAGAGAAGGCATAATGATAAGATTTAAAATCCGGATATATGAGACCACCAGAAGATTTGTCAGCTTTAATAGAATAAGTGCTATTCTAGGAATTTTAGTTTTCCAAAGGAATTTGTTAAGCAGAGAGTCAATCCTTTTAAAATAGAAGGCCGGGATATGTACTGGAATCATAGATAGTAAATATAAAATTAGCGGAGCAAGCATCATCTTAATGGAGTCTAAGCGACCCCACCATGAAAGGAAAAAAGGGTGCCATCTATCAGTGGAAGTAGACAGACTTTTAGTAAGTACAGCAACATTTTCTTTTAAGGTCTCTGAGATCATAGGGGAAATCCACAATCCTAAATATTTTATTTTAGAGGAGTTCCACGAGAAACCAGTGGAAACAAAGTCCTGTTTTTGACAAAGAAAATTCAAAGTAAGAACCTCACATTTATCTGCATTAAGACGGTAACCTGATAAACGAGAAAAAGTGTCAACTTGGGAAAGAAAGGCAGGAAGAGAAGAAGAAGGATTGGAGCAATACAACAAAATATCATCAGCATAGACAGATAATTTAACCTGGGAATCAGCAAAATTAAAACCACTAATTCCGTCATCTAACCTGATTTTCGTTAAGAAAGGTTCTAATGCAATAATAAAAAGAAGAGGAGAAAGTGGACAACCTTGGCGAACACCCCTGGAGAGTGAGAAATAATCAGAGACTTTACCATTAATGAAAATAGAGGCTTTAGGACCAGAATAAAGTAAATAAATGAAAGAAATAATTTTAGGCGGAAATCCAATCCATTTAAGGGCTTGATACATGAAATCCCAACCAAGCCTGTCAAATGCTTCCGCAGCATCCAAGTCAATCGCAGCAATTGGGTAGTCAAGCGAAGAGGCTTTACTTAAGATATTAAAGAAAACTCTAGAATTATCTGAGGACAATCGTCTTTTAATAAAACCTGATTGTTCTGGACCAATAAGATTGGGTAGGATGGGTTCAATGCGGAGAGCTAGAATCTTAGCAAAAAATGTTTAATCCAAATTAACTAGAGAAATTAGGCGATAGTTTTTACAGAAAGTTGCATCTTTACCTTCCATGGAAATTAGACAAATCATGGCTTCTTGGAAAGAGCCGGAGGAAAAACCGTCCTTAATGAAAGATTGATACAGTGACAATAGGTGAGGAAGTAAGAGTTGCAAAATGAGAGTAACATTCAATAGTAAAACCATCTGGTCCGGGAGCCTTCCCTCTCTTTAATATAGAAACAGCATGTTTAATCTCGGATAATGTGATGTCATCTGCTAGGGAACCAAAATCAGAGTCATGTACAGGAGGGGAACTTAACGAATGAAAGAAAGAAGAAAGAGCATCCGAAGATGGCTGGTGTTCAGGAGTATACAATTTAGAATAAAAAGAAACAAACTCCTTCAAAATATCTTCATCTTTAAAGAGAGAGACGCCTGCATCATTAAGTATAGAATCAATCTTTGTCCGTTCTCGGCGAATCTTCAAGTAATTAGCAAGGAGTTTACCCATTTTATTTTGACCTCCATAGTAACGAGCACTACTTTTTAAAAGATAAGAAGATGCAACTTCCGTGGTAGACTTATTAAAAGCTATCTTTGCATCAATTACATTTTTTAATGATGTTTCCTAATTAGATTGATAGAAGCATTGTTCAAGATGTTTAATCTTGGTTAGTAATTGTGCAGATTTAGCTTCAAAAAGCCTTTTCTTAGAGAAACAAACTTAATGATGAACACTCTAGCTGCAACCTTAAAAGAATCCCAAATCATTACAGGAGAAGACTCAGGAGTGAAATTAAAAGAAAAGAATTCAGAAGCAAAAGAGGTGAATTGGCTTGTGAAAGTAGGATCCAACAGTAATGAATTATTAAATCTCCATCTACCAGCATTAGGGTAAAAGGGTACTAAATCTAAATCAACAATTACTGGGGGATGATCTGAAATTAATATGGAACCAATCTCAGCTTGGAAACAAGTTGTGCCAAAGGTTAATGGAAAAAGAAATAATCTATTCTCGATTGGGTATTATGTGGGGGAGAATAAAAGGTGTATTCTTGTGAATCAGGGGGTTACAAAGCCTCCACATATCAACTAAAGCCGTACGACGTATGGTATTAGTGAATTGAGAATGCATTTTGGTATTAGAAAATTTTACCGATGAGTGTCTGTCTAATATAGGATCATAAATTTGGTTACAATCACCACCAAAGACAACGTATTGATCATTTATCATTAGAAGTTTGCCAGAGATTTGATTCCAAAAAAGGTTATCAACATTAACATTAACAGGTGCGTACACATTAAATAGCACTAAAGGTATTTGATTTATGAGCAAATGAACAATTACCCATCAGCCATCTAGATCAGTTTCCTGATGTGTCACTGAAAATTGATGTCGTTTATGACATAAAATCGATAAACCATTTTTCTTACCCAGAAAAGACATGACCCACCCATCTTCTTTTCAGTTTAACTGCTTCTGTCTCAGACAAGTGGGTTTCTTGAATGAAGGCAACATCAGAATTTAATTGAGCTCATTGCGATAGCACTCGTTGTCGTTTTATAGGATTATTAACTCCTTTAACATTCCATGTTACAACTCTAAACGTATATTAGTAAGAAGAAACATGCACAAATATTAAAAAAACAGTGCAAAACTAAGTGAATCATAAACAACTGAATAAGCACTACGATAACATTATCAAACAATATAAACGAAGTATGCAGATGAGAAAAGCTGACGGAGAGAAAAAAATTCCAAAAGAAATTCAAGGAAAAGAGAAGAGGGAGGAAGGTAGAAATGAGCATAGTGTAAAAGTATGAAAGAAAGTACGAAGAAGAAAATGTGAAGGAAAGAGAGGAGGGAAAGATCATGAAAAAATACTGGGAACAGAAATTAGGGACAAATTCAAAATTAGACAAGTAACAGAGAAAATAGACAACAAAAAGACATACCACAAGAAAACAATGAAACTGGGGTAGGTGGAGCCACATGAGGAAATCAGCACACTGAACCAGGGACTCTGAATGGGCTCCTAGCAGTAGAAAAGACCCCAAGCGAAACATAACAACACACAGATGATAACATCACTGAGCCGCATCTAAAAGAAAACAAAAAGGACAAAATAGTTACTATCGGAAAACATAATAACGTATGAATAAACAAAAAGCTCTAGGGACAAAGGAAATATACAATACAAGATACAACAGGAAACAAGTAAAAGAGAACATCCTGAGTAAATACAAATCCATAGGTGAAGAGAGTATAATCAACAACTAAGGACGATGAGTGTCCTTTGAGTCATTACTGTAGGAGTCCAGGAATTGCTGAAGAGCCGCCGGATCTTCATAACTCGTCGTTTTGTTATTAAAAGTCACCTTAAAAAGGCAAGGGTGAAACATGCCATAGCAAGCATTTAAGGAAGGAAGAGCAGGTCTCATCTCCAAAAACTTCTTACGTCGGTCCGCTGTATTCTTATCATAGTCTTGTGTAAAAAAAAGATTTGAGCCATTCCACGTAATCTTCCCTTTTTGTTTGGCAGCATGAAGAACCTTGAGCAGATCTGTGTACTCCAAAAAATACAACACCTCTAGGCTTTGTTGCTGAGGATGAGGAAGCAGAAGAAGATAGACAAGAAGGAGGGCCTAGTCGATGAGCACGTTGAATATTCAAAGATGGAGAGTTCGGAAGCCCAAGAAGTGTAGGAAGGAAAGACTGAAAGAAGGAGATGGTGTTAGATCTGCATTTGCTACGCTTGGGAGACCGGAGCTTTTTACTGTACCAACTAACATCAGGAGGGAAGACATCAGGTGGATTAAGCAGAAATTTCTGGAGAGGGCTTGCCTGGAGAGAGAGGAGTTGGAACTGAGGAAACCCTCTGTAAGAGCTTACATGGTTTTAACCACTCCCCCCTCTATGGAACTATATTTAAAAATCGTTACTAACCCACTCCACAGATTCTTGTTAACAAAATTTAGGATGAACTTGATTCACTATTCACTTGGTAGTTTCCCCGTGTGGACAAAACCAGAAGACGGTCCGCCCTGTGATTATGACCAGTTTTTGAACCAGGATACCCTCCATTTTACATTTTTTTGTGGTCTGTATACCACTGAGAGGGTAAAATATTTATTACCTCACCTGAAGGCTGCTGGCTTTATTCAAGTAAGGCCAGCGCTAATTTTCCTCCAATCACTAAGGGACATTCATACCATTTTTAGTGTTGCATGCATCCTAACAGCTGCCTTCAGATTAAGGAGCAAAAGAATTCCCCGGAGTGCTTTATTTTAATCTTATTTTAAATGTGGTTTTATCTGTAACTAATTTTAATCATTTGTAAACATTAGGAGACAATGAGATTAATAATTTATTGTCATAATTGGTAATCAAATTCACTGATGTTTTTTTTAAATTGTTCTGTATTGTATCTTGCCTTTTATGATTTTAACAAAAATCGAATAAAGTGTATTTTGACTGACTGTGTTAGATCCTTTAGACCCTCAGCAAGGCCATAAATGCGTAGGTTATTACGCCTATTTCGGTTTTCCAAATTTTCCACTTGCCGTTGAAGATCCTGAATCTCTCTGTGCATGGAAGGAACTTGGTTAGTAACTACTTGAACCAAAGCAATTGTTTTCTCCAGATGTTCAACCTTTTGCCGAGTGTGGGACCACTTGTCCTCAAGGCTTTGAAGGCGAGAGTTCGTTTCTGTTATATATGTCTCGCGGGAACGAATTTCTTCTAATATAAGTTCCATAGATATAGAAGAGGTTGAGTTAGTCGGAGAAGGAGGATTTGCCTTAACACGTTTCCCTGAGGAAGAAGTCGTCGAAGTTGATTTAGAGGAGGGTTTTGCAGTCGGACGAGAGACAAGTGAAGAGGAACATTTCAAAGAAGGGGTTTAATTTGCCGACTCCTCCATATGATCTTGTAGGACATTAAACGGGTTAATGTCTTCCACAGGCATGTTAGTAGCACCATTCTGCTGAGGTGTGTTCATATTAGAACGCAACATTGCCATTGACAGAATTAGATATTAAAAAAAAAAAATTCACAGGAGCCCAGCACTTTTGGCCAGTTTAAATTAACTCCGGAGAAAGAGAACAGCATAAGAAAACTATGGTAAGCTTAAACCAGACGATCGCTCACTGGACGATTCAGAATGTCACATATAAGAATTCACTCAGTTAATGGAAATAATACGCAGGTTAATCCTCAACACATTAGAAGGTAAACAAGTTGAAAAAGATCTTCTACTGAGAGAAAAATAGATTGAAAATATTGAAAAAGTATATTAAACACACATAGTTCGTGAAGGAGAAATTCACAAAATGGCGGCCAAAATCGAAATTGCAGCTTAAAGCATGTAAAACTGTCTCCAGTTGCCAAAACAGTGCAAGCAGAAGTTATAGTTCCAAATAAACGTCATCCTTGGCGTTGAAAATAAGGTGAAAGGCCAGAATATGGAGATTTAGAAAACCGGCATGAGGGAGTAATTGTTGCGCACTCACCGGCGTCAGAGAAGAGAAAATGGCGGCCGCGCCTCCAGTGCGACTCACCGAAAATCGAAAACGTAGAAAAAAGCAAGTTCCACGACCCACTGCAGCTCGAAATTCTGCCTACACACGCAGACGGTATTCCGATGCTTAATCCTGCATCGTTGCGGCTGGGGGGATGAGAGGTTCGCTTAAAGGACCTTCATCCCGCTCACTCGCCGAGGGAGCTCCACAGACGAGCGGTCATTCCCGTTGGCGCCATAGCCACGCCCCCAAGCCACTTTATTTCTAACACATTTAATTGGAGGCAATGTGTATCTAGGCCGCTCTGCTTACCTTCTGTAAACACTGTGGTGAACAGAGTTCACAACTTGAACTCAGCTTTGGTTGTACACTGCAGACTGTATTACATTCAGCCTTGATTTTTTATTGGCAGAGTGGACAGCAGCGTCCATAACTTTAAAAGAGAAAGAGAAACGATGTGAGAGAGAGTAAGAGAGAGAAAGAGAGAAAAAAACTGTGAGAGAGCGAAAGTTATAGATGGAGCAGTTAATACTGAAGAAAATCTTCGTAGCTCACCTTTTTGCCTCTGTTGTGTGTCCAAGCACGTGCCGGTTCGTAGTGCACCCTCTAGTTTAGTGATCTGAAAGATAGTATAGAGTTAGTAATAGCAGAGTATATACAACTGCACAAGTATATTTTTACTTTATGTCTTTGTAAAGACAGGATACTGTATTTCATCAACTTCCACTGTATGGAGGTGTCTGTGCGCTGTTTTTCTTCCAAAGTACTATATCCCATGCACTCCCACTGCATAGCGGTGAGTTCTCATTACTGCGTACCCAGACTGTTGCACCCCATTGACTCCCAGAGTCTGGAGGTGAGTGCTTTTTCTTGCGCACTCAGGTGCGGATTCACAAGCTCCTTGCGCCACTTTTACCATGTTAAAAGTGACACAAAAGTGGGGCAAGGGGCTTGCAAATATGCCCCACAGACTGTTGTAACCTATCTATTCTCACTGCTTGGAGGTAATTGTACATTCCTACACAGTGAAGCTGCTGCACACTACCCACTCTCTACGTCCACAGATGACTTGTCGTTGTTTAGGAAAAAAGATTCTCTGCTCACCTTGTGCCATTGGCATGATTGAAAGAGGGTGCACCACGTGTTGAAGCAGCCTTCCAGACGTTATTACAATGGCCACGCATCATCGCAGAATGCACGAACGTTGAGCTTTGGAGGTGTTTGGGGGATGCCAATTTGTGAAACACAACCTGTAAGATAAAAAGGAAGTTAACATTGTGTGGCATTTCTTTATCAAAGGAGAGAGGAAGTGAGAGAGTGACTGAAAAGAATATTTGCAGCTCACCTTTCTGTCACCGGTGTGTTTTTCCCCACATGCCAGGACATAATGCACCCTGAAGCTCCACATCTAAAAGATAGTAAAAGAAAGATGTTATGATTGGTAATTGTTACTATCTTAATGTGGAGCAGAATTACATCGCCCTTTCACACACCTTTCCTCCAGCATTTAAAAACAACTAATTGTACAGTTCCAACTTGTTTAATAGGCTTCGATTTTTAAAGAATTATTATAGTAGTAATGTTTTTATCCGGTTGTGAAAGCAAGTGGTGCCAAGTGATACACGTGGTTTTGATCATCACAAACGTCGGACATTTGACCGATTATAAAAACATTCCTGCTATTGAAAAAAAATATGTAAATGCAATAAGATACGGTATATAGGACTGCGTGCGCCTAAATCGCTGCGTCGCCTTTTTGTATCCTGTCTGCTGCACCCCATTGACTCCCTCCGATGTGCACCCAGGCCTTACTGTTCACCTTTTCATGGACAGGACACCTTCTACATCATGCAGTCCCACTCTGCCACCAAGAAGTTTTACATTTGGTGCTGAGTCTTGATATCACTATGGCAAAGGACATACTTGTGCTCCCATCTTCATTGCAGGTTCCTCACCCGCTCCGTCCTTGTGGTACCACTAACTCAGTGACCAAAGAGGCCACGCACGTAGTGCTGGGCCCTTGTACTATGTGGTTCGGGCCTACATAAGGCGTCCAAACCACTAGGACAGGCCATCACAGCGCTTACGATGGGAGCAACTGTAAAATGGCATAGAGCACGTGCGCCCCGTCTTTTTTATTGGTAGGGTCACGTGTGTAGTTGCGCATGTGCTGGATGGGTGTGGTGTGGGTGTATACCAGGCATGAGGGTATGTGTGTGTGCCGTTCTGACAACTAGACCTGGAACTAAGAAATCAGTACAATGCAAATCTGGGCAATGTTGTGTTTTAGTTTTTTCCTGGAAGTGTAAGAGGAATGGGCTGGCCTGATGTATGCCAGTGCTGCGCGAGACTCTGAACCATGATTCCGAAGCTATGGGCGTGGTTCTGTTGTGAGCTATATGAGAAATCAAGTGATTCAGGTGTCCGTCTTGTAGTGCTGACGTCACCCGGGTCTTAAACACAAATGTGTCATTATACCTGTAAAGTTCCACAACATGGCCAACATGGAAGGTACGGGGTATCACTGACTCTATATTCATTCATATTTGCATACATAAAAGATGGTGGACATGAAACATTTCTGCTATTATGAATGTTTGTTTTACATTCAGTGGAGTGTTGTAGCTGTAGTAATACAGGGCTGTGAAAGGTTTAAGTTGCAGTTTTTGGCACATGAAAGGCAGATAATATATACACGTATGTGGTCATTCAGGTATACTGTTGAACTTGGTGCTGGAAATCAGTGTTCGAGTTGTGTCCACATCCTGTTCTTGTAGAGTAATGGCGTAATCTACGCGTGCCTGAAAATGTACATTGCCCATGTAAATTGCTGGTATAGTTTTGTGTTGATTTTGCGCTATATAATAATGCTAAAAAAAACAATTTTAAAGGAGGAATAGCCCACACTTACTGTCAGAGGTATGATGGTTGTATACGCTATTTATATCACAATATAATGTGGTAGGGTGCAGGAGCAGCATTTTACAAACATAATAAATACACCGACACAAATAGATAGTTGAAGTGTGTACGGGCATGTGTGCTCGACTCCAATTTATTATGTTGCTGTTGGTAACAAGTAGAATAGTAATCATGATATCATACATAGATATTCAATTGTAAATGGTTTATGACTTCTGCTGTACAAAGGTAGGAGCACTACATGTGAAATAATACACAGAAGATTCTATCGTAAAGGGTTCATGAGTTGTGGTGCACTAAGGTAGGGTCGGTTTGTGTGGAACCTGCGATAATGTGTGGTTCAGGCAGACCGCACTGCTAAGAATGTCTTTTGGCTACTGAATTTTGCCTTAATAAGGTCACATGGCAAATATTTATGGTGCACTGAGTTAGTGGTACGTCTGGTGCTCAGCGTGTTGCCTACTGGACTGCATAATCTGTAATCATGATTGAAATAAAAGATGAAACATGTATGGAATACAGTGTCGAAATACGTACGGTTTAGAGACATTATAGTTCAAGTTGTGACCTGTGGTGTCCGCAGTGTAGACCACGATTGAGTGTGCCTTTGCATTTGCAGCGTGAATTTTGGTTTTCAACTAAACCTAGAACTGATATAAACAAAGTTTAAATGAAAGCTACTAAAGGGATATTGTATAAGTATGAGGGACCTTATACTTTGTTTCAGTTTCAGTTTATAAACTTTATTTCGATTTAAGAAAAATCACAAAGGTTAACACAAAACAAACATCAAAGCCGGATTAGACATAACATAAAGTCACTATGACAACATACTTGATTTGTACAAGGACGTATCACGATCATCATTAAGACAGTAAATAATTTGATAAAAGCTATCTCTAAAACAGTCCCGTATTAGCGGCCAATAGTTGACTTGATAAAAATTATCTTTTTAAAAGAGCATCAAAACAAACATAAAACACATCATACAATAATAATAAAATATCAGTTATTAGACAGGGGAGTCAATTTGCCTATACCTCCCTCCAGTCCACCGAATCACCGAGACACGACCCAAAAACGTAGCTGTAGCTATCATGATGGGGCCGTCTACGGATGTGTTGAATATTCTGAATACCTCACTATACACCCTAATACCCAAGGCTATGCAAATGGGTTTCAACCAGCGTCGCCTCGGGTTGTTATATACCGGGCAAACAAAAAAGATATGAGGCAGTGATTCTTCCATATCTAGACAGAAAGGGCTGGTACTGCTACTTGCATCAGAGTTGGACCACTTCGAAATAAAGGCCTTAGTGGTAAAGTACCCACTCTGAACTGATGAAATAATTTCCTATCACGTGTTGAAGTGATTGTATCCCAATACTGCTCAAATTTAGGTTTTTGCTTACCCTCAAGAAAAGTGCTAGACAGGGTAATGCTGGTGGAAACTGTAAACCGTCTAACATTTATCATATGCCGGTAGGCTGCCTTTAGCTCTGCTTTGCTTGGAAATGTGCTTACGGCTGGGCAGTCCACAAACGACTCAACCACAGCTCATAGAGAATATTTCTAACACAACTAAACCATGCAAGTTTCTTCTTTACATCCAACTCCCTGACTTCTAACAAAGCCAGGGCATATTTGGCCAGCTCTGGAGTCACCCAGAGTTTCCTCCAGTATACTATTAACCTATAATGCGCAACATCCTTAATGGAGTGACATCCCAGATCTAAATATAAAGGGACCAGTGGGGTCGATTGTGGGAGGCCAATCAACGATCTAAGAAATGTATTTTGACTCACCACTAATGCTTCCAAATTCAAATGCCCCCACAGCTCTACGACATACAGGATTGAAGCACCAATTCTAGAATTCTAGATCTGCAGAATAGGAGCTACAGGTTTAGTGTAAGAACATCTGTCTATTTGTGGCTTCCAACTAAGTTTTTTATCGATGGTTACCCCCAAGTAAGAAAAAGTCTCAGCTTGCTCTAAGATACCCTCCTGCATTCTAACTTCGCCGACTGGTGTGTTAGAATTCTGGAGGACCATAAACTTTGTTGTGTCTACATTGACAACGAGGTCATGGTCCGCACAGAACTCCTCAAATCTTGAAAGGGCACATTGTAGGCCCTGTCTTGTTTTCGAGAGAAAAAGAGTATCGTCGGCGAACGTTAGGAAGGGGATCCTTTTTCCTGCTAAACTCGGGGCGTCCGTGAGGTGATTTTCAAAATATTCCAAAACCCCATTTATATATATTGAAAATAAGGTGGGAGCCAGAACTCATCCCTGCCTGACACCCTTCTCCACCGGGAACTTTTCTGTGGTACTACCAGCCATATCCCATCTGACTTGGGCATAATTGTCCGTATAGAGTTTAATAACAAAAGCTAGGATATCCAATGGCACACCCAATTTTAAAAGGCTAAGCCAGAGCTTAGGGCGAGGAACTAAGTCAAAAGCAGACCAAAGGTCCACAAAGGCGGCGTAGATTGAACCTTTACCCAGGGTAACAGTGCGCCAGTAAATAAGAACAAACCTTAAAACCTCCTCCACTGTACTAATACCCTGTCGGAACACTACTTGTTAGTCGGAAAGGATATGAAAATCCTCCAACCAAGCCTGCATTCTGCCTAAAACCACCCTGGCCGATACCTTTTGAATGAAATCGATCAGCCTTATAGGCCTGTAATTCCCTGGTAGGGAGCGGTCCCCCTTTTGAAAATGGGAAGAATTACTGCACCTGCCCAAGAGCTCGGAATCTCTGCTCCCTTATCGATAGCATTCATTACCAATTGCATATACGTTACCCAGGGGTCCAGATCTTGAAGAAAGTGATCTGCAGGAATGCAGTTGAGACCAGGGGCCCTACCCCTGGCGACCTGGAGGAGAGCATTTTCTACCTCCTTCTTGGTAATGCTGAGAGTAGGGGCAGAGGACGGCATCACAAAGGTGACTTGGGGACCCGAGTCCCTTGCAAATTGACCTTTAAAGTGCCGGACCCACTGATCCAGTTCCACGTGATTTGTAGGCACTCTTCTCGGGTCCCCACTCCCCCACTTCTCCAGATGCCAAAATCTTGTCATGTCTCTCCCAGAACAAGCACTAAGCATATCTGCCCAATGTGCTTCATCCCAGTCCCTTTTAGCCGGTAATTGTGCTGCCTTATATTCCTTCCTCTTCTCATTTATGGCAGCCCTTTCTTGGCTCCTAATTGCCCCAGCCAAAGATCTATAGGCCATGCGACAATTCAAATTATACCAAACTGCAGCATTGTGGTTGGATGGTACGGGCCTTTTTTATTTTCTGTTACAAAAAACCTTCTAAGTTGATTAAAAAGAAGCTCATGTACATGGCCAACTCTGTCCATGTGGACCCCAAGTGCAGCATCTTTCTGGAGAACAGCTATAGTGTTAGGTACTAGATGGCTCATGTCTAGCAATTTCCCAGGGTTTAGAGCAACCTTGGCCCAATTGAGGCATCCCGTATCATTAGACAAAAAAACCTTCTACAAAATCTAGACGTGGTGACGACCCATCAACATACTTTTTCTCCAAAGCCCGCAAGGTAACTAAAAGTGGATTATGATCACTTTCTGGCCAGGCTTCTACCACCATGTCTAACAATTTCGACCAAAACTCCTTGTTTATAATAAAATAGTCTATACGACTAGAATGATGCCCCCTATTAAATGTTGTACAAAAGGGGGTGGTGATGGACGGAGCATCTGAATCAATCAAACACTCACACCCAGTAAATCTGGGTTTAATCCATCACCGTTCTTTAGCCCACTCTGCCACCCCAGTTCAGACATGGCTACATGCAAATCAGTCTGACCCTGTGCCTCATGGGAACAGTCCAGCCCGAACTGCCCAGCCATGTCTTCCCTGGACCGGAAACAAGCTTCCGGGGACCGGTTTCTGGCATTCCAGCCGTCTTCAGCCCGGCTTGCTTGAATCCAGTGGCAAAGTGAGCAAGGGACTCACGTCTGAGCATACCCTGCCACACTTATGTCGGCAAAAAGAGGTACAAAAGGGGGTGGTGATGGAAGGAGCATCTGAATCAATGAACACTCACACCCAGTCAAAAGATCTGGTTTTAATCCATCACCGTTCTTTAGCCCACTCTGCCACCCCAGTTCAGACATGGCTATATGCAAATCAGTCTGACCCTGTGCCTCGTGGGCTAAAGAACGGTGATGGATTAAACCGAGATCTTTTGACTGGGTGTGAGTGTTTGATTGATTCAGGTGCTCCGTCTATCACCCCCCCCTGTTGTACCGCTTTTGGCCACCATAAGTGTGGCAGGGTATGCTCAGACGTGAGTCCCTTGCTCACTTTGCCACTGGATTCAAGCAAGCCGGGCTGAAGACGGCTGGAATGCCAGAAACCGGTCCTCGGAAGCTTGTTTCTGGTCCAGGGAAGACATGGCTTGGCAGTTCGGGCTGGACTGTTCCCATGAGGCACAGGGTCAGACTGATTTGCATATAGCCATGTCTGAACTGGGGTGGCAGAGTGGGCTAAAGAACGGTGATGGATTAAACCCAGATCTTTTGACTGGGTGTGAGTGTTTGATTGATTCAGATGCTCCGTCCATCACCACCCCCTGTTGTACCGCTTTTGGCCGCCATAAGTGTGGCAGGGTATGCTCAGACGTGAGTCCCTTCCTCACTTTGCCACTGGATTCAAGCAGGCCGGGCTGAAGACGGCTGGAATGCCAGAAACCGGTCCTCGGAAGCTTGTTTCCGGTCCAGGGAAGACATGGCTTGGCAGTTCGGGCTGGACTGTTCCCATGAGGCACAGGGTCAGACTGATTTGCATATAGCCATGTCTGAACTGAGGTGGAAGTGTGGGCTAAAGAACGGTGATGGCTTAAACCCAGATCTTTTGACTGGGTGTGATTGTTTGATTGATTCAGATGCTTCGTCCATCACCACCCCCTGTTGCACCGCTTTTGGCCGCTATAAGTGTGGCAGGGTATGCTCAGACGTGAGTCCCTTGCTCACTTTGCCACTGGATTCAAGCAAGCCGGGATGAAGACGGCTGGAATGTCAGAAACCGGTCCTCGGAAGCTTGTTTCCGGTCCAGGGAAGACATGGCTGGGCAGTTCGGGCTGGACTGTTCCCATGAGGCACAGGGTCAGACTGATTTGCATATAGCCATGTCTGAACTGGGGTGGCAGAGTGGGCTAAAGAACGGTGATGGATTAAACCCAGATCTTTTGACTGGGTGTGAGTGTTTGATTGATTCAGATGCTCCGTCCATCACCACCCCCTGTTGTACCGCTTTTGGCCACCATAAGTGTGGCAGGGTATGTTCAGACGTGAGTCCCTTGCTCACTTTGCCACTGGATTCAAGCAAGCCGGGCTGAAGATGGCTGGAATGCCAGAAACCGGTCCTCGGAAGCTTGTTTCCAGTCCAGGGAAGACATGGCTTGGCAGTTCGGGCTGGACTGTTCCCTCGAGGCACAGGGTCAGACTGATTTGCATATAGCCATGTCTGAACTGGGGTGGCAGAGTGGGCTAAAGAACGGTGATGGATTAAACCCAGATCTTTTGGCTGGGTGTGAGTGTTTGATTGATTCAGATGCTCCGTCCATCACCACCCCCTGTTGTACCACTATTATATGTTGGCATCCCTAATTTATCTGAAACTGTGTGACCATTTGCCACCCTCAACCCATGCTCCAGACAAAGTACTTTCAATTGAAGTGTTGCACTGGTCCACTTTTTTATGGGGGGAAGTTCCGGGGGTGGAATCAACCACTGATCATCCTCCTCATGGCTAAGATTTATATCCTCACAATCAAGAGGTTCATAAGTGCAATTAAAGTCCCCGGCTAGTAAAATTTTGTTGTGACCTCTGTGATTCGTTAAAAAACCATCAAGTTGGGCTACAGTATTTGAGGTCTTCCCGCCTTGAAGACCCCTAGAATAAACATTAATGAGCCAGACACCCGGGGAGTTACCCTGTGTTAACTTGACAATAAGAATATCCTGTGAGTCAATAGCAATCTCCTCTATCTTAGTATCCTGAGTCTGCCTGACCCACAGTGTCAAACCCCCCATCGGTCTACCCCGTTCACCCTGTACAGCTGGTTTGGAAAAGTTAATATATCCCTGGCAGAAAACCCGGTCCACTGCCCAAGTCTCTTGAAAACATATTATGTCTAGGTTTTCAATAAAAGAGATCCATTCGATAGAGGCGACTTTACTAACAAGCCCCGCGATGTTCCACAAAGCTATCTTTAGGACAGTACTAGGCTCAGTAAAAACTCCACTGTTACTTTGGGCTCCTTGATCAAGATTTATTATGCAAGGTGCTGGAACTTTATCAATAGAGTTAGGCGAGTAGGCCTTGCCATTGACCCATACTCTATCCATTACAGATAAACCCAAGTTTATGGGGGAAAGCCGGCACTGCGATACATTTAAAACTTATCCACCACTTCTACAGAAACCCGATTCTTGGGGGTCCTCACAGTGTACATCCAATACAGCAATGGTGTTGTCATCTCGGGTTACGGAGCCAAGTCAATCTATGTCCTCCAAATTCATGAAGCATTCGAATATGTTAAGGGTTGGTACAGAATACTCGTACATTCCCTGGGTATGTGTCAATAAATTACAGTCAACCCCACCCCTTGTCAAATGTGGAGAGTTTTGGTAAAAGAACCCTAAGGGTAAGATGTTGATACCTTCCCTACTCAGATACCTTGATCCTGCTCGATCTAGAATAGTTTTTACTAAATGGGGTGTCCCAAAGTTCACCATCAAACAATCTGCACTACTTGATTTCCTTCAATTACCTATCCAGGGAACTCTATGTACCATTTTAAAACCCCTAAATAAATGGCCACCCTGCCCAGTTTTAGCATTTACTAAGTGAAGGGCCTTGTTCCTAAGCAAGACCCAATTTTCTTCAAGACCGGTTGCAGGGGGGGTACATTTGTGAGTACTATGGTATAGGGCATAGCCTCTGGGGCTAAATTAAGATTGTCATTCCAGATATGACCACCCAGGTCACCCTGTGGCAACCTTCTACTAGTGATCACGGGTGGATCCCTCCCACGTTGGGCTATTACATCAGGAGCTTGGACATTGCCCGTACTTAGTGGGGGGGCTTGTGTGAGAGATGTACCAGCCACACAGGTGTCATTAGGGGGCGGGTTTTGCGGGATTAATACAGACACTGGCTCTCCAACGGGAGCAACAGAGCCACTTAACATGCCATCAGACGGTTTACATTTTAACAGTGATAGATGGCGCTCGATATTACTCAATCTTATTGAGTAATATCGCCCTGACCCCCTCAGAAGCGGTCGCTTCTGACGCTGCTCCCTGACCCGCCTAAACCCGCCTAACGCCAGTGGTATCGTAGCGCTTGAGCCCCTGATTGATCTTTGTTGCCTCGCATTGCCATTGAAGCATCTGTGCCTGATTGCATTTTAAAATCATATCGTAGTGCTTAGAATCATACCTGACTGCATAGCAATCTATAATTATAGCGCTACGGCGAAAGTAAGCTTGAAAGTGTTTTACATTGTGCTGCGCTGCCTTTTGCCTGTAGACCTAAGCTGTGCTTGCCTGGGCGGTGCATTTGCCATCATCAGAGCGTTAGTGTTGATTGTGCCCCATCGTGTTTCCGCTTTTGGCTTCCAGCCATTTTGTTGACTTGCATCCTTGTTGTTCTGCATCCCTGGCCGGCCCTCCACCACGATCCCGCCTCCCAGCTGACCCTCCCTCCTACTGATCACTTAGGTTCCGCTCTCGTGTTGTTGCGCTGTGACCCGCCCTGACCCCCTCAGAAGCGGTCGCTCCTGACGCTGCTCCCTAACCCGCCTAAACCCGCCTAATACCAGGGGTATCGTAGCGCTTGAGCCCCTGATTGATCTTTGTTGCCTCGCATTACCATTGAAGCATCTGTGCCTGATTGCATTTTAAAATCATATCGTAGCGCTTAGAACCGTACCTGACTGCATAGCAATCTATAATTATAGCGCTACGGCGAAAGTAAGCTTGAAAGTGTTTTACATTGTGCTGCACTGCCTTTTGCCTGTAGACCTAAGCTGTGCTTGCCTGGGCGGTGCATTTGCCATCATCAGAGCGTTCGTGTTGATTGTGCCTCATCGTGTTTTCGCTTTTGGCTTCCAGCCATTTTGTTGACTTGCATCCTTGTTGTTCTGCATCCCTGGCCGGCCCTCCACCACAATCCCGCCTCCCAGCTGACCCTCCCTCGCCCCCGCCCCCTCCATTTTCTACATATGTCAGATGCTTTTGCGCGCAGCGTTCACGCGCAGCAGTCGCGCCCCATGCGCGCCGAAGGTGCGCCAAAGGTAAGCCCGTCTACGCCCGTCCGCGCCTGGACCGCGCCCAGCGCCAGATCCCCTGTCCCCCGCAAACCGCACTCCTCCCGCATAACGTTTGACGCTGCCACCCTCCTAGCCCTTAACCCCGGACGCACACCACAATGCTACGAAGCTGCCCCAGGACGTACCCACGGTCCCTTCGCCTGCCACTCCTGCAAGTTCGCCTGCATCAAGACCCACACCAAATCCACGATCTCCAAACACAGCTCCGACTCTAACCACTTGAAATGCATCCTGCTAAACACCCGCTCGATCCACAAACACGCCACAGAACTCTGGGACCTACTCGACACTGCGTCACCGGACATCGCCTTCCTTACAGAAACCTGGATGAACGCATCATCAGCACCCGACATCGCCATAGCCATCCCGGACGCTTACAAGATCATCCGAAAAGACCGTACCAACCAAACAGGAGGCGGCATCGCCATCGTCCGTAAGAACACCATCAGAATCACGACTAGGTTCGACGACTACTTTGCAACCACCGAACACCTCCACTTCCAGATCCACACCGACCCCAGGACCACACTTAGAGGCACCCTCATCTACAGACCACCAGGAACCCGTAAACAATTCAGCGAAGACATCACCGACTTCATCAGCCCACATGCCCTCCCCTCCGAGAACTACATTCTACTGGGAGACTTCAACTTCCACCTAGAAAAGAAAAACAACTGCAACACCACCACCCTTCTGGACAACCTGGCCAATCTCGGACTCAAACAACTTGTTGACACCCTCACCCACTTAGCCAGACACACGCTCGACCCTATCTTCACCTCCAGCAAACACATCTCCTTCAATCATACCACAGCTCTCCATTGGACGGACCACAGCTGTGTTTACTTCAGCTACAAAACTACCACGACTCACAACCCCCCACAACCTGCTCCTCAAAGAAACTGGAACAAAATCACCACCGACCAACTCCTCACATCGCTCAACCAAAACCCTCCAGCCCTCTCATCGGACCCAAACGAAGCTGCCACCAAACTCAAACAATGGATCACTCACAGCGCTGACGAATTAGCACCCCTAAAAAACCACCAGATCAACCAAGGTAGCAAAAAGGCCCCCTGGTTCAACGATGACCTTAAGAATTTACCAACCCCACCGCAGCCTCAAACGACATTACTCTCTCCCAAGACCTCTGCGACTCTTTATCCTCTTTCTTCTACAACAAAATTGCCGACATACATAACAGCTTTAAGAACATTTCGAAAGAACAGCCCACCCCACCCACTTCCAAACCCGAACCGCTCTCTAACAACCTTAGCGCCTGGAACCCAATCACCACTGAAGACACCATCCGCCTAATGAACTCCATCCATTCAGGTTCGCCAACCGACCCCTGTCCCCACCACATCTTCAACAAAGCAGGCTCCATCATCGCACCCCATCTTCGTGATGTCATCAACTGCTCCTTCAACTCCGCTACCTTCCCAGAAAGCTGGAAACACGCCGAACTCAGTGCCCTCCTGAAGAAACCCACAGATGACCCCTCTGTACTTAATAACTACCGCCCCATTTCCCTCCTCCCATTCCCTGCCAAAGTCATTGAGAAAGCCGTTAATAGCCAGCTCGCCGCCTTCCTTGAATCCAACAACACCCTCGACCCCTCACAGTCCGGCTTTCGAGCCAAACACAGCACCGAAACCGACCTCATTGCAGCGACAGATGACATCCGAACGCTTCTGGACAACGGAGAAACAGTTGCCCTCATCCTACTCGACCTCTCCGCCGCCTTCAACACAGTCTGTCATAGCACCCTCATACAACGCCTCAGCAACGTAGGAATACAAGGAAAAGCTGTGGACTGGATCATCTCGTTCCTCACCGGGAGAACCCAGAGAGTCCGACTCCCCCCATTCAAATCAGAGGCCACCGAAGTCATCTGCGGAGTCCCACAAGGATCATCACTCAGTCCCACCCTCTTCAACGTTTACATGAGTCCCCTCGCATCCATCGCGCGACAACACAACCTCAACATCATCTCCTACGCTGATGAGACCCAGCTGATCCTTTCCCTCACCAAAGACCCTAACACCGCCAAAACCAATCTTCATGAAGGCATGAAAGAAGTAGCCGAATGGAAGAAAAACAGCTGCCTAAAACTTAACTCAGACAAAACGGAAGTTCTCATCCTAGGATCTTCACCCTCTGCCTGGGACGACTCTTGGTGGCCATCGGCCCTGGGCACAGCACGCATACCCACAGACCACGCACGCAACCTGGGCTTCATCCTAGACTCCTCCCTCTCAATGACCAGACAAGTTAACGCCGTCTCATCCTCTTGCTTCAACGTACTCCGTATGCTCAAAAAAATCTTCCGTTGGATCCCCACCGAAACAAGAAAGACGGTCACCCACGGACTGGTCACTAGCCGACTGGACTATGGAAACACCCTCTACGCTGGAACCACAGCCAAATTACAGAAAAAACTCCAACGCATCCAAAACGCATCTGCCAGAATCATATTGGACATCCCTCGCCAAGCTCACATTACCGGCCACCTGAAAGACCTCCACTGGCTCCCCGTCAACAAGAGAATAACGTTCCGTCTTCTCACCCACGCTCACAAGGCCCTCTACAAACTAGGACCCGAATGCCTCAACACACGACTGTCCTTCTACACACCCACCCGCCAACTAAGATCCTCCAACCAAGCGCTTGCCGCAGTTCCGCGCATCCACAGATCCACCATGGGAGGAAGATCCTTCTCCTACCTGGCGGCCAAGACCTGGAACTCTCTCCCCACTCACCTCCGCCTCACACAGAACCACATTTCCTTCAGAAAGGAACTTAAAACCTGGCTATTCGATAATAATGCACCCCCTCCCACAAGCGCCTTGAGACCCTATGGGTGAGTAGTGCGCTATACAAATTTCTGAACTTGAACTTGAATCTTTGAACAATATCTTCGAGTTTCAAAGCTAAGGGTTCCAACACAACCAGGATCTTATCTTCAAGTTTGGTAAAAAGCCTGTCCTCCAAATCACTAGGCAACACTTTAGAACTGGCCTGAGAACAACTAGCTAATGGGTTGGAAACCTTAGGAGTATTACCCTCATTAGGACAACCTTTCGTTCCACTAGCAGCCCCTCTAGTTTTAGCCACTTTACTAGCCTGATGCATAGTAAGCGGCACGCCCCCGCCTTCCTTTTCTTAGATGAAACTATGACCTCAGCCTCCCCCTTATTTGCCTGGATTTGTCGCTGCTGACGAGTAAGTACTTTCTCAGGGGACAGAGTAACACCTGTAGAGCCACTAGCTGGGGTAGTAGGAACAGCTATTGGTGTTACAGAAGACTCAGAATCTGATTTTGACATCAGTTCAGCTGAAGTATCCAAATTTAACTGGGGACATGCTAAAGGAACTCCGATAGAGACTCTGCGAGGATCTAAGGACAGCCTCTATTGAGTGAGCTCAATCTCATAAATTAGAACAGATTCCACTCTGACGAGGAAGCTATTGAGTGTTCCTACTACCCCGGAGCCCCCCATTCCCTTGTGGTTAATCTTGCTCATTCTTGACTTTAAGTCACAGGTCCCAACTTTCAAACTTAGTAAATATATAGATTTAAAAGTAACACTAAACAGAATTTTGATAAGAGTCACAGTCACTAACCAAGTCCTTGGGAGTTCCGATTGGCCTGATGAAAAGGGGGTGGCCCAGCCCTGCCTCCTCCTGGCTACGATGGGCGCGGACGGGTCCGCCCTTGGCCCGGGCTTCGACCAGGCAGCGTCCGGGCACGCCCGTGCTGCAGGAGCCCTTGATAGCTTTTAAACACCTCCTGGCGCTGTGGCCTAGCAAAACGCGAGTGACACTGGGTAATGTAGTTCTTGCCCCCGTGATTTTCGTGACCTCAAACAGGCTGTGCGGCGTGGCGTTGCAGTCCCCTGGTCTGTGTTTACTTTGGCGCGTGAAGGAAACAACCAGCAGATAAGTGAGGGACTTTGGTACTGCACACTATAAATTATGAATGAAGAATTAGTTGAATTCTGCCTGAATACGGCCATGTATAGTGACCGTGTTTTTGGCTCTATTTCTGAGTGATGGTGACTTTAAGCTTGCTACCATCCTAGATCCTTATTCTTAGCTTGTTTTGGTCCTTTTAGGCCTCTTTTCAGACCTAGAATCATAAACTAGAGGATAGCTGCTTTATATGATGATAGATCCCTTATTCTTGACTCTAATTCATCTATTGCCTATTGGCTTTGACATAATTATGTGTCCTTTCATCATCCTACCTATAGTAGAGGGTGGATCCTGTAGTCCTGACTTTATATTACATATTGGTATGGTTTGTGTCTGTACTCTGACAGAGCTAAGTGTTATTTCATTCTTTTCGGGCCTACAAGGCCCAGAACTAGAGAGACTCCATTTTGCTTTCTGTCCCTGCAGACTGAGATGCTTGCAGGGTAAAGGTGATGTTTTAGTTATGAGGTGTTGTTCACTTGGAGAGAACCGGCCTGGGCCGGCCCTTATTGGTAGACTGTATTATTCTTTGTGTCGAAGACACCACAAAAGGCCGGCCGGCTCGGTGTGTGTCCTTGACGCGGAGTTGTGCAGGGATCTGATGGGCGGCAGGCTGATGACTGGAACTTTCCATGAGGAGAGAGCATTCCATATTAGTGAAGTGCAGAAGAGGCGGAGCAGTCAGTTGAAGCTGGAGAGAGAAGTCAGTTGGTGTTTGGAACAGAGAGAAGTCAGTCAGTGAGTTGGAACCAGAGAGAGAGCAGTCAGTTAGTCTTTGGAGCAGTTCAGTTCAATTGGTGTTTGGAGCTGGAGAGAGAAGGCAGATGATGTTTGGAGCTGAAGAAAGCAGTCAGAAGCAGTTCTGTAGTAGGGGATCTCTGTGTATAGTCATAATCTAGTGAATAGTCCTGCCCATGTGCGTGGACCCCGGAGCAATCAAAAATAATCTCTAAAGTGTCGAAAAAATGCAGAACTGCACAGACACTTAAGAGAGAATTTAAAGACATATAATGCAGCCTATAAAAGGCTGCACTGTCCAGTACTTCAGCTAGAAATTCCACCAAAAAACCACAAAAACAGCAAAGCCTGTCCAGATTTCCTTTGTCTTCAGTACAAACCCCTCTGGAAGATAGAGAGGAAGGCATGGACAGACAAGCCCCATAGGCTGCCATTATGTGGCTCAGAATAGGATACTGTGCCTTTAAGAGAACTTTCCAGAACTTCACAGTATCCCAGAATGCCTTGCAGGTCTCCCTTACTTTCAGTTCTTTTTTCCGGCTCCTGCAAGCAGGACCCTGGAGCATTGAGCTCTCCCTTTTCAAGGGTTTTGTTGGTGTTTTTTCACTTAATTCGATTTTGTGTACTTTTAAAGTACTTTGGTGACTTTCTTCTTGGTTATTTGCACCCTTTTGTTGTCCATAATGCCTGCATTATTTGACAAATGCCCGGAGTGCTCCAGGAAGAAGGCCAAGACAGACCCCCACGAGGTCTGTATCCTCTGCCTTCCCTCTTCCCACATCCCTGAGGAGTGTGAGATCTGCCAAGGCTTCTCTGGCAGGACCCTGAAGGACAGACAGAAGATCAGGCTTCAGGGACTAGAAGAAAGAAGACAGAAGACGCAAGGTGCGTCTGGAGGGGCTTCATCTGCCCATGCTGAGGCCCCTGGGGGGCTCCCCGGGGGCAGGAAGCCCAGCACACGTCCCCATTCTCCGTCTGGGTCGGTGGCACCCACCAAGACGTCGAGGGGGAAGTCCAAGGCCGGCTCCCCATCTCCCCAGGGCTCTGGGTCGAGAAAACGTCGCCCGTCGACGTCGAGGGACCTGCATAGGCCGCCGTCGAACACAGAGACTTTGTCATCGTCGCTGTCTTCGTCGACGTCGAGATATCGGCGTCGACAGGATCGGCGTCGACGCTCGCCGCCGAGGCGATACCGTCGATCGCCGTCAAGACACAAGGCGTCATCCACGTCGAGGGGATCCTCGTCGTCGAGCCCGCCGCCGACGCAGAAGCACTCGCCGGCGAGACGGAGGCGTTCGCCGTCGAGCCGTAGGAGGTCGAGGTCGACGTCGAGACGCACCAAGGCAAAGTCGAGGCGATCACCGTCGAGGCGCGAGAGATCGCTGTCAAGACGCAGAGGGTCGTCGTCGAGGTGGTCCGGGTCGACGTCGAGACACGGGAGCCGTTCGACGCCGAAGAGGAGGAGACGGTCGACGCCGAGGGGCCGACGGTCGACGCCTGAAGACCGGTCGGTGGCGCCGAAGGATCGTACTGCATGGCCTAGGGCTGAGGGGGGCTCCCCTCAGCCCAGGAAGGATGGTGGGTCACCGGGATTGGTGTACTCGGAGGTGTATACTCCAAAGAAGTCTACTCCACCTCCTCCTCCGCTACCTAGAGGCCCGCGTCCGAGGAATCCTACCCCTCCTCCTTTGCCTCCTCTGTCTGAAAAGCCGCCACCGGTTCCGCCGAGGTCGGTCTCACTGCCGGATCTCCCGACCCCTCCTAAGAAGACTCCGAAGTCCAAGGAACCACGTCAGCCCAAGTCGGCCACCCCGGAGAAGCCGGTGGACAGGCCGAGGCCCAGGAGATCGAAGTCACGCTCCAGGCGGAGGGAACGATCGAGGAGTAGGCACAGGTCCTCCACCCGTTCCAGACGGCACCGTATGAGACACAGATCCAGGACCGATACGTCCTCTAGGACCCGCTCCTATTCCCCTACTTTGTCCGATTCACCGGAGACTAGGGTGTCTCCTATCGATGACATCGGCACGTTCCAGGAGGTTCTCCTGAGGGGGGCCGCGAAGTTGGGTATCACGGTGACGGCTCCTACACCTACGACGTCCGTGATATTCGAGACTTTGCACAAGAAGCACCTGTCTCGCCCTCTGTTGCCCTTGGTTCCGGGTCTGGTTGAACCGGCACAAGAACTCTTTCTTACGCCGGCGGTGGTGAAGGTCACCCCGTCTAGACTTTTGAAGAAGTACAGGGCGCCGGACTCAGACCCTGCCTTCCTGAAGATGGACCCGGTCCCCGACTCAGTAATTGTTATGGCGGCCAGGAAACAGCATTCTACCTCCCCGTCCTCCACCGTGCCTCCAGACAAGGAGAGCCGCTGGATTGATTCGGCGGGAAGGAAGGCATGTGGGACTTCTTCCACCACGATGAAGGCTTCCAGCGACTCAGCATTACTGGGACGATATGACCGTGCGCTTTGGGATTCCATGGAGCAGTTCGCGGACCTTGTGCCGCGTGACAGGAGGGAGGACTTCATGGAAATTGTCAAGGAGGGGATGCTGGTCTCGAACCAGGCCATCAGTGCCGCGGCCGATATCTCCTTGTTAGCTGCGCACGGCTACTGCCACGGTATCAACCAGCGCCGCCATGCCTGGCTCAGGCTTACGTCTCTCAAGCCTGAGGCGCAACAGCGAGTGGCCAACCTGCCGTTTTCCGGGGACACGCTCTTCGGTAAACACGCAGATGACGAGATGGCCCGGATGAAGGCCGAGGCAGAAACCCTGACGGCGGTGGGCTTGGAGAAGCCCAAGGACAAGAAACCCTACCGCCAGTTCCAGCGGCGGTTCGGCTCACAAGGGAAAGGTAGAGGACAGTCTTCGGGACAACAGCAGCAGCAACAGCAGCAGCAGTTCTGAAGACCTTTCCAAAAATGTCAGAGGGGTAGAGGTGGACAGCAGCCCTCTACCGCGAACAAGGGCCCGGCCGGGTCTCGACCCTGAGCGGTTACTTCCCCGTCATCCGTTACCCACTCCGGTGGGGGGAAGCGTTCAATTTTTTCTGGCAGAGTCGAGAAAAATTACTCAGGACAAGTGGGTGCTGAATATTGTTTGCAATGGATACAGTCTTCGGTTCATCAGCCCTCCTCCAGCGATCCCTCCGGTCAGCTCGCAGTATCAACTACGCGAGCTCCAGGCGGAGGCCGATATTCTGTTATGGAAAAGGGCGATAGAAGACGTACCTCTGTCTCAAAGAGGAAGAGGTCTGTACTCCCGGTTCTTTCTGGTTCGCAAAAAGGACAAGAACGAGTTCAGGCCCATTCTGGACTTGCGGCAGGCAAACAAGTGGATTCGCAGAGAAAAGTTTCGCATGCTGTCGTTGCATCAGATCTATCCTCAGTTGCAACAGGGGGACTGGCTTTGGGCCATAGACCTTCAAGATGCGTACTTCCACGTGCCCATCGCGCACAAGCACAGGAAGTTTCTGCGGTTCCAAGTCGGCACCAATCATTACCAATACACGGTGCTGCCTTTCGGACTGAAATCTGCACCCAGGACATTCTTGAAGTGCATAGCAGTGGTAGCGGCACACCTAAGGAAAGGCAAGGTGTTTGTCTACCCGTACCTGGACGATTGGTAGATCAAGGCCTCCTCCTTCTCAGAAGCCCAAGCGGACTTCCGGAAGACGTGCGTTCTCTTGAACAAGTTGGGGTTGCACATCAACATGTCCAAGTCTGTCCCGATCCCGGTCCAATGTATTCAATACTTGGGGGCCACCATCAATACGCTGTCAGCAAGCGTGTCTCCTTCGGAGGAGCGACGGAGATCGATCCTTCGGAAGGCTCAGGCTCTTATGACCGCTCCATCTACAACAGTGAGGACGGTGTCTTCTCTACTGGGGTCGATGGCCTCTTGTATCTTCCTCACTCCTCATGCACGACTACACATGAGACCTCTGCAGGAGTGCCTGGAGGACCATTGGGACCAGAGGAGAGGATCTTGGGACGACAAGATACGACTGTCTCTGCATGCTCTTCAGTCTCTGACGTGGTGGTGTTCAGCGGAGAATCTCCTCAGAGGAGTTCCCTTCCACAAGGACATTCCTACTCAGACGATCGTGACGGATGCTTCTCTCCAGGGCTGGGGAGCGCATTCGGGGGACTTACAGATCCAAGGCACGTGGTCTCAGACGGAGTCCACGTATCACATCAATTTCCTGGAACTCAGAGCTGTTCACTTGGCGCTGAAGGCCTTTCATCCGTCCTTCCGGACCAACTCTCTGCTTGTGCAGACGGACAATACGACCACAATGTATTACCTCAACAAGCAGGGGGGGTCGAGATCGCGCACCCTGTCTCGGGAGGCGCAGACGATCTGGCACTGGCTTCTGGCAAGAGGATTGACGATAACGGCTATCCATCTGCTAGGTGTGCAGAATGTTCAGGCGGACGCACTGAGCAGGCTGATTCAGGAAAACCACGAGTGGGTCATAAACGACGACGTGCTAGGAGAAGTCTTCGCACGGTGGGGGACTCCAGACGTAGATCTGTTCGCCACCGCCGAAAACAGCAAATGCCGAGACTTCGCCTCCAGGTACTACCAGCAAGGGACGCTGGGGAATGCACTCTGGATCAACTGGTCGAACAGCTTTGTTTACGCTTTTCCGCCCATCCCTCTAATTCCGGCGGTGCTCATCAAGCTGTCCCGGTCCAGGGCACGGATGATCCTGATTGCCCCGGAATGGCCCAGACAGTGGTGGTTCACGGACCTTCTACACCGGTCCCTCCTTCCACACATTCGGTTGCCGTGCAGGCCGGACCTTCTCACGAAGTTCGGGGGGCAGATGGTGCACCCCAACCTCTCATCCTTGAGTTTGGCGGCATGGCTCCTGAAGTAGTGCAATATGGCCATTTGATCTACCAGACGATTGCATGGACATACTGAAGGAGTCTAAGAGGCCCTCCACTCGGACGTCATACGCTTACAAGTGGAAGAGGTTTTGTATCTGGTGTGTGTCCAGGAACTTCGATCCTACGACGTGCAAGGAAGATGTCATCCTTCCCTACCTTCTACATTTGGCGCGATCTGGCCTTAATGTTCACTCTATTAGGGTTCATCTCGCTGCATTGACTGCCTACAGGAAAAGCCCTTCACAGACTTCCTTCTTTCAGATCCCTGTGATCAAAGACTTTTTGGAAGGCTTGAAGAAAGTGTTCCCTCCTGTCAGGCTTCCTTCGCCTTCATGGGAATTGAATGTGGTGCTGTCCAGTTTGATGAAGGAGCCTTTTGAACCCATTCATAAGGCTTCGTTGCAGCACCTGTCCTGGAAGGCGGCATTCCTCGTGGCCATTACATCGGCCCGCAGGGTGAGTGAAATTCAGGCGTTGTGTTGTAATGAACCTTATACTGTATTTCATGCTGCTAAGGTTGTTATGCGTACTCACCCTAAATTTCTTCCCAAGGTTATTTCTGACTTTCATGTCAATCAAACTATTACTTTGCCTACGTTTTGTCAGAATCCTTCATCTCCAGCGGAAAGGTCCTTACATTCCCTGGATGTTCGGAGGGTGTTGAAATTTTATCTAGATAAGACTAAAGATATTCGTAGGTCAGACCAATTGTTTATCAATTACGGATCAGTCAGGACGGGTCTTGCGACCTCTAAGCAGTCCATTTCTAGGTGGATTGTGTCCTGCATACAATTGTGTTACCAGAAAGCTAATAAGACCTTAGGGGGTAAGCCTAAGGCTCATTCCACCAGGGGCAAAGCTGCCACGACAGCCTTGCTCCGTAATGTGCCGATTGCAGAGATTTGCAAGGCCGCCACTTGGAAGTCGGTTCATACCTTTGCTAAGCATTACTGTCTGGACGCTGATGCCAGAGCAGATGCTCAGGTTGGACAGGCTTCGCTGCAGAATTTGTTCGCACAATAGTGGTGGTGGTTTCTTTTCTCCACCGCCGTTTTGGTGTGGGGATGGGCTTGCCATTCTATTCACTAGATTATGACTATACACAGAGATCCCCTACTACAGAAGGAGTAGTTTCTTTTCTGTAACTCCAGTTCTGTAGTAGGGGTATCTCTGTTATAGTCATAAGCGCCCGCCCTCCTCCCCGGTGGAGAGATGTTCATGTAAAGAATGCTACAGGTCGGGCGTGTTACGCCTTCAAAAAGAACTGAAAGTAAGGGAGACCTGCAAGGCATTCTGGGATACTGTGAAGTTCTGGAAAGTTCTCTTAAAGGCACAGTATCCTATTCTGAGCCACATAATGGCAGCCTATGGGGCTTGTCTGTCCATGACTTCCTCTCTATCTTCCAGAGGGGTTTGTACTGAAGACAAAGGAAATCTGGACAGGCTTTGCTGTTTTTGTGGTTTTTTGGTGGAATTTCTAGCTGAAGTACTGGACAGTGTAGCCTTTTATAGGCTGCATTATATGTCTTTAAATTCTCTCTTAAGTGTCTGTGCAGTTCTGCATTTTTTCGACACTTTAGAGATTATTTTTGATTGCTCCGGGGTCCACGCACATGGGTGGGACTATTCACTAGATTATGACTATAACAGAGATACCCCTACTACAGAACTGGAGTTACAGAAAAGAAACTACTCCTTACTTATCAGAAGGAGTTGTGAGCAGCTGGAGTGAGTTGGACATTGGAGCTGGGATAATCAGACAGAGTGAAGAAGCTAGTGGAGCGAACGGTTATCAGAGCGGCAGAAACTATATCATTAGACTGAAGCTGGAAGGTGAAGACAGTTCGTGGGGGAGAGGAATCCAGTGCAGAGTGATCAGCGCAGATGCGTGTCCAGAGTGCAGGGGAGAATCTGAGATGAGCCAAGGCACAGACGAGAGAGGAACCCAGATGACAGCTAGAGCAAGACTTCATACTATCAGGTGATATCTGTCCTGTTATATTAGTGCCCATAAACATTAATATTGTCTTTTATTTCCTAGGCTAGATTCCCCTACTGTATTGCTAATCCTTTTTCTTTCAGCGGTGTGCAGTATAATCCATTCCCTTTTTAGCTATCTACAGTCCCTGTCAGTTACATATGGATGTGTTATAGTAATAAAGCTTTCCATTATAATAAAGAGACCCCGCAGATCTGTGTATGTGTCTATTCCCCTTTTACTTTTCAGGCTATGTGTTATAGTGCAGTATTATATTGTTGATATTATTAATGAATAAAGGAACCCCAGTTCTTAGTGAACCAGTGTGTATGTCTTATTATCTTATGGTAAAGTTAGCCTTTCTTCTAGTCAGGTGCTGTTATGTGAACGGATGCAACTCCCGTCCAGGTAAATGGTAACTGAATAATGAGGGAGAGAGAAGCTTTTGAAATAGGGAATAAGTTGTACACCGTGTAATTTGGCCATTCTTGTTTGATCCATAATATTGTAGTATTGTACCTCTAGTGGATAGTGAGAGATTCCCCAACATGAAGAGCTAAAGGTATTCATAGGAAAGTGATCGTCGTTGTAAGGCGGCGTTAATGAGAGCACCGGAGGGAAACGGTGTGTAGTGAGATCGCCTCTAGGGAAAGCGGCGTTAATGAGAGCATTGACTGAGGTCGATGTGTATACCCACAGGATTGTGGCTTGTGTAATAATGAGAGCACTGGGAGGATACAGTGTCTATACCCACAGGATTGTGGCTTGTGAGAGCACTGGTTTTAGCCAGTGTGTAATGGTAAGTAATCAGAACTGCCCCAGGGTAGATTAGTCTGGGCTCATGTGGCCGCAAGACTATATTGTATGAGTGTGGTATTTTAGAAGATCTAAGCTTGTATATTGCTAATTCCCCATCCTTGGGTAGGAACATAGATACCTGTTGTAAATAGGTCCTAAGGACGGAGGTGGTTACGTTTCGGCTGGGTTAGTGGTGTCTTGGTGAGCTGATTCTATCTGGCCCGAGAATCCAGTCGTTACATCTGGCGTCACGAATTGTTTACGTAGCCTGTGTGCGCTGTATTGTTTCTTTCTTGTTGGTTTGCACTCGGCACGTATGGAGTTCATTTTATATATTATTTGTTTATATTTGTTTATATCTTTTTGTTTGTTACAATGTTTTTGAGAAAGTCGAAATCTACTTTTAAATTGACCTATGGGCTTGAACAGTTGGAGTGTAAGGAGATTGCAGTACATCATGGCATTTGACTTATGCAATGTAGAAGAAATGCTTTTCATCTTGGTGTTTGAACTGACAGGCTTGAAGGGTAACAGTACGTGAGGGAGCCAATTACATCTTGGTGATAATGCAGTTGTACTTGGGTGTATGAAAAATGCTTGTAAATTGCCTATTAAATGGTTTGCTGCATTTGCTTATGCTGTGAAATGTGAAATGTATTCAGTGTAATATGACTTGTTGAGCTCCTTGTAAATAGCACCTTGTAAATATGGCTTGTGAATGGCATGTCATTATTATGACTTGCGGAGCTCCTTTTAAATAGCTCCTTGTAAATATGGTTTGTGAATTGCATGTCATTATTATGACTTATTGAGTTTCTTGTGAATAGTGCCTTGTAAATATGGCTTGTGAATAGCATGTCATCATTATGACTTGTTGAGTTCTTTGTGAATAGCGCCTTGTGAATAGCGCCTTGTAAATATGGTTTGTGAATAGCATGTCATCATTATGACTTGCTGAGTTCCTTATGAATAGTGCCATGTGAATGTGTCTTGTAAATAGCATGTTATCATTGAGTTCCTTGTGAATAGCGCCTTGTGAATATGGCTTGTGAATAGCGCCTTGTGAATATGGCTTGTACATAGTATGTTATCATTACGTTAGGCAGGAGAGAGCTGGATCTCTTTCAAGTGCTTGGAGAAAATATTTTGAAGATGTGCGCACGTGTTATATGAAAACGTGGAGAGATGAGGTCTGGAATTTCCCATGTATCTGCAGACATTGGGGAACGATTGTGTTTGAGCTGCCAAAGGGTTAATATCTTAGATTGGGACAGCAATATTTATTTCAACATGCTGTTTAACATGCATTGTTACGTGAGCTGACACTAGGAGTCAGTGACTGTTTAGATTAATGATGGTTTGATTTGACTTTTTTTAATTGGCTGCAGGGTTCGCCTATGTACTTTGACAGCTAGCTGACGGAAGGGTAACATCTTGCAGAGAAAAAAAGCAGTGTTCATTTAACATACTGATTGAAATGCGTCCACGAGTTTGTGTGGGTTTGCCTTTGAACACATGATTTAATGTGTCTGACTCGGAGGTCGGAGTGTTATAAATCAACCAGTCGGACTGCGAGGGGGTGTTTTAACATGAGCAGCTGAGCACGGACGGTGCAATTAGTGTTCACCGGTTGTGGAAATAAAACAGACCTATCATAGAATGTGCTTTAATCAGTGAAATGCAACCGTGTGCTTTTAAAAAACAATGTTCTGTAGTGTATTTTGCACATGTAGAAAATATAAGTGATTATTTCCCTAAAGCAAGCTGCCCCTTTTGTTTAAAGTTCAAATGCAATTGATTCTGTATTTTGCGCTGATATGAAGCAGAACAGCGTGAGAGAAAACCCACTCAGTTAGGAAAAAAGGCTATCTGCAAAAAAGAAATCTGACCCTTTTAATAATTAGAACAGAAAAGCTTGCGCACCAAATTATGAATTCTTGGTTATGCTGTGCAAAATTACATGTATAACTTTTTTTTCCCCTTGTTTAAATTAATGGTGTCCCAAATGTTATTTTAAGAAATGTGTCGTGATTTTCTATGTTGCTGCATGTAATGTTATTTTAATGTTTTCCTTTTCAGCAAGTAACAGTACATTATGATATATAGTTTGTCTTAGATTCTACAGAATTATTTTGCTTCTTACTTGAGAATGCTAGCATGTGTCTAGGTTACAAAAATGTCTTTATTAATTAGTGTATTTAGGATGCTTTTTACCATGTCTAATTTGCTTAAATTAGTTAGAAATAATGGTGCAGTGTTTCAAATTAAAGGCAGGATTTCTTTGAAGTCTGAGAACGGGTATGTTTCAAGTTAGAAGGAATTTGTTTTTTGACCTTGGCTGATATGATAGCTCAGCCAGGCTCTCATGAGTGTTTTGAAAGGAGGGGCCCTTTTTGGAGAGTCCGTCTGAGGCAGACTTGCCCTTGCCTTGTTTTTTTTTTTTTGGCAAATATTCATAAGCTGTCAGCTCACAGAGTTTTGAAAGGGTGGAGGACCTGCCCGTGGGTGACATTACGATGAGGGGAAGGCAGTGTAGAGAAAAAACTTGGCAGGAGCTTCGCTCCTGCAATGAGATCAGCATTTGGCAGTGATTCAATTTTAGATCGCAATGTAGCACGGCTCCTGCTTATTATGGTTGGAGCTGGTTCAAAACTCTGAGCGCGGACATCTTTAATGGCAGAGTAGCTAGGCCCAGGCCTTATGGCTGTGTATGACAAAATTAGATTTTGCCCAAACAAATTTAAAGAATATGGTATAGGTAGAATGGTTAAATCATTCCTTGGATTTAGAAGAGTTCTTTTCATGAATTAGGATGTTTCTTACAGAAATGAGAAGCATTTGGGGTGCTTTTTGAATGGAAAATTTGTTTTTGCAAGATTGATGATGCTTGTTTTTCGATTCAGATTGCTGATATGTGGGGGCCCTGTATGAGTGTGTATTTTTCTTATTTTGGAGTGGTGCATTTTTATTATTTTCAGATGAGTGCCCCCATCCCCAAAAACCCCCGAGCCTGGACCCAGACCGGAAGCTGACATGCCTGGACCTGATGACTTACGACCAGATTGGAGGGCGTGCTTCCTTGGCAAAGGATACAGATGAAGATCGAGGATCGTGGCCTATACGAATGAACTGTTTTCCTAAGGAGAAACCAACTATGGATTAGAACTTTTAGTATTTACTGAACTTTTGAACTTGGCATTACAATCTACAGTTGGCTGTCTCAGCAGTCAGGTTAAAACTACATATCCTAAACAAAAAAAAATTTCTTGACAAAGCCAATAGTTCTATTTTTGAAAAAAAAAATTATTAATTGACTTTTGCAAGTGATGAATTAAAGGAACCCATTTTTATTTGGTTATAATGATGTTTCTTTACAAAAGGAGTCTGAAATGTAATTCCTTGGCCTGCATTCTTGAGTCTTGCATTTTTCCCATGTTTCTATTTCAGATGGACATAATGCCACTTTTGCAGTTACCACAAACAGGCCCCAATCCAAAATTTCTCAGTCCTGGTCATGGTTTTGATTTTCCAGTTTAAACGATGCAGTGCCACATTCATGATTTGGCCTTTGGTTCAATGATTCCTTTTGGTATATACAAATGATGTTGTTTGAAACTCATAGGGTGCAATATATAATTAGTAAGCTGCTTTAATAATCTGATGCCCTGTGATACATGATATTTGTATTTTAGCATGCTACGCTATTTCATTATTGATACAGATTGACTTTACACTTGTTTATCTTTCACCTATTTCATAGTTTTCCTGTTTTCTGTAAAACAGTTTTGCCAATGAAAAGAAAGTAATGTTTTAAATGATGGTGCACACATGTGTTCCACAGATTGATACAGAGGGATTAGGTGCAAACTGTTTCCTGAGTTAGATGACTTATGACCTTTGACTATTGCCTTTGGCATGGTCTACTATTACTAAATTTCCAAGTTTAAGTTTATGATTTAGCTATTTTAGCTATAGGGATTTCTGGACAGACTATTTATGTCTGAATTATCTTGTAGAAGAATATATACACCACATTTAGATAACTTTCTTTGATTTTCTTGCTTGATATGCATAGTGCTACACCAGCTATTTTGTAGAGATGGGGTTGTCCTTGTATTCCTACTATTACACTATCACTTTGATCCATCAACTCTTAATTAGAACAGTGGGATTAGTTCCAAGGGTGGTCACCTTAGACTTTAAGTTGTCCTGGGAGGTGTGTCTTTTAGTCAGGTTATGTCCTACATCTATTAGTAATAGTTGCCCAGACTTAGAGGACCCTTTGTCATGTTTATTTGTCAGATTTTACCAAATCCTTTCTTAAGTTGACCGAAGTAGGTAGGCCTCATTTAGGCCCTTTGTTGTTTTCATTTCACAAACATGTCCTTACATCAATACATTTCATGAGTTCTCACTAGAAGTTGAGGCACATTTAGTTCAAGGGTGCTTCGGTTAGTTTCTGTTGTTATCAGATCAATCTTAGTTACATTTCAACATTCAGGTCAAGGGTGCTTTGATTTCTTTTCAATTGGTTGTCAGATTTACATTTCCTACATCAGGTTTTAAGTGGTATTTTCCTTAGTTGTTATTCATTTAAGGGAGTCTTTTTGTTTTTGATTTTGTTGATAGATTATGTTGATGTTTGTTTATTTGTTTGTTGTTGTTTACGGATGTTAGCAAATTAAAGTCAAGAGTGGAGTGTAGTGACCGTGTTTTTGGCTCTATTTCTGAGTGATGGTGACTTTAAGCTTGCGACCATCCTAGATCCATATTCTTAGCTTGTTTTGGTCCTTTTAGGCCTCTTTTCAGACCTAGAAGCATAAACTAGAGGATAGCTGCTTTATATGATGATAGAGCCCTTATTCTTGACTCTAATCCATCTATTGCCTATTGGCTTTGACATAATTATGTGTCCTTTCATCATCCTACCTATAGTAGAGGGTGGATCCTGTAGTCCTGACTTTATATTACATATTGGTATGGTTTGTGTATGTACTCTGACAGAGCTAAGTGTTATTTCATCCTTTTCTGGCCTACAAGGCCCAGAACTAGAGAGACTCCATTTTGCTTTCTGTCCCTGCAGACTGAGATGCTTGCAGGGTAAAGGTGATGTTTTAGTTATGAGGTGTTGTTCACTTGGAGAGAACCGGCCTGGGCCGGCCCTTATCGGTAGACTGTATTATTCTTTGTGTCGAAGACACCACAAAAGGCCGGCCGGCTGGGTGTGTGTCCTTGACGCAGAGTGGTGCAGGGATCTGATGGGTGGCAGGCTGATGACTGGAACTTTCCATGAGGAGAGAGCATTCCATATTAGTGAAGTGCAGAAGAGGCGGAGCAGTCAGTTGAAGCTGGAGAGAGAAGTCAGTTGGTGTTTGGAACAGAGAGAAGTCAGTCAGTGAGTTGGAACCAGAGAGAGAGCAGTCAGTTAGTCTTTGGAACAGTTCAGTTCAATTGGTGTTTGGAGCTGGAGAGAGGAGGCAGATGTTGTTTGGAGCTGAAGAAAGCAGTCAGAAGCAGCTACTTATCAGAAGGAGTTGTGAGCAGCTGGAGTGAGTTGGACATTGGAGCTGGGATAATCAGACAGAGTGAAGAAGCTAGTGGAGCGAACGGTTATCAGAGCGGCAGAAACTATATCATTAGACTGAAGCTGGAAGGTGAAGACAGTTCGTGGGGGAGAGGAATCCAGTGCAGAGTGATCAGCGCAGATGCGTTTCCAGAGTGCAGGGGAGAATCTGAGATGAGCCAAAGCACAGACGAGAGAGGAACCCAGATGACAGCTAGAGAAAGACTTCATACTATCAGGTGATATCTGTCCTGTTATATTAGTGCCCATAAACATTAATATTGTCTTTTATTTCCTAGGCTAGATTCCCCTACTGTATTGCTAATCCTTTTTCTTTCAGCGGTGTGCAGTATAATCCATTCCCTTTTTAGCTATCTACAGTCCCTGTCAGTTACATATGGATGTGTTATAGTAATAAAGCTTTCCATTATAATAAAGAGACCCCGCAGATCTGCGTATGTGTCTATTCCCCTTTTACTTTTCAGGCTATGTGTTATAGTGCAGTATTATATTGTTGATATTATTAATGAATAAAGGAACCCCAGTTCTTAGTGAACCAGTGTGTATGTCTTATTATCTTATGGTAAAGTTAGCCTTTCTTCTAGTCAGGTGCTGTTATATGAACGGATGCAACTCCCGTCCAGGTAAATGGTAACTGAATAATGAGGGAGAGAGAAGCTCTTGAAATAGGGAATAAGTTGTACACTGTGTAATTTGGCCATTCTTGTGTGATCCATAGTATTGTAGTATTGTACCTCTAGTGGATAGTGAGAGATTCCCCAACATGAAGAGCTAAAGGTATTCATAGGAAAGTGATCGTCGTTGTAAGGCAGCGTTAATGAGAGCACCGGAGGGGAACGGTGTGTAGTGAGATCGCCTCTAGGGAAAGCGGCGTTAATGAGAGCATTGACTGAGGTCGATGTGTATACCCACAGGATTGTGGCTTGTGTCATAATGAGAGCACTGGGAGGATACAGTGTCTATACCCACAGGATTGTGGCTTGAGAGAGCACTGGTTGTAGCCAGTGTGTAATGGTAAGTAATCAGAACTGCCCCAGGGTAGATTTTCAGTCTGGGCTCATGTGACCGCAAGACTATATTGTATGAGTGTGGTATTTTAGAAGATCTAAGCTTGTATATTGCTAATTCCCCATCCTTGGGTAGGAACATAGATACCTGTTGTAAATAGGTCCTAAGGAGGGAGGTGGTTACGTTTCGGCTGGGCTAGTGGTGTCTTGGTGAGCTGATTCTATCTGGCCTGAGAATCCAGTCGTTACACCATGTGGCGATGAATTGTGGTGCGCTGAGTTAGTAGTACCTTTGGGACTGAGCGTGTACATAACCTGTGATGATGCGTGGTCCAGGCAAGCCGCACTGGGGTTGTGCAGGACATCTAACCTGGGCTTCTATTGGAATTGTATAACGCATATTAGCAAACCCATTATTGCTATTTTAGCGGCAGTTTCCTGCTGCTAAAACAGCGATAATTTTAACGAGGTTCTTGCTAATATGCCCCAATGTTTTTTGACTACTGAATTTTGCCTTAATAAAACCTCATGGTGATTATTTAGACTGTCATTAAGTGTGCCTTTGCACTTGCAGCGTGAATTTTATTATTCAACTACATATATAAGTGATATAAAAGAAGTTCTTAAAGGAAGCATACTAAAGGGATATTGTTTAGGGTTTGATAAATGTTACACTTAGTTTGTATTTTACTGCAAATAATGAATTAATAGTCTAATTAATTGTGAGCTCTGATGACCACAGTGTAGGCAGGAGGCAGCGGTTAGAAAGAGCCCACGGCCACGAGTAGATCTGCACAGTATTGGTAATTTAGTGTGTGTGCAGCCAGCACTGATAAGTGGTGCACAGAGTTAGTGGGACCTTAAGCAACAAGGTTCTGTGGAGCCTGCGATGATGCGTGGTCCGAGCAGGACGCACTAGTGTCAAACTCTTTAAAATCAAGTTTTCTTATAAGTACTGCTTGTCCTTTTATGCGAGTAAGTTGCAGTAGATCTCCAAAAACTATGATATGTTTCCTTCAAAATAAGACATCTGACTCAATACAGTCATGTGGTGATGAATTATGGTGCACTGAGTTAGTAGTAGGTTTGGCACTGAGCGTGTACGTAACCTGCAATGATGCGTAGTCCGGGCAGGCCGCACTAGGAGCAATGTTTTTTGCTTAGGGCCATATGTATCAAGCCTTTTGCGATTCGTGAAGGCCGAAATTCGCAGAATTTTGGCCTTAGCGAATCGCAAACGGCCTTTTTACTGATTTTGAAATGTGAGAAACATTAGCAAAATAAGGAATCGCTAAAAATTGCAATTCCTTATTTTGCTTAAGCATTTAAGGAATCGCAATTTTGCGATTCCTTAAATGCTATGTATGAAGGTTTTTAGACTTGCAATTTCACGTTTAGGAATCGCAAATTACCACCAACTTGTAGTTGGTGGTAATTTGCGATTTCTTGTAAATATGCACAATTGTGCATTTGTGAGGGTGGCATATGACGCACATACATGCCCATTGGGCATGTATGTGTGCCATATGCACACACATGTAATTTACAGGGGTGCAGCAGGGTGTCCTTGAGACAACCCTGCACCCTTGCAATAATTCTCAAATTGCGATTAGCAAATTGCGAATTCGCAATTTGAGAATTATTTCGCAATCATTCCTAGGGGCCTCCTGGCCCGCAGGAATGCATTGGAAATTATTCCTTAATTGCGAATTTGCAAAATTCGTATTCGCAATTAAGGAAGATTAAGGAATCGCTAAAAAAAGCGAATTTCTTCATATATACCATTTTGCGATTCCTAAATAGCGATTCCTTAAAAAGGGCTATTTAGGAATCGCAAAACGGAACTATGATACATATGGCCCTTTGTGAATTCTGCCTTAATAAAGTCACCGGGAGATGACTTGTGGTACAGTGAGTTAGTGGTACCTTTAGAACTCAGCGTGTGCGCACCCTGCGATGATTTGTGGTTCGGGTGGGTCGCACTGGTGCAATGTCTCTTGCCTACTGGAATGTGTCATGTGCAATTGCCATTCCACCTGAATCGTGAGCCCGCACAATGTAGATCGAAGGGAGTAGTCATCACAAACATCAAGAAATTATTTTTGTCATATCCTTTATCAAAATCTAAGGACATAAAGTACAATTATCTCTACCTTAAATAATTCAAGGCTAAATGTCATGCTGTCCGTAGCATAGATTCAAAGCTGAATTAAAGTTGTGAACCCTGGACAGCAGGGTTCACAACTTGAATTCAACTTGCATCTAACTATGGACAGTAGGGAATTCATCCTGGAGTTGTGAACCCTGCTGTTTGCACTGTAGATCAAAGGCAGTACTGAGCACAGATATGGATGAATGATTTTTGTCTCCTATTTTAACAAAAGCTTAACACATACAGTACAATTGTCTCTGCATTAAATAAATCCAGGATGAATTCCCTACTGTCCATAGTGTAGATGCAAGTTGAATTCAAGTTGTGAACCCTGCTGTCCGCAGTGTAGATCAAAGGCAGTACTCAACACAAACATCAATGAATGCTTTTTTCTCACAGTTAACAAAATCTGAGGACACAGTACATATGGCCGGGATGCCCGCCACCCCCTCCCAACACCGATCCCCAATGGGAGGAGACAGACACAGGTTTGAGCTTTTGGAAGGCGGGGGGGAGTAACCCCCCGGCCGTATTTATTAAAATATGAAACAAAATTTAAAACATTAAATAAAAGTTTCATTATTTCCTGTTCAATTTTACTTTTATCACATTTCGATGAAGACATGTTCTTTGGCTAACCTTAACAGATCTCTAATACAAAGGTTTCCTAGCCGAGTCTAGCATCCTGAAAATGCATACATTCTAAATTAAAATTGTACATCCTAGCATTAAGGGCCAACGGCAAGGTCTTAACCGGTGTCAGATCCCTACTACCAAATTCCCGCCCTCACGGTGTGAGTGGCGCATGCGCAGAGGACTTTACCCTCATTGCGAACTGCAACTTCCCTTGTCGCGGGGGCCCCCTTTCACTCGACGCCATCTTAAAGGTCGTCCGAGTTCCCGTGTGAGGTATCTGTAGGAAGGACAGCGTGGACTCCCCCCCATCCCCACACTCTCTTCCGCCGGAGCGGATATCCGGCCCCCGGGAAATTCGTAGGAGGGGCATCTAGCCGCCTCCCCCCTGGGAGGGGCCTATGGCAGTCTCCCCCTAGGCGACCCATCTTGAGTGGGTGCCGCCTCCCCATGGAAGGGGCCAATGGCCGCCTCCCCCCGGGCGCTCCCATCCATTCTGGGTGGCGCCCCCCTCTAGGGACCTTGAAATTACTGCTCACCGATCATGACCTTACCGCCCGACCAAAAAATAAATACGACAGTTGTTTTACCTACTAAGGAAAGAAAATCACGCCTAATCCGTTTAGCTTGCTAATCAATCACTTACTATTTCTAAATTGTGGAAAAAAGGCCTAAAGCACAAGTAAACTTTATTGTCAGTACACTCATTTACTTCTCTGCAAAGGAAAAAAGGCCAATCATCATCCAAGTATTCTTTGACTGTATCTCTTTAATACATTTGAATTATATCAACAATTACTTTATTCAAAATCCATTGCAAAAAGGGGCTGGTGGGTGGGCAAAAATGCCGCTTGTTCCGTCGAGGGCTCACGAGTATTCGAGTGGTGCAGCCTTCAGAGCACAGGAACAAGAGGACGCTTCCTCGGATTCCCGCTCTCTTTATCCGTCTGTGGGAGGGCGGGAACCCTCCTTGGGTACGCCCACTGGGCGCGGTCTTCCGTGTAGGTGTCTAGGCCAACCCCTCCTGGGCGGGAAAGGGCGCGCCCCGGCTACGCCACTTTGGGCATACCAGCCGGGCCACGCCTCCCACCCAAAATGGTTTCCCGGGAGGATTGGGGCACCCGTCCATACGTTTGGGGGGACTGAATGGTCGCCCCTTTCCATATGGCCGGGATGCCCGCCACCCCCTCCCAACACCGATCCCCAATGGGAGGAGACAGACACAGGTTTGAGCTTTTGGAAGGCGGGGGGGAGTAACCCCCCCGGCCGTATTTATTAAAATATGAAACAAAATTTAAAACATTAAATAAAAGTTTCATTATTTCCTGTACAATTTTACTTTTATCACATTTCGATGAAGACATGGTCTTTGGCTAACCTTAACAGATCTCTAATACAAAGGTTTCCTAGCCGAGACTAGCATCCTGAAAATGCATACATTCTAAATTAAAATTGTACATCCTAGCATTAAGGGCCAACGGCAAGGTCTTAACCGGTGTCAGATCCCTACTACCAAATTCCTGCCCTCACGGTGTGAGTGGCGCATGCGCAGAGGACTTTACCCTCATTGCCAACTGCAACTTCCCTTGTCGTGGGGGCCCCCTTTCACTCGACGCCATCTTAAAGGTCGTCCGAGTTCCCGTGTGAGGTATCTGTAGGAAGGACAGCGTGGACTCCCCCCCATCCCCTCACTCTCTTCCGCCGGAGCGGATATCCGGCCCCCCGGGAAATTCGTAGGAGGGGCATCTAGCCGCCTCCCCCCTGGGAGGGGTCTATGGCAGTCTCCTCCTAGGCGACCCATCTTGAGTGGGTGCCGCCTCCCCGTGGAAGGGGCCAATGGCCGCCTCCCCCCGGGCGCTCGCATCCATTCTGGGTGGCGCCCCCCTCTAGGGACCTTGAAATTACTGCTCACCGATCATGACCTTACCGCCACAGGCCGGATAGTTGACCGACTATCCGGACCCCCCCAATCGTCCTAAAGGTCATGCTTTCTCAAACCCCTTAACCAAGCTATGAAGTCTCCTATGAGTAAATTATTCCCCTCCCGGGACAGGTGAACCCCATCATTCAGATACATGTGATCACCCCGAATACACCCATGAGGAATGCTATGCAACTGCGCGGAGCGAAACAATTTCCCAATCTTATTGTTAACCCTCTTCACCGAGTGGTTCAACGCTGGCACTGAAAGACCTCCCCGCCAAACCTTCCGCGGGATCATGTGGGACCAGGCTATCGTGCACCCCGGGAGTCTCTTAGCCAGCCAGCTAACTGCCGACAGGATGTGTTCTAGTAACACTCGCCTTCCCAGCTTCACTAAGTCATTGCCCCCCCAGGGGTACTATGACTACTGATGGCGGTGACCTTTGCCGCCCTAAAAGCTCGTCAATAAATGACTGAAAGTGGTCAAAACAGAGGCCGCCCTTCCCATGGAAGGTCACCCTGTACCCGTATTCCCCAGATGCGTGAATCGCGTCACCTGCCTTGAATACGTCCCCGGCGCGCCTCACGTAGGAGTGGCCCACGACCCATACCACTCTCTCTCCAGTCGGTGATCCTCGACCGCTGGTCTCCTGGTGCTGGGTCGACTTCCCATTCCGCTCCGCGTGACAGGCTCGCGAAACTGTAATCGAACAAAAGACAAGAAGCATGAGTGCATGTCTATTGACTTCACGGTGTGAGTGGCGCATGCGCAGAGGACTTTACCCTCATTGCCAACTGCAACTTCCCTTGTCGTGGGGGCCTCCTTTCACTCGACGCCATCTTAAAGGTCGTCCGAGTTCCCGTGTGAGGTATCTGTAGGAAGGACAGCGTGGACTCCCCCCCATCCCCTCACTCTCTTCCGCCGGAGCGGATATCCGGCCCCCCGGGAAATTCGTAGGAGGGGCATCTAGCCGCCTCCCCCCTGGGAGGGGTCTATGGCAGTCTCCTCCTAGGCGACCCATCTTGAGTGGGTGCCGCCTCCCCGTGGAAGGGGCCAATGGCCGCCTCCCCCCGGGCGCTCGCATCCATTCTGGGTGGCGCCCCCCTCTAGGGACCTTGAAATTACTGCTCACCGATCATGACCTTACCGCCACAGGCCGGATAGTTGACCGACTATCCGGACCCCCCCAATCGTCCTAAAGGTCATGCTTTCTCAAACCCCTTAACCAAGCTATGAAGTCTCCTATGAGTAAATTATTCCCCTCCCGGGACAGGTGAACCCCATCATTCAGATACATGTGATCACCCCGAATACACCCATGAGGAATGCTATGCAACTGCGCGGAGCGAAACAATTTCCCAATCTTATTGTTAACCCTCTTCACCGAGTGGTTCAACGCTGGCACTGAAAGACCTCCCCGCCAAACCTTCCGCGGGATCATGTGGGACCAGGCTATCGTGCACCCCGGGAGTCTCTTAGCCAGCCAGCTAACTGCCGACAGGATGTGTTCTAGTAACACTCGCCTTCCCAGCTTCACTAAGTCATTGCCCCCCAGGGGTACTATGACTACTGATGGCGGTGACCTTTGCCGCCCTAAAAGCTCGTCAATAAATGACTGAAAGTGGTCAAAACAGAGGCCGCCCTTCCCATGGAAGGTCACCCTGTACCCGTATTCCCCAGATGCGTGAATCGCGTCACCTGCCTTGAATACGTCCCCGGCGCGCCTCACGTAGGAGTGGCCCACGACCCATACCACTCTCTCTCCAGTCGGTGATCCTCGACCGCTGGTCTCCTGGTGCTGGGTCGACTTCCCATTCCGCTCCGCGTGACAGGCTCGCGAAACTGTAATCGAACAAAAGACAAGAAGCATGAGTGCATGTCTATTGACTTTACAACATGTGCAATCGCACATACCTTTTGAAGCAGTTCGAGGACCAACGGCCCAGCTGTTTCACTCTCTCCGCACTCTGGCCCCGGGCCGTAGCTTCAGTAGCTTTACAACAAGGGGTGGTGAGGGACAGAGTCTCTGAATTAAGCAGAAAGCTCTCACCCAGTCAAGAGATCAGGGCTAGATCCAACACCGTTTTTTAGCTCACTGCACCATCCCAGTTTCAGAACCTGGCTGTATGCAAATTAGTCTGTTCCTGTCCCAGTGCATGATGGGAACAGGGCAAACCAAACTACAAAAGCCAATTCTTACACTGGGAAGGAAACAAGCTCCCGGGGACCGGTTTCTGGCATTACAGCCGTCTTCGGCCCGGTTTGCTTGAATCCTGATGGTGCAATGAGCAAGGGTCTCACATCTGAGAATACCCTTCCACGCGTAGGGTGGACAAATATATTTACAACAAGGGGTGGTGAGGGACAGAGTCTCTGAATTAAGCAGAAAGCTCTCACCCAGTCAAGAGATCAGGGCTAGATCCAACACCGTTTTTTAGCTCACTGCACCATCCCAGTTTCAGAACCTGGCTGTATGCAAATTAGTCTGTTCCTGTCCCAGTGCATGATGGGAACAGGGCAAACCAAACTACAAAAGCCAATTCTTACACTGGGAAGGAAACAAGCTCCCGGGGACCGGTCTCTGGCATTACAGCCGTCTTCGGCCCGGTTTGCTTGAATCCTGATGGTGCAATGAGCAAGGGTCTCACATCTGAGAATACCCTTCCACGCGTAGGGTGGACAAATATATTTACAACAAGGGGTGGTGAGGGACAGAGTCTCTGAATTAAGCAGAAAGCTCTCACCCAGTCAAGAGATCAGGGCTAGATCCAACACCGTTTTTTAGCTCACTGCACCATCCCAGTTTCAGAACCTGGCTGTATGCAAATTAGTCTGTTCCTGTCCCAGTGCATGATGGGAACAGGGCAAACCAAACTACAAAAGCCAATTCTTACACTGGGAAGGAAACAAGCTCCCGGGGACCGGTCTCTGGCATTACAGCCGTCTTCGGCCCGGTTTGCTTGAATCCTGATGGTGCAATGAGCAAGGGTCTCACATCTGAGAATACCCTTCCACGCTTAGGGTGGACAAATATATTTACAACAAGGGGTGGTGAGGGACAGAGTCTCTGAATTAAGCAGAAAGCTCTCACCCAGTCAAGAGCTTGTCTCCTTTCTGGTGAAGAATTGGCTTGGTAGTTTAGTCTGCCCTGTTCCCATGATGCACTGGGCCAGGAACAGACTGATTTGCATATAGCCAGGTTCTGAGCTGGGATGGGGCAGTGAGATAAATAACGGTGATGGATCAAGCCCTGATCTTTGGACTGGGTAAGAGTGGTCTGTTTAACTCAGACACTCTGTTCATCACCACCCCCCTTTTTGTAAATCGTTTTGGCCACTACAGGTGTGGCAGGGTATACTCAGACATGAGTCCCTTTCTCACTGCTCCATCAGGATTCAAGCAAGCCGGGCCGAAGAAGGCTGAAATGCCAGAAACCGGTCCCCGGTAGCTTGTCTCCTTTCTGGTGAAGAATTGGCTTGGTAGTTTAGTCTGCCCTGTTCCCATGATGCACTGGGCCAGGGACAGACTGATTTGCATATAGCCAGGTTCTGAGCTGGGATGGGGCAGTGAGATAAATAACGGTGATGGATCAAGCCCTGATCTTTGGACTGGGTAAGAGTGGTCTGTTTAACTCAGACACTCTGTTCATCACCACCCCCCTTTTTGTAAATCGTTTTGGCCACTACAGGTGTGGCAGGGTATACTCAGACATGAGTCCCTTTCTCACTGCTCCATCAGGATTCAAGCAAGCCGGGCCGAAGAAGGCTGAAATGCCAGTAACCGGTCCCCGGTAGCTTGTCTCCTTTCTGGTGAAGAATTGGCTTGGTAGTTTAGTCTGCCCTGTTCCCATGATGCACTGGGCCAGGGACAGACTGATTTGCATATAGCCAGGTTCTGAGCTGGGATGGGGCAGTGAGATAAATAACGGTGATGGATCAAGCCCTGATCTTTGGACTGGGTAAGAGTGGTCTGTTTAACTCAGACACTCTGTTCATCACCACCCCCCTTTTTGTAAATCGTAGCTTCAGTAGCAGCCCCTATCCTAAATGAATGGGTCCCAAAATCGCACGGGTCCATGCCCGCAGCAGCGATTGTCAGTGCCATCACCCTCCGAAACTGAAATCTCGTCAGTGGGGTGCCGTCATCATGTCTAAGCAAGCTCCCCCCCCCATGTAGCCTTCCTCTGTGTCAAGTATTCTTCTACACACTTTATTGGACAGGCGGGGGCCCCTCGTGCGCGCTGGACGACAACACTATCTCCCATAGCATCCTGGTCTGTCTTAGACCTAGCTATTGAGATCACCATCGAATCACCCCTTATTTGTATGTGATCCCTGCACAAGCCTCCCTCCACATCCTTCTTGTTCTTTGCCACGAGTTCGCTCACCCGCATAGCCCCATGGAATGCCAAGGCAAAAGCTGCCCGGAACAGAACTGCTTCGAAAGGGGAGGAGCACGTCTCATCCAGCTTTGCTAAAAGCAGAGACACTCTGACTAAGCCGATCGAGCGCCTCGTATCCTGCTTGCGACCCTCGAGGCGTTGCCAGCCCCGGAGTGCCTTTCTCACCAAAAAGGAACCCGTCGGGTCACTTATACCTTGCAGCTGCGGCATGAACGAAATGGCCGCCCTATGTCTATTGGCCGTCACCACTGATCGGCCTTCTCTGTGCAGCGCTACCAGGAACCGCAGAAAGGCTTCCTCTTGACCCCAGTTCCGACTCCCTGTCGGGCCCAAAAATGTGCAGTAGGAACGAAACGCCCCTTCGTACGCCTTCCTTGTCCTGGGTGCTAAGCTGGCTGCCACGAGGTCTTGTAATCCGGGGCACCGATTCGCCATAGCATTTCGGGGAACGGTGCCGCCACTAGGTCCGCTGTTGGCAGGTAGCCCCTGAAAGCCTGCATGTGTGAACGAGAGAGTGCATCAGCTGCATTGTTTAGTACACCTGGCACATGTTTTGCCCTGAACTGTACATTTAATTTCATGCAACGTAACACAATTTCTTTCAACAATCTCAAGATCCACTTACAACGGGCTGCTTGCTGATTGATGCACTCAACCACTGTCATATTGTCAGACCAAAACACCACCGAGCGGTCCCTGAAGTCGCCTGGCCATGCCATTAGAGCAACCCAAATGGGGAACAACTCCAAGAACCCTATGTTACTGGTCAGACCGCTGGAGTGCCACCACGTCGGCCATACTTGCGCCGACCAACGGTTGCCAAAGATGGCGCCGAATCCCACGCTCCCAGCTGAATCGGTCCATGAACCTAGGTCATCCGATGATGCTGGTGGTTTGTTCCACACCACTCGACCGTTGAAGTCCGCCAGAAATGCCAACTAAATGCGCATGTCCTGGCGAACCTCTGCCGAGAGTCTTGTAAGGTGGTGCCCCTCCTTGAGGCCACCCATAGCGTGTGCAATAGAGCGTGAGAAGGGGCGGGCCATCGGTATTACTCTTAAGGCAAAATTAAGCTGGCCCACTGTTTGCTGTAACTGGTGCAGGGTCACCTTCTCCCTGCCCAGGCATTGCGCCAAAGCAGCCCTAAACTTCGCTACCTTTTCCATTGGCAAATGGAAACATCCTTCCACAGAATCGAGCTCAATTCCCAGAAACTCCAGTGAAGTGGATGGTCCGACCGTCTTACCTGGTGCCAATGGGACTCCGAACTCGCGAATGAGGATGCAGAAATCCTGCAGTGCCTGCGCACATTTCTTCGTGCCGGCCGCTCCCAGGAAAAGGAAGTCGTCCAGATAATGCATAACGTGCCCATGCCCTGTGGTTTCGGTGAACGCCCACTCCAAAAAACAGCTAAACATTTCAAAATAAGCACAAGAAATGGAGCAACCCATAGGCATGCATTTATCCATGTAATAATTCCCTTGAAATGCAAAACCTAGAAAGCGTTGGTCCCCTGGGTGTACCGGGAGCAACCTGAATGCCGATTCGATGTCTGATTTCGCCATCAGCGCTCCGGGGCCCAGATGATTCAATATGGCTACTGCCTCGTCAAACGATGCGTACCGAACCGAACAAATGTCCGGGTCAATGGCATCATTCACCGAAGAACCCCTTGGTGCCGACAAGTTGTGAATGAGTCTAAACTCCCCTGGGTTTTTCTTTGGGACCACTCCCAGTGGTGAACATACATAATCAGCCACCGGCGGACATGGAAAAGGCCCCGCCACCCGCCCCAAGCTGACTTCTTTGGATATTTTCTTTGCTGCTACACTTGGGTTACACTGGACAGATAACTGATTTTTACAAAAGAAGTCCCCCCGAAAATTCCCCGCCGGGATGTTGAAGCCATATAGGAATCCATTCCTCAAAACCCCGGCGGATACATGATCAGGGTATTTGTTCAGCCAAGGAGTCAGAGCCATGATATCTACAGGTGTAGGCAATCGGTTCACCAGCATCCCCTCACTCTGGCTTAGACCCCCCTTTTTCTCCCGTTCTGCTGTTCTTTGACCTACAGCTGCTCTCCGGGTGAGAGGAGTTCCCACAGCCCGCACAAGCATGCCTGAACCTACATGTTCCCTGGGGCCTGTTACAGTTGCCTCTATTGAAGCCCCAACAAACCCCCCGCTTCCCGCCACTTCCGCCGGTCTTGGGCTGAAAGTCCCCAGCGGCGCTCGCTCGAAAGGGCAACGCAGGTTTTTGGCAAACTGACCCCAGCCCGCTCCTGCCCTGCGAGGACGTACCCGCCGCACCAGGCAAGAGCTGCTTATGCCATGACACCGAGTCGAGGCAATCCCAGGTCAAAGTTGCATCAAACTCTTTCGCTTTTCGGAATTTCATGTCATATCCTTTCCACTCGTCCCCCCCATACATGATATAAAAATCCATAATCCTATTTTGATAACCGGACAACTCGGTCATCACCTCTGGCTTACGTTCGTCCATGCCTGCCGTAAATATTGAAAAGGCTTTTACCCAGTTCGCAACGGTCTCATCGACCCTAAATTCGGCCATCTTGGCTCGCCAAACACTGGGGTGCCATAAATCTTTCTGGGATTTTGCATATTCCATCTCACGATGATCAGTCAACAAAGAAAACATATTCACATACTTCTCACCCCATATCAATTCTTTTGTGGCCGCAGGGATGTGCTGGGCCACCCTTTCGCGCCTTGAAGGTATTGAACCTTCCCCTGCCAATGGCAATGGTTTCTTACCGGGTTCAATCGTCGTGTCTGCTGCCCTTTCTTGGCTAACCGTAGGTACTCCTGGCGCCACCTGCAGGGGAACAAAAGGTACATTTGCCGTCCCGGCATCTCTCGACTGCCGTAACTGCTCGATTATAAGCCGAGCCTCCTCAGCCGGGTCTCCCGTGGCCACTACCCCTCCCGCTTTCTTCTTGAGCCAAGGTAACACTGCCGCTAACTGGATGGCCAGTTCAGGGGGCATTTCCTCCTCGTTAACAGGGGTAATCACAACCGGGATTGGTAGGCCTACATCTGGGGTTGGTACCGGGGTGCCTGCTGGTGTGATGGGGGCTACTGGGGGTATCTCGGGAACCGGATCCTCCCCAGAAACAGCCCTTTCCTTAATACGTTTCCCCCTGCCCTCAGGGGCGACACCCGGCAAGGCCGGGCCTATTACCTTCTTAGGACGGCCTGAGGGGTTGTTCTGGGCCGCCAACTGCTTCTTGACTTCAGCCACACGTCTACTGATCGAATCAACTTTACCGATTTTCCGGTCCATAATCGCCATTCGATTCGACAAGGTGCGCAGTACCTTCTCCAGCTCGGAGCTCTTTCCCGCTTTCTTGCCGGCCATAGCTTCGATTTATCCCGCTCAAGTCGGTCAACGAGGTCCCAGATCCTTCGTCCTCCAGGTAACTGAAAGAGAAACAACAAGATTAAAAGTTTCCCCAAAATTGCCACTTGTTCCGTCGAGGGCTCACGAGTATGCGAGTGGTGCAGCCTTCAGAGCACAGGAACAAGAGGACGCTTCTTCGGATTCCCGCTCTCTTTATCCGTCTGTGGGAGGGCGGGAACCCTCCTTGGGTACACCCACTGGGCGCGGTCTTCCGTGTAGGTGTCTAGGCCAACCCCTCCTGGGCGGGAAAGGGCGCGCCCCGGCTACGCCACTTTGGGCATACCAGCCGGGCCACGCCTCCCGCCCAAAAGGGTTTCCCGGGAGGATCGGGGCACCCGTCCATACGTTCGGGGGGACCGAATGGTCTCCCCTTTCCAATTGTCTCTGCCTTAAATAAATCGATAATTAATTTAATGTTGTCTGTAGTGCTGATGCGCTTCTGGCATCAAGTAGTGAACTCTGTTGATCGCAGTGTACATTTGAAGGCAGTACTCGGTACAGACATTGAGGAATGTTTTTTGTTGCATCATTTAACAAAATTGTCTCTGCCTTACATAAATCAAAGCTAACTTCAATGCTGTCCGTAGTGTAGATGCAAAGCTGAATTCAAGTTGTGAACCCTGCTGTCCGCAGTGTAGATCGAAGGCATTAATTGACACAGACATCAAGGAATGCTTTTTTGTCAAATACTTTAATAAAATCTGAGGACAAAGTATAATTGTCTGTACTTTAAATAAAGCGAGACTGAATTCAATGTTGTCTGTAGTGCTTATCCGCAACTAGTATCAAGTTTTAAACTCTACTGACCGCACTGTAGATCGAAGGTAGTAGTCAGCACAGATATCAACTAAGAATTTTTGTCACTTATTTTAACAAAGTCTGAGGACATAGAGTACAATTGTCTCTGCTTTACATAAATCAAGTCTAACTTCAATGCTGTCTGTAGTGTAGATCTAAAGCTGAATTTAAGTTGTGAACCCTGCTGTCTGCACTGTAGATCGAAGGCAGTAGTCGATATAAACATAAGTCTGCGGTGGTGTGGTGCTGAGTTCGCAATGGGCCTGATTCAAGGAGGCACGTGGTCATGGTGGCAGCCACGTGGCAGGGTGAGGACCTTCGCTCTGGTGGAGTCTCTTATCTTTTCAGAAGTGAACCACGCCCAAGGCGCTGACTAATTATTTATAGTCTTACGCTGATGTTGCGTACGTTGGACCAGCCCACTCCGCTTCTGCTTCAAAGGAGGGGGGAACACAGCTACATGACCGAAATATTCCCCAGTGTCTGAGATAATATGGTTGCGTCCACTATGCAGTACACTACACGTATCAATGGTATATCTACACACGGAAAAGTTTTTGGTTTGTATAGTGAATTGTGTATAGCATTTCACCAGTAGTCTTGGCGTTGTGTACATTATTGTTGATGTGCGAGTTCTTTCCCTTATACATACTTGGTTGCCACATCTCTGAACAGTGAACTAGTGTGCTGTTGAGGGGATATATTATTTTGGGAAAGTTTGTTGTCCTGTTTTGCACTGCCTGTGAGGTAGTGGAGGGGGAGGGGTTAGGAGGGGTGGTTGCAGTGGTGGTGGCACTGGGTATTGTGATTTTGTTTGGTGTCGGAAGTGTATAATTAGAACCTCTATCACAAAGTGCTCTTTAAATATGGGTGCGAGTTGGATGTAATTCACGCAGTACATAGTCTACGTCCTTACTTTAGTTAAATGTTGATGTTAATTTGTTAGTGGTAAGTGGAACTATTGTCTGCTTTTTAGGTAGCATTGCAGATTTGGTTTCTTGTTGAAAATATGGGGAAGTGGTCAACATTATAATTAGGAATTGTCATTTAAAAAACCTTTGAAATTCACTGAAAAAACCATAGGTTTCAAGAAGGTTATAGTTAGGAATTATCTTTTAAAAAACCTTTGAAATTCACTGCAAAAACCATAGGTTTCAGGCAGGTTATAGTTAGGAATTATCATTTGAAAAACCTTAGAAAGTCATTGAAAAAACCATAGGTTTCAGGGGTGTTGTAGTTAGCTGGACATTTCACTCATACAAAACCATTGAAATTCCTCCGATATAGTTAGTTGTACTAACTGTAACTCTTGCGCCCGCAGTCCACTGGTGATGATGTCACATAATACATCATTCATGATATGGTCAGTGACATCACTGATGACATCTCAAATTACATCACTGATGACATCATCCACGTGACAATCAGATACACCTCATCATACACTAGTATAACCTTTCATCACTCACTGAAAAATACAGAGTATCATATTTGAATCCATTGACACACCAATACAAGTATCTAAAAACCTACTCAGTGATTTCTAGATCTACACACACATCTAATGAATTACATATAGATTCACTCATTCATGCTGTCAATGATCAATAGAACACTATCAGATATAGTTATACACCTATATTGATAATACACACCAGCACACATACTATTAACTTATGCAGTCATCCTACTCACATTTGGAAATAATGTATCATATTTACATTTACTCAGCTGCACACTTTTACTAATAACACTTAATTTATTCACATAGTAACTGATACTTAGTTTGTTATGAAATCACTATTACAAGTATACAGTTGTCGATACAGTCACTCATGCAATTAATGAGTTTTATGTATAGTTATTTATATACAACGACTGTCATATACACTGCCTTTTAATTTTTCTACTTTGTTGGACACATACCATTGAAAAATATATTTGCTCATCACCATACCCATAAAGATATTGACTCACCCAAACAACTATAATAACATGTAATCTTAAAGTGATATACCTACTGAATTAAGTATTAGCATATCTCTGGGCAGTCACAGATCCCCCACTGAACCAAACACAGATTCACTCTCCCATACAAATAATCAGTTAACTAACCAATAACTAACATAGACTTTCATGTAGCTAGTAACTAACTGGTGCAGCAGTTTACACAACAACTGACAAAATAATACAGATATTCACACAGTTTAGTCACTATCCAATATATTTAGTGAGACACTATAAATTAGTCAAGTAAACAGTCAATCACTCTGCTACTAAATCCTCCCACATGATAGGAATATATTTGCTGATTCTTAAATGCAGATTGCTATTTATGTAATAATAAATCTTTAAATATCAAACCAAACCATATTCACTGGATGATGGCATCAGTGATGGCATCAGTGATGTAATTTGAGATGTCATCAGTGATGTCATCAGTGATGTCACTGACCATGTCATGAATGATATAATATGTGACATCATCACCAGTGGATTGCGGTCGCGAGAGTTACAGTTAGTACAACTAACTATAACGGAGCGATTTCAATGGTTTTGTATGAGTGAAATGTCCAGCTAACTTTAACACTCCTGAAACCTATGGTTTTTTCAATGAATATATATATATATATATATATATATATATATATATATATATATATATATACACTCAGATGTCTCAGATGGCAGGGAGGAAGCATCCTGTTACTTAATGCACACAAAGAAAGTGCTGAGACCAATTCACGGCAATACCACATTTTTATTCTCCAAGTGAAGAGTGGCTGCAGTTTAAAATCTTTAATTTCCTGATGTGTTCGGGCAGTCATGCTCTAGTCAAAGGATTGAGATTCAAACAGTGTCCATGCACAGGTGCCTTAAATCTACTCCATCACGTGACCTTGCAAATGCATACAAGTCCCAGGATGCATTGGTATGGTTGTCCCTCTTATATATAGGCCTTTTTTCATATGACTGAAAGATTTACAGGTGAGGCGCTTTTTCTTGTAATGTTCGCAATTGAGATATGAACGACAATCGGTGATTCTGCACACAACTTTCCACAGTGTGTTCCATAAATACGTGGCTGCTTTTCCACGCACACATTTTTTTCAGGATTTACCTAGTGAAAATGTCTTCTTGTGTTCCTGCAAAACGTGTAATCCGTTTTGACTGAAAACTGCCATTAACTAGTCCCTGTATTTTTAGTTAGCAGCTCCTTGAAAGATTGGCGTTTTCAGTGTTAAAATGTTTTTACTACACGTGCCAGAGTGCAGCCTTCTGTGGCCTAAAAAAACGAAAACTGTCTAAAGATGACAAGAATGACAATATGATGATGCCACTTTGCTGCTATGAAACAGCTTCTAAATAAAATATACAGGAATACGAGAGCATTCTGTTTCAACCCCCTGCTTTTTTTCCTCTAAATTGCAGTCAAAGTCACGATGAATGTAAATTACACCCAAAAGAGCTTTAATATTCCACATGTTGGTGACAATGTGGAATATCAGCCAATTCTGCAATTCCTAACGAGCTTAAGCATGAATGTCCCCTTTCTCAAGATCGAACAGTACTTGTATCATTTCCTCTCTCTTAAATTGCTTTACAAGCCTCTTAGGAGAGGTAAGATGAGCCCGGGCCTGGCTTTCTTATGGTAAAACAGCACCATTAACGTGTGAAGAATTCACCTCTGTTGTGAGCACGCAAGCAGTTGCTCTTGGACTGCTTGCTGTGTTGCCACCTTGGCTGTAGAGAGGGCGGGACAAAGGGTTCTTGCTGATTCTATTGTGATTGTAATTGCATCTATATAGCGCTTACTTCCCTCAGGGGAAGTTGAAGCGCCTTAGATTGCATCCAAATAGAACACAGGCATGCAAAACAGTAGTGAATGGGTTTGTGGGGCGCAAGAAAGGCACATAGCTGAGGTATACGAAGGAGGAAGGAATTGTGTGTGTGGTGTGCCTGGGCGTGTATAGAGAGAGTGTGTCTGCTTGTGTGTGCGCGGAGGGGAGAGGGGGTGGGGGAGGGGCGGTGCCCGCAGTTTTGCTGTTCCCAAGAGCTGAAAATCGCACCTGTTACTTATTACCGATTAGTAGACCTCGGAAAGATGAGAGGCTGGGTCGGTCCAGTTAAGATTTAAAGTCGTGGCGCGCAAGTCATGCACAAATAAGAGCAGCGAACGCTCCTCTTACAAATCATCGATGTTAGAGCAAAAGGTCTGTAAAACAATATAATCAGTCAAATTAATATCAAATAATTTCATATATTCATCAGTTAAAGAGAATAAAAAGCAGATGGGATAGATCAACCGCGACTTCAGAGCGGGTCAGAATTATTAATATCATTGTAAATGGGAGCAATTACGGCATTAATGCAGGACATTTGAGGACATTGCAGATCCACTTGATGCGGCTTGTGTAGGGAGTTGTTTTGCTTTACAGCTAGATTTATGCTACTTCACACGTGCTTTCATGTATGGGCATTGCTTCTAAGGTCTGTGTGCAACCTGCAAAACTCTGGCTCGAATCTTGGTGTCCCCCCGCAGCTTTTAATTATTGCTAAAATTCGTACCATTAAGGGCTCATTAAAAAGTTTTTAACAGACCCCTTGAGGCCGAGAGGGATGGACGAGCTGCTCTCCCTGCTGCGCCCCTCACTTCCCTACTTATGACCGGGTGACTGTCACTGGTTTTCCATACCTAGGAGTGATAGAGTAAACAAGACGGAGGAAAGGCAGAGAAGGGGAGGGGGGAGGAGAAATGCGACACGGCGGGCAGGGGAGGGGGTGGAGCGGGTAAAAAAAAAAACAAGACGGAGGGAAGGCAGAGAAGGGGAGGGGGAGGAGAAATGTGACACGCCGGGCAGGGGAGGGGGCCAAGCGGCGATGAGGGTGTGAAGCAGCAGGGGCCTTTGAAGTGAAGCTAAGCTTCACTTCAAAGGTGTGGGAGGAGTGCTGCTGGGGAACAGATGGCGATTTGATGATGCGCAAGCGCATTGACCTAAAAGCGCACGGGCCAGCACCAAATCGCCAGTTGGGACACTAGTTGGGTAAAGTCTGTTTAAGTCGCTATAGTCTCGCTCTGCTCAATGCGTATGCGCATTGAGAGGCGAGACCTAAAAAGCAAGAACATTCACAACAAACTGAATGATTATTAAATGGGACACATTTACACTTTTTCGAAGAGATTTGATACTTTCAGAAAACAAAGACTGGGTGAGCACAATGGGATCAGGCAAGTCATCACGGTCAGGGACATAAGCAGTTTGGGGTGGACTGTTCCCATTGGGCACAGGGTCAAGACTGATTTGCATATGGCTGGGTCCAAACTGGAATGGCATGGTGAGCAACAAAATAATGGATTTAGGCCCCAATCTCTGTACTGGGGTGAATGTATTGTTCTGCATTCTGTCCATCAATTGTTCTTTTTGCCTAAGAGAAAATAGATCAGTTCTCTGAAATGATTGTTCACAATCTTAGGATCTTAGCCTCGGTTTAAACCCCAGTTACTCAAGTATAGGCACACCATTGATAAATTGAGGAACAAAGAGCAGTGAATCAATAGAAACTCAAATCGATGGGTAATGCGGTTCTATGGCCCTGTAATATGTACATGGAAAGGCAAAGAAACAATTAACTGACAGTACTTTTTACCAAAAGATTGATAGCAGAATTGTGTGGATGTTAAATCAGAGTACTTTAATAGGTTGATCTAGTGGAGAAATGAAGGACCTATTATCCCAGATGAGTATGGTTCTTGCAAAATGATTTTCCACAAGACCCTGTATTTTATATTATCCTCAACATCCATAGATGCATTTAAGTTCCCCTTGTAAGACCAATTAGTGCAGCACAAGAAGGTATCTTTCAAAATATTTTTAAATATCTTAACTTCTTTCTCAGGCCATTTGTTTCAAATGTACCATTCTACATCAAGGTTTTGATTGAATATTTACAGCATATCTTTGATTTATGTTGGGATGAAGACATGCTACTCATGACCCTTGAAGTTTCCACCCTATATACCAGTGGTGGCTGGTGACATTTGAAAGTGGTGGGCAGAAAATTAGTGTCACAGTGGACAGCAGGGAGCGAGCGTAGCGAGCGAACCTAAACAACCTAAGGAGGGTTCAGGAGCGTTCTCCCCTTTCACATTTTTTGAAAAAAGAGTGGGCAAATGGTGCATTTTCAAGCAAATTTGAGAAAGCAAGAAGGTTAATAAAGCAATTGTGAAAGTGCATCTGTTACATTAAAGATTACTAAACAACATTTCTCTGAAAAATGTCTGTAATAGACTAGTCTGCCACATTAAAAACAAATGTCAAGAAAACGGTATTCAAAAAATTCTGTTTTATGAAGGTCATCAGGGCAAGACTTCATAATAGAGCTGGCAAACTCTCTGTGCACCTCTCTCTGAGAAGCATACCCGCTGCGTACCAGCAGGGCCTAGCTTCAGAAACATTTCTATCTACAAATGTTCAGATCGGTTTAAGGCCCCATGGTGGACTTCTGTGCAGTCAACAAAACACATCAAACTATGCTGTGGCATGAAAGATGCTGGCATGGGTAGAAACCAAGCCGGTGCCTGCTAGAACATGTCAACTCAAAGCTGACAAATTAGCACAATACAAGCAGAAGTCAGAAAGTCCCAGAATGTGCATGTTGTATAAGAGACATGCGAGAGAGAGGGTACCAGATAGTCATGGAGAGATAAGGGAAGAGGCACAGAGAGAGAAACCGAGAGGGGGAGGGAGAGAAGAAACATTTGGAGGGGGTGTGTGCCTGACTTGTGTGCACTGCAGTCATGGCCGTAATGGCTAGACTCTGTGAAAAATAAAGTATCAACAGAAACGATTAAATGAATGCATGATTAGTTGTCAGACTAATAGTACAGTAACAGACAACACGGGACACAATGTTCATTATTAATAGTCTGTTTAACTGTTTCAAATGTAGTCAAAGGAAATATTTTTGGGTAATTCTTTCTGACATGTTGGCTTTCACTGGAAAGTAGAAATGCATTTTCTACACAGTTACAACCAGTTACTGGTCCGACAGAGCTCAGCTCTCCTGAGTGCACCTCCCAACTTTCTCTCTACAGTAAGTGCAGTCTGGACTGTGGGAGACATTCAAATTAAGGTTTCTGAAGCGAGGTGCGTTGCAGGGCCTAGCTAATCACGACTAGCAGAGCTAGACTGTAGTGCAGACAGATAGGCCCTCCCTGCTGGAGCCTGGCACCATTCAGGCTGCAAATGCAAGTTTGCTATAGTCTTGTGCTCAGCCAGAATTCAGATGGGCTTGTTTAATCCCTCTTTATCTGCTGCCCTTTCCAGCTCAGGTCCTGCACCTTCACCCCTACTTTCCGTGTGTGGTGCTCCTGTTTTCACTGAGACAACTTTACTGCTAAAATGCAATGGTGCAGCTTTTATATTGCATGGAAAATGCTTCTGTAGTAATACACAGGAAGCACGGTATAATCCACCCACTAGGTGCACTATGAAAACAAAGCTTCCCAGTAAAAAGCCTTTTAAAAAACAATTTTACTCTTTCAGGGTGCGCAGCGTAACACTGGAATTTTCGTGCCTGGATAAAGTAACAACGGTATTAACTGATGCGATCATTCTGTCCGGCATCCGAGTGACCATCTGGACGGGAACGACAGAAAGCATTCGCTGCTTGGATCTTCTGCTTAAGCCAAGTAAAATATATTTATAGAATTTCCTCCTAAACCTGCAGTCACGGCAAAAATTCAAACAAACTCATGCAGAACTACATTATACATACTTGTTTTTCGAGGCACTGCATTCCTTCCAGAGGTTCCCTGACCGCTGGTATGCTACAGAGGTGTGCAGGGTCTAGCTAGGACCTACTACGCACCTCTAGAGCATGCGCAGCTGCGTGCCAGCCAGACTCCAGCAGGGCAGACCTAGCTGTCTGCAGACTGCGCCAGACCAGTAAGTCTGCATTTCCGGCGCTATAAAAACATTAACACTCTTTCAAGTGCAGAGTGACTCTGTCAGAGAATCACTCTGAACTTCAAAGACTGTTTATGGCAGGAATGCAACTGTTCAAGAGCTATAGGCGGCTGGCTGCTGGCTTTGTCATCATGAGCGCTGGCTGGGAGTCCTGCATGATGAGTGTGTACTGTGTGGACATCGCAAAGTCCATAATCGTACGTCGTAGCACGAATAAACAGGACAGAAGAATCAGCCAGGTTCGAATCTCTGCGATGATGGCTCAACATTTTTTCCTGTGACCTAGTGTGCAACAGGGTTCATTCATGGCCCATGAACCCTGCTGTACAGTGCACACTATGTCACAAAAAAATGTTGAGCCATCGGAATGATAGCGGTTTCGGTGTGCTGGCCACGGCACTGCTGATTGAGCTGCTGACTTTGGAGAGGGTGCCTATGCGACTTGGGTCGTGTGCACTGCACTACGGCCATGACTGCAGTGCACACTAGAGTACTGCTGCTCGCATTAACATGTTATTACGTATGTACAACAACTGACAACACAACAAACAAAAAACAGAACGAATAGAACTCACTCACTCGTAACTCGTCGTCTAGTAGGTCGGACTAAACCAGGTGCCTGCAGGGGGTTCAACTGCCAGACAATGCTGCTGCCAATAAAGTAACTGTTTGCACAGAATACCGGAGTTTCCTCAAAGCTGTCTCAGCCTGAGGGCTCAGGCCTCCCGGGCAAGAGGTCAGGAGGAGCTCAGCTCTCCTGAGTGTGCCTCCCGACTTTCTCTCTCTCCACTCCCTCAATCAGCAATAGGCATGGCATGCACGCAAGGGGAGCAGCAAAAGACCAGTCACTGCACAGCTTTACAATAAAGCTATGTAGTGATTGGTGACTATGTCCACACATGCTCCGAGCCAATGCCAACTCGGGGCTCCGCGTTTTCTTCCTAGAGACGAACACAGACATGTGGTAACCCCTCTCACCCAATACAGATGCTGCTCCAGCAGCGCCAGGTTTGGCTTAGCAGGGATTCTCGACGCTCATTAGAAGACCGAGGGCTGTGGCGTTGATCAACCCTGTTCTCCTAATGTGCAGCTGCCAACCAGAGCAAAGACTAGTGCGCATGTCTGGGCAGTCGGAGAAATTCTCAGACCCAAACCCAACACGTGCACTTTCCTGCTGTGCGCTCGGCTCGACCATCCCCGACAATGACATGTCAGTCAGCATGACGACGTCGGACTCAACCTACTGGCTGCCTCGGCTGGCTGGCCCGCCCCACCCCCTTTAGACAGAGCCACTGGGCTGACTGCCTGTCTGCCTCGGGCGCGGCCCATGATTAAAAGCCAGGTAAAAGGTAATAATAGGGGCTAGAAATTACTAGTGGGTCAATGCCCCAGCGCCCTAAGGGATGCACCACCACTGCTATATACTATTCTCCGCCATGAGGACTGAATAAAGTCTGTGAAACATTTCCTGAGGTCACGCCCCATCACATTCAATGAGTACATGAGGATGCTTCTAGAAATCATGTTGTATTGGTGACTTACTAAGAACGTATTCATGTTTAATGATGAGCTCAATGAGCAACAAAGGGGGACTGCAATGGCTACATATTTCGCAACCCACTGTGCAAATTTCTTTACTGGCTGGTGGGAGGAGCTGGTACTGAGCGATTCTGACAAGTGGAGTGAGCACATTATTCTATGAGTACATTTCATAGAGAATATTGTTGTGCAATGAGAGGGAGTACCAAGTTGGCAGAAGAAATTGTGAGATAAATTAATATGAATAACCTTAACCTGAACATTGTTAGTAAATTCAGTGACAAAGAGTTTGAGGTCTTGGATGTAAAGATTTTTTGTCCAATTTGAAAAGGCACCGCTTCAAAGTTAAATCTCCACCAAACATAGGTGATAAGTATATCATCAAACAATGTCCCAAATGAAAAGACGCTGAATCGTGATTGCAAAAAGTTCAAGGTTCTTTTAATAATCCATTTAAGAAACCAGCCAACGCGTTTCGTTCCGTCAAACGGAACTTCTTCAGGGCGTAATAAGTGTCACCATGCGTATGTGTATTCCAAGTCAAGGTGTCATATCAGTAAATATCCATTCCCTCTACGCAATGTGAAGGTCACCTTAAGGTAGTTACCTGTTAGGGTCGGTCCCGTGCACCCCGGCTGGTGTCTCCAAATCCACACGCCACGCTCTTTCGGCAGATAGAGGGCCCTTTCACATTGTGTTCCAACTGAAGAACTAAAAGTGGGACCACTGGACGGTGCGAAATGCGCACGTTACACTTTTAAAGGTAATTACCTTAAAGCGATTCATGTAGTACATCTGAAGTTAAAGCACAAGAAGTGGGACCTTTGGACTGCGAGAAGTGCGCTCGTCCGAATACTAAGGAGAATATTGTATTCCATATCTTTCGGAGAAATTAAAGTGGAATACAATCGAAAAATATCTGCTTGAATTTGGATTAATTTCTTTTGGAACACCTGCATAGAGGGAATGGATATTTACTGATATGACACCTTGACTTGGAATACACATACGCGCAGTGACACTTATTACGCCCTGAAGAAGTTCCGCTTGACGGAACGAAACGCGTTGGCTGGTTTCTTAAATGGATTATTAAAAGAACCTTGAACTTTTTGCAATCATGATTCAGCGTCTTTTCATTTGGGACATTGTTTGATGATATACTTATCACCTATGTTTGGTGGAGATTTAACTTTGAAGCAGTGCTTTTTCAAATTGGACAAAAAATATCGACGGTTTTCCCAAGGTTTGGGATATACTCTCAGGACAGGGAGTATTTGAAAATTGCACGCAAATCTATTGGAAACCTTTTATACATGTTGGTGATATATGGGTTGGTGCTTTGAGTTTTCCAGAGTGGTCCACTGTCCGAATTGTGTTGTATAAAATGTCTTGGATGTAAAACTCCATGTAGACGATGCTAAATTGACTACCACAAGCTACACGAAACTCACTGCGGGCAACAGTACCTTGCACGCAAATAGCTTTCACCCAGAGCCTCTTAAAAACAGCATACCTTATGGAGACATGCTTAGGGGTAAAATACTACACAGAGCTCAAGAGAAATATGTGAAGGTGGAAGAGGAGATAGGGCGACGATTTAGAGGAAGAGGCAACAAAGAACAGTTGCTAGGGGTTGCCATGAGTAGATTATCCAATATATCAAGGGGGGATGCCCTTTTTAAAGCTTGTAAAAAAGATGAACAAAGTGTGGGAGTTGGCCAATGTATCCTCAACTATAACTCGGCACATAATGCAGTAACAGCTATTGTGAATTAAAAATAGCACTTAATCTGGAAAGATCTTATTAAGGGTTAGAAGACTGCTAGTAGAATACAGATTACTTACAGAAGAACAAAATCAATGACAGATGAATTGGTGAAGAGTACTGTACCCTAAGTTGAATGTTGGTAGTACCATTTTGCAAGTACACAAGTGCATTCTACAAAATATAAGGGCCATAAAGAACAATGTTTCCACCTATCCTGTTGCTAGGAACTTCCATCTTCAGCATGGGGGTGATCCCAACAATATGAAATATAGCAAGATTGATCATGTCAAGAGAAACTTGAGAAGAGGTATTAGAGAAATCTATTTGCACAGGTTGGAGTCGAGGTATATTTTGTCTCTGAATAGTAAGGAACCTTGGGGGTTAAATATATATGAAGAGATGTATGATAGATGTATGTTCATCTGCAAATTTGGTTGATGATGAGTTGTGGTGTTTTGATTTGGTAGGATGCAGTTTTCATGATGTAATTTTAGGATGTTTTTACATGTTTTTAATGTATGCATTTTCTTTATTCCTTTCCCTTTCATCTAGATAATTGAATATGAATTTGTTGTGAATGTATTGGGAAGTACCTTTAGCTGTCACAATATCAAGTTCTTTGTGAATAATTGGATATGATACTCTGCATTAAATTAATCTCAATGAGTAATGGATATCAAGTGTATAATTGTAGTGAGTATTAAGAGTTTCAGCCCACTTGGGTGTGATTGTTGGACCTATATCCTATTGATTAATATGGGTCCAACAGTTTATATTTGTTGCTGAGTAAGACTAATTTGGATTATATATTTATTTTGTTATAAAATGTATTTAACATGCTTTATGTTTATGCCCAATTTCTAAAAAATATTCTTTGTTTAATTTTTTTCCACACGCATACGCTATCATGAAGGCAGGAGGTAGTATGTTGTCAATGTTTGTTTTCTTGTTTCACGAGACAAGTGTATTTCATAGCATTGCAAAATGGCATCACATCACGAACAAAGGCTTTTGAGGGAGCTGACAAGTGTTGATGGGTCTATTTTTGCTGTTTAAATAAATGGTTTGCATCGTAAATCGGCCTTTGAGTGCTGGCTCTTTCCTGCATTAGAGTGAGACTATTATTATTATAAATATTATGGGCCTCATTTATGGAAAGGGATGCATCGCTGCGTGAAAACAGCAATGCGTCACTTTTCATTGCGCCCTCCTTGCGACACCAACGATGCGTCACATTTACAGTATGACGCATCATGTCGCAAGGAGTTACAGATACGTCAGTATTTCTGACGTATCTGTAGGTGCAAAAGTGACGCATTGCTGGAGTGTGTCACAAAAGTGACGCAACTCCTGCAATGTGTCCTTTCACATGGGGCAAGCCCCATGTGAAGGGCCCTGCGTCAGTCTTACGCCTGCTCATAAATTAGGCCCTATATATTTAGTTATATATTTTACCCAGTGGCAGCTGCTACGGGAACTGAGAACAAGCATTTGCAATGCAATAGGTCTCGCATTAGGAAAGTTTGAGCTATTGGTATTGTAAATGACAAATTTTTTATTTATGTGTTGGTTTTGAAAATAGCTAAATTAATAGCTTTGTCATTTACAATGCCAATAGTTTTAACTTTCGCAAATGTGACACCTATAGCATTTGTAATGCAATATGTGTTGTATTTAAGTGACTTAGATGTATTGATATTACAAATAGCAATGGCGTTTATTTTTTTAAAATAATTAATACTTAAATAAAAGTTATTGTAATTTATAATGGCAATAGCTTAAACTTTTGTAAATAACTTTTGTGAAGTGTTGGACAGGCCACACGAAGGGCCGCTCTCCCCCGGCTCGACCCGGCCCGAGCCCGGTCACACAAGCACCCCACACCACCATTGTACGTCCTCCGTCCCCTCAGGGACCCCTGCCCTCGAGCATGTCGACCTCGTGGGCCCGATCCACTGCCGGCCCACGCGCCCAGCCCGGGCCGCCATCTTGGACACTTCACCACGTGGCCGCCTGGCCCCCGGCCGACCTCAACCCTGGGCCTGGCCAGGCCTCAGACATCCCGGCACCACCATCCACCCAGGAGGTGAGCGGGCTACTTGGCAAGTCAATGGGAGAAGGAGGTGTCGATGGCTCTCCCCCACCAAGTGCCGCTCGCCCATCGCCTCCCCGGGCGCTGGCTCCACCCCCCTGCTGGGTGTCTGGACTCCCTCATCCCGGACCTCCCGACCTCCAAGTGCGAGGGTCCGGACATCAAAGCACGCCAGCCCTATAACTGGGGCAGCTCCAGAGCAGGAAGGCAGTTGTATCTTGGAGTCGAGAGACGTAAAGAGGAACTCATCCTGGACGGACTACTGGCGCTGCCGTAGCTCTGTCCTGTGCACCATCGTCCTGCCTGTTGGCGCTGCCACAGCCGTCGTAACCTTCATCGTCCTGCCTGTTGGCGCTGCCACAGCCGTCGTAACCTTCATCCTTCATCATCGTCCGGATCTGCTGGCGTGGCCGCGGACCGTTGTAACCGTCATCTTTCACCGGGACCTGCAGGCTCCGCCGCGGACCGTCGTCCTTCCTTCATATATAGATAGAGTGAGGGCGATAGATAGAGTGAGGGCAATAGATAGAGTGAGGGCGATAGATAGAGTGAGGGGGATAGATAGAGTGAGGATGATAGATTGATATAGATAGATAGATAGACAGAGTTAGGGTGATAGATAGTGTGAGGGCGATAGTTAGATAGAGTGACAGCAATAGATAGATAGTGAGGCCGATAGATAGAGTGAGTGTGATAGATAGAGTGAGGGCGATAGATAGATAGAGTGAGGGCGATAGATGGAGTGAGGGCGATAGATAGAGTGAGGGCGATAGATAGAGTGAGGCCGATAGATAGAGTGAGGGTGATAGATAGAGTGAGGGCGATAGATAGATATAGATAGATAGATAGACAGAGTTAGGGTGATAGAGTGAGGGCGATAGTTAGATAGAGTGACGGCAATAGATAGATAGTGAGGATGATAGATAGAGTGAGTGAGATAGATAGAGTCACGGCGTTAGATAGATAGAGTGAGGGCGATAGATAGATAGATAGAGTGAGGGAGATAGATAGATAGATAGATAGATAGATAGATAGATAGATAGATAGATAGATAGATAGATAGATAGATAGATAGATAGATAGATAGATAGATAGATAGATAGATAGATAGAGTGAGTGAGGGCGTGCACTGACAACTGGTGGTGTGTGTCTGGTGAAAGCGTGCACTGACGTTTGGTGGTGTTTTTGTGGCTGGTGAAAGCGTGCACTGACATCTGGAGGTGTGTGTGTGAATGGTGAAATTATGCACTGACGGCTGGTGGTGTGTGCGTGCCTGGTGAAAGTGTGCACTGATGGCTGGTGGTGTTTGTGTGTGGTGAAAGCGTGTACTGATGAGTGATGGTGCCTGTGCATGGTGAAAGTGTGCACTGACGGTTTGGTTTTCAGTGTAGTTGTGAGTGTTTTTGTGTGTTTGTTGTGTGTGTTCGTATGTGTGGTTGTGTGTGTGGTTGTGTGTGGTTGTATGTGGTTGTGGGTGTGTGTGTGGTTGTGTTTGTGTGTGGTTTGTGTGGTTGTATGTGTGGTTGTGTGTGTGGTTGTGTGTGTGGTTGCACTGTAAGGCATTCACGAGCGTGGCAGTGTTAGAGTTCACACCTTTCAGTGAGAGGCTTTGGGGTAGAGGTGTGCCAGAAAAAAACTCATAAACGCCAGATTGCAGCATAATGTGTACTAAAAAAATCAGCCTAACAAAAGTGTGTAAAAAACAATACATAAAAAAATAGTTGTCTAACCATTAGGCGAGTTGGATGGTGGTGTGTGTGCCTGCTAGAAGCGTGCACTGATGGCTGGTGGTGTGTATGCCTGGTGGAAGCATGCACTGACAAACGGTGGTGTGTGTGCCTGGTGGAAGCATTCAATTATAGCTGGTGTTGTGTATGCCTGGTGAAAGCGTGCACTGACGGCTGGTGGTGTGTGTCTGATGGAAGCGTGCACAGACAGCTAGTAGTGTGTGTGCATAATGGAAACATGCACTGACTGGTGATGATAGCTGATGGTGTGTGTGTCTAGAGGAAGTGTGCACTAATGGCTAGTGGGGGGTGTGCCTGGTGGAAAAGTGCACTGATGGCTGGTGATGTTTGTGTGCCTGTTGGAATCATGCACTGATGGCTGGTGGGATGTATGCCTGGTGGAAGCGTGCACTGACGGTTGGTGGTGTGTGCCTGGTGAAAGTTTGCACTGATGGCTGGTGGTGTGTGTGTATGTTGGAAGCATAAACTAGTGGCTGTTGGTGTGTATGCCTGGGGTGGAACCAACGGCCGGAGGTGTGTGCCTGGTGAAAGTGTACACTGACAGCTGGTGGTGTGTATGCCTGGCGAAAGTGACTGGTCATGATGGCTGGTGGTGTGTGTGTCTAGAGCAAGCGTGCGCTAATGGCTAGTGGTGTGTGTTCCTGGTGGAAGTGAGCACTGACAGATGGTGGTGTATGCCTGGTGAAAGTGTGCACTGACGGCTGGTAATGTGTGTGCCAAAGAGAAAGTTTGAAAGTCTGCAACGAAAACAAGTTAATGCATTAAATGGAAAAATAGTTGACAGCAGTTTGCACCGCTAGAGCATTGCATGGCGCGGGAGAGGCTTCTTTGAAGTATGATGGGGGTGGCGTGGGGGAGCTGGGGAGCAGCTTCCTTTGGAGTCTGATGCCGAGGCTCAGACAAATGGTGTGGGATGTGGCTGACAATGGTGTGGGTGTGAGATGTGCGATGTGCACGCGCCTAGCTCACATGAACTGTATGCGATCCGCAGCTGGGTAGACTTTTCGGACCGTTTACTAGAATCTCGCCTATTATCCCTACGGGATATATTAGGCGAGACCTAAAAATGATGTTACAGGGGAGTGGCCAATATTTAACACTGGCTTAATGTTAGCCTCCTACACATCATTACATTACAAGCATGGTTTGATCTATACAGAATGGTTTGGCGTAGTACACCCTGAAACACATAGAAAATATTTGACAATGTGTTTTTGGAGTAAAGTGTGCAATGATTTTTTTGTATTGTAGATGTTATTTAATTTTTTAGGGTGTTAAGTACATTTGTGTATGCCCGCTGTAGTTAAGGTGAGACGTGGAACAAAGGAGAACTTGATTTTTTGTGCCCATTTTAAAAACAAGAGCCCAGGAACTGGGGGGCACGAGCACAATCTAGCCGCGAAATGGGTGTCGCCAAAAGCAGGTCTGTGTGTGATCAGTGACAAAGTGCATGTATGACGAGATTAAGTGACTTTCACCATTAGCTGAAAGAGCACTTTCTGTTATAAGGCAGACCTACAGACATCCGCGATGTTTGGTTAATGTGGGGGCAGGAGGGGTTGCGTTTTTTGATGTAGTAAAATAAAGACTGCCTAGAGGAGCAGTTTCAACTTTATGGACTGATATTCTGGGACAGACTCTGAAGCAGCTGTTGATAGCTCCAGAGGCATTTGTGTCGTAAGCATTCTGGGCTGTTTTCGTGCACATCTGCTACGTCTGATCCCCGGCGAAGCTCCCAGCATCCTCAAGTGCATTTCCCTTCCACGCGCCCGCCGTCTCGGGAAAAGTGCGAACTATTATAATAGAGAAAAGGCAAAAAACAACACATTGGGGAGTGTTTTAAATGAACATTAAACAATGGCAGAAATCGATATCTGCAGATGTAAAGTCATTATTGCACTGGGAACCTTAGGCGATTTCAGCTGTTACGTAGGAATTTACTGCCGTCCTTATGAAACCTGCCGTTATTAACCGCTCAGTTGCTGCGCAAAAGTGAAGCAAAATTCTGGCCGGCATTCTTTGCTGTTCTACTGTTCTACTGCCAAGATTTCTACATTGGAAGATGTAGGTGCAGTTTTCTTGTGTGAATAAAATGAGTTTCCATTCATTGCCTCCATTAAATGTTATAAAAGCCTAAACTTTTTTTCGTATTTATTACTGGACTGATTGGAAGCATTGCAAACCTGTGGTGGTGGGTTTCCACACTAAATGGGTATTTTACCAGAAAAGATTCTGTGAGACGACTTAAGCGGGTGCAAAAAAGTTGTTATGTTCACTGTGACCCGGAGTAAAAAAATCTTTTTAAACCAAAACATTCTTCGTGATATTCATTCTATTGTTAGTGAATTCAGACATGTTTAGTAACATTTGCACATTGATACAGGTGAATTTGTTTAACGAAAACACTCCAATCAGTCTTTTCCCCAAAAGAAAACCTACATCTAATGTGGCTGTACATTGATAAGTTGGTGGCTACAGGTGGCTAGAGGCTCCTCAGTGCTGCCGCAGATGTCAGGAGCTTCTCAAGTGTGCTGGGAGCAGTTACGCAAGACAACAAATTGTAGCATCCCCCTTCCAACGTTAAGTAGGGGGCAAAGCAGAACCTGTGCTTATCGAAGGAACAGAAAAGAGGTTGTCTGCCTAGTGCACCTCTTACCGAAATGGTCCATAAGTTCAAGGCAGAATACAGCATTCAGCTTTCACCTCCCTGCGATCTCGCTGGTTGCAGAAGCATGGAGCGCCTCCAGTTGGTTGTGGAATCCTGCAGTTGTAGTCAAAGTGTGGTTAGAAGAATACTGAGTAAAGTAAATGTGCACTTTAATGAAACACCCACGCACACCAGTTTACACCACACCACTATAACCGGAGCTCAACTGCAAAGATTATAGAAGGCATGTTAACACTCCCGCCGGCACTGCACTTAATATTCAACAAGGGCAGGTATGGCAGTCTGACACATGGTGGGGCTGTCGGTCTAATTTAGAAATCGGTATAACAGCAGTTGTATATTACTTAATATATACATTGAAAAGGCCTAATATCTGTCGCCCAAGCCATTCTTAGTGTTGGGCGGCTTGAATGAGCAAACTGTCACACTTGTAAGGATGAAAAACAACTTTGGAAGCAGCCCAACTAACCGGTTGGATCACAAGCATTGTGGGCCGTGAAACGAAAATCGGCCGCAAAATGAAAAAAAAAAGAAAACAAGCTCTCGGCATTTCGTGGTGTGGGAGCGGCTTCCTTTGAAGTCTGATGGGGGGAGCGGGGAGCGACTTCCTTTGAAGTCTGATGCTGAGGCTCAGATAACAAATGGTGTGGGAAGTGGCTGGCGACGTGCACGCGTCTGTCTCACATGAACTGTAAGTGATCCGCAGCTAGATAGACTTTTCCGACCGCTTACTATAATCTTGACAAACATGCATTGCTAAAGCAATGCTTTAGGTCGAGACCTAAAAAGGGGAATTCCCAAAATGCATTTTGCCCATTTGATTTTGCATAGAAAAACTAGACACAGCTACTTCCAAAACATATGAACGGAATCACACCAAATTTGGCAGAAAGCTGGATCTTGGTCCAGAAAGCAAGCTTTTTGTGATTTGGTGTAAATACGTTCAGTAGGTTTAGAGAATCTGCGGAGCTCACAGATCTCAAAATGAGATCTAATTGGCTGACACCACACCAAGAAAGATGTGGCTGCAACCCTCTTAGGACTCAGAAACTCAGTCCCCTGTCCAAGTTTACAGTAAACAAAAGAAAGCTATAGGTCCCCAGGCCTGGTGGGAGGGTCCAGAGAGACACCCCTCATGAAGCCAAAACAGACATGGAGGATATGGGATCTGATAAAAGAAATGGCAGTCTCCCGCCATTCATTTAAAAAGGAAATGGGATGGGGCCATGGCCTGAAGGGATGGCAACATTTTGTTTTTTGGGGAAACTGGTACAAGGCCTCATCCCCAAACCTGGGTTGTTGAGCCCCGGGGACTTCATCCACTGGTGCCATTACTAAAATAGAGGGGTGGGGACATGTGGCCCCCTCCTGACCCACTGTTGGGCCCCAGGGGTCAGTTGAATGTTAGTGAGGGAGCCTCAGGCCCCCCTACCTGAGTTGTGCACTGGCTCCAGGGACACCATCCCCAGAAATGTTGTGCACTATGGTGCAGTTCCTGCCCAGGGGGAGAAGTGAAAAATGCTTCTCTGGTCTGGGCGGAAGCAAAAGAATGGGTTGGCTCCTAGTATGGTGCTGCCTAAGGAGCCGGCTGGAACATCGGGTATTGCGGTTCCCCCACGGACCCCATTCCGGGGCATCCACAGAAAAGTTAAACAAGGTTGGGTCCCATGAGAGGATCCGCCAAAGGTTGTGGGGGTAATGGGGTTTCCCAATGGCCCCTAACAAGAATTTTGTGGGGTGCCCCGGTTGGCCCCGAAGCACCCCAGTTAATTAAAAATAGGAAGGAAAAATTGCCTGCTGCTGCACATGGGGCCACTAGCAAATGCCAGTGGAATCGTGGGGGCCCTGGGGCTCCCCTCTCAACCCCAAACAAAAAAAAGTGGGTGTCCTGAGTGGGCACTGGGACACCCAAACATACTTTTTTTTTAAAACTATAAATATTATTATTAAATGCTCTGACATGGAGAGCTCCATAATGCCCTGTGAGAGCTTTTTATTTAAATTTTAAGCAGGAGCAAGGACACCATCAAGCATTTTTTTAAATGCTGTTGAGGGCTGCAGGAAGTGCAGCAGCCCCCAGCAACATTTAAAAAATAAGGAACAGTAAGTCTTCTCAATCATTAAATCCAGAACTCCAGGAGAGCTTATCATATGTTTAAAGGACACTTAGCTGGAGCTCTATTCCTTTCAGCTGGAGTGCATGGCCCTCCTGTGATTATATAAATGATTGCATTTTGAGGGCTTAAAAATGTTAAAAGAAAGACTCTGAGACTTTTTTTAAATAAAACTTTATTAAACATTGTTTAAGATAATCACCTTTATTAAACATTGCACTGTATGACTTAATGAAACATTTATTTGTTTATAATTATTGTTGATATTTTTACAAACATGATAGATCTGCTTTATATATATCTATATGCTCTACCCTTGATAAAGCTAATAGGCCTACTTTTTATATTTTGGTGTTGTGCCCTTTTGACAAGTCAGTAATTCTGCCTCACTTAAAATAAAACCTTTTGTCGTGACTAGTGTAATATACAACATACTACTATTTCAAACACTGTGACTAAGGTAATTGAAGTAATCAAGATAGAGGCACTTCAACATTAAAGTATACATGTATACATAGAAATACATCACACTAAAACAAAATTAAATAATTATTTGTATTCCAGAAATTCCTTACAGTGAAGTCGCATCCTGTGTGAAAGTCAGGTTTCCTTGTTAATGATCTGCCAGCATTGTTAGATTGCATGTCCAAATAGACATATTATGATCTTATAATAATTAATTGAATTGCAACATAACAATAGAAAAATAAATTAAATAGAAAAAAGAAATCTAAAAAGAATGAAGCCCCAGTGGGCATACTGATATATAGAAGGTTCTTATAATCACACAACGAACACACCATAATTTCATACAACAGCAGTAGCTCTAAATCATCTATCATGTAATTGTGGTAATAGCTATAAACCCTATCCACTTATATCAAAGTCATTACTCTTTGGGAGTTGCATCCCCAATTAAAGAAAATGTATATACTTATTGTAATTTGTTCAGAGTAATTATGCCCAAAGGGTTACACATAAACACTCATATTCAAATGAGATGAAATCCCCTTGCTTGTTAGAATCTCAGTCCGACTTTTTTTTTTATCTCACTTTGTTTTATTTGTTTGAGTAATTCTGAGATGTTCTCTTTTAATATCTCAATTCTTTCTGTTTTCGCTGCATCTTTCGCATGACTTAGCTCATCATCATCATCATCCTTTAAATCTGTCATCACTCTGTCGAATAGTTGAACAAGCCAATCGGTATTATATTGCTTCCATCCATTAGACAGCAGACGCTGTACTTTCTCTTCTGCATAAAGCAGCACTTCTTCATCATCTGCGATCCTTATCACAATCTTCAGGTTTGGTCGATCCTGTTTTAGTTCCTTTACATTTCTTATTCCAGAAACCCCAAAAAGGTTCATACATAAGCTGCAAAAACAAACACGTAAAACATCTTTGTAAGTAAATGATAAGCTAGTTGTCTGCCTTATACTGTGTTCTATGTTTACGTATGCAAAAACCGGACACAGGCAATATATATATGAACACATACGTGTTTGGTGACAGTGATTGTAGGTCTGATTAAAGGTAGGTGTATAGGTTTGTCACACTGATTAAGCACTTAACCCCTACAGTGCCTAGCACCTGCTGCTTCATGGTGAGGAGTTAGTCAACCCCTAGTCAAAGTGTACTCTATTGTCATAATCCCATCACCAAGTTGAATGCTGAATGTGCAAAATGCTTTCTATGAAAATGTCATGCAAGCCAAATACTGGACATTTTTTTAAATTGGTCTGGGACTTCGCTGTCTCGGAATGATCCCAGAAGCTACTTGTCCTGCTACATTTGTCATAGGGAAGTCATGGACTTAGGCCCACATGCATCAAGCATTCTTGGAGTCGCAAACGGTGCGATTCCTTAAAATCGTCCGTTTGCGATTCCAAAAATGCTTTTTGAGATGCATCATGCTTTTTTAGAAAACGCAACTTTTTTGCGATTTCTAAAATTGCGATAGCATTTCAGAAATCGCAATTTTGCGATTTCTAAAATGCTATGCATCATTTGATTTCAAATTGCGAAATTTGAAATTGCAAGTGCAAATTACCACGAAGTTGAACCTCGTGGTAATTTGCGAAATTGTTTAAAAATGCACAAAAATGCATTTTTTAAACTGTTAAATTACAGACACACATGTCCTTAGGACATCTGTGTATGTAACTTATAGGTAAAAGTGCATTTCATGGGTGCATGGGGGGGTCATTTGGACCCCCCTCTCCACCCTTGAAATGCTTTGTTGAATTGCGATTTCAAATTGCGAATTCGCAATTCCCATTCATTCCTATGGGCATTTCAGCCCATAGGAATGAATGGGAATTGCGAATTCGCAATTTGAAAATCGCATTTTTTATGCGATTCGGTAAAAATAGAGATTTTTACCGAATTGCATTAAAAATGCAAAAATATTCATGCATAGGCTTTTGCGATTTCTAATTTGCGAATCGCTATTTTTCGCAAATTAGAAATCTCAAAAGCCCATATTGATGCATGTGGGCCTCAGTGCTTGATTTGAGCCATTGTTTGCCAGTGCTACGCCCTGACACTTATGACAGCCTACCACATGGTGGCTCTGTTTGCCTAATTTTCACGTTAACACAACAACAAAGTGTTTAATAATTTAATATATATTAAAAATCAAAAATCACCTCCCACCCCAAGACCATTCTTTTAGCTTTGGTGGCCTGGAATAGTCAATTGTAACATTTGTAGGAGTGCAATGATTAGTAGATGTGTGGGTACTGGAATTGTCAGTGCTGGCAGGGGCAATGGGTGGTGTAAACTGCGATGGTATTCTGAGAAGGGCCCTGGCACTTACTTTTTACACATTAAGCACTGGTTGAGTAAAACAAATAACTTGACAGATGTACTCCAGACCTAGCATAAAGGCAGAGCTCAGGCACAGAAATTACATTCAATGATTTTGACTAATAAGGTTTACTCCAACTGTCATTATATGATTCATACTGGAATCCTTGTGTCCATTCTGGCAAATATTTTGCTGCAGCCAGGAAAAGTATTGTGAGCACATCATATGCCTAGGAGCAGCTTAGGCCATTAGTAGTGAAAGTGCAGCTGTCCCCAGTAAAAGTACAACATTTGTCAATAGCTCCACAAACCTACTTTTAATGAATTGACAAATAGGTTTTACCTGAACTTTGGGTGAAATATCATTTATGAACTGAGAAATATGATTTGGGTGACATATTAATAGTGTATGTTCCTTCACTTTGCTTGCAACAGTGTATACTGTCAGCAAGGAATTCAGCAAAAGCCTCACCTGCGAGTCTGTTACATTTGAGTTCTAAAACCTTTTAGATGGGCCTAATTTGTGAGTCAGTCTACAACTCTTTATTCCACCATATTTCCTCAAAATATCCCAATCATGCTATGAATTACTTTTCTATGGACGATAAGGCTACACCGAGGCTGGCAAATTATGAATGTTTTTAATATACAGCTGTAGGAAGGTGGCTATCTGACTATGGTTACCCCAGATTTTTTGCCTTGTGTTTAGCTGGTTTTCGACTTAGTTGGCCTGGTTCCCTGCTAATCAGGGCCCCAGGCTATCTGCTCTCTCTGTAAAATGGATTCCATGTACCCTAGGTGCATAACCAGATTTGCTTGGGTCACCTTATCAGCCCCTGTACAGACCACTATAGGTGCCCAGGGCATAGGTGCATCCAAGGCCTACCAGGGGCTGCAGAATATCTTTTGCCACCCCTGGCTGGCTATCTAAAATTGACACAACTGGCTGATCACTCAGCTGGGGCAAGGTGGTGTAATCATCCCTTGCTTAGATATAGTCTACCTATATCTAAACCTATCTGGACACATATATACCTATCAGTCACTCCTATGGCAGGCCTTAACAATCCTGGAGGCAGAGTGCTTGGTTTTATGTGAGATGGTGCTCTAGCATGAGCTGAGCCTGTCTGCAGCTGTCTGGACCAATTCCCTAAGCTGTTCCGGGATAATGCCATACCATATACTCTTAAGTGCCTTATAATCCTCCCGGTTATATGGTAACTTTGGTTTGGCTTTATCAAAACATGTCGTGTAAGGTGTCATACGATTTGGAATACTACCCCCTCGCCAGTCCTGGCGACGGGGGTAGCATTCCACCCCTCTAGAGGGAGACGACATGTTACGTTGCAAAGACACGGTTGATTTTAAAAAGAGCCTCAGAGCCACAAAATGGATGCTTCTGCCACAGACACGAGTCTGACCTCCTGCAGCTGACCGAAACTCAGCCGAGAAGGCCTGGACAAAGGATTTCCTGTCACAGGGAGGTGTCACACCACCCCAGACAGGAGATAGTGGATTGTAGCAGGGAGGTTTGAAAGAAACCAGCTGCCTGGGGAGCACAAGGCTGCCCCTTGCATAATCCGGCCAAACCGGTTCTGGGGCACACCAGCCCCAGTCCCAGCACGGCCTGGATCAAAGGAAAGGGGTGTATCCACCCCCTTCCTGGGTCCCACCCATAGGAGGGGACCTAGCAGGTAATCCAGCCCCCTAGATTGGTATAAGAATGGGAGAAGTGCCAACGCACTCAGATTATCCTGATGAAACATTTGAAACAAAACTCTGGACCCTTCGACATCCTACTCAACGTAGAAGACTGAAGAATCTCCCTTGTGGTCAAGGATTGACCACCCTGTGCAAACAGGCACCATCCAGCACCTCGACGTCTGCTTTGCTGCAGTTCCTGCCAGAACTCGAGCAACAGAGATTGACGAGATCAAGCTTGCCTGCCTTCTTACAGCCCGATCCACAGTCCCTGCAGAGCTGAGACCCGTGGAGGCGACCGGAAGCGTGGGGCATGCCATCTTGAAAAGACCACGAGACGCTGACTGTGCAGCCCACAAGTGACCCTTGAAGCTGTACACTGGGGTTTGAGAAGCCCCAACCCTGAGCCACTCTTGAACCGAAGCTCACCCCTCTACACTTGACGAGTGCTGCGTGGGGCCCTTCTGCTTTCTTTGGCTCAGCGCATTGGCCTGGTCACTTGCCAGCTGGCTTGTGGCCCCTGTGCCGACGAAAACCTACAACCGACTTGCTATTCTGGTTGCTCCAGACTTGCACCAGCTCCTCTGAAAAGGAGCCCCCGCTCTGACCCTCCTGGTCCGAGTGAGAAGCAATCTTCCGGTCCTGCGTGGATTGCTCTTGCCAAGTGTTGTTTGCTCCAATCTTGAAGCCGACTGTGCCGACGGTGAGAGCCTGCGTGGGACAGATCGTGACCTGCTCCTGGACATCGCAGATGCCCCAGAGCCCACGTGACAGCGGAGAGAAGCTCCTCGACAACCACCTGATTGCGCCCGACATTGCCTGGTTCCGTCCTGGTTCCACCCTGGTCACTGCTGAGTGACCCAAATTCTGTCCCCTCTGCTTTCAGGTACTTTACGTCTCTGATCCACCCTTGGATCACACCGGACACTTCTCCTTCACATCGCCTGCAGCATCTTCAGCTTCAAGCACCAAGAACCTGCGTGACAAAACCCGACGCCACTTCGACCCTATGCACCCGCTTCCTGTGGGTGAGGTAACATTGCAACGCCGGTGTTCCCAGACTGGTACATACCTCTAGGGTCTGTGTCTAAAGTTTGGTCCTTCTAGGTTCAGCGGAAGTATTCTTAAACTCTATTTGTGTAACTTTTACGCACCATTGACATTGCATTGGTGCAAGCCGCGCTTTAAGCGCTGTACCCGAATCTTGTGGGCTTTTCCCGACTTCAGCATTGCTAGTTCAGACTGCTCCCAGCGATTCCCTAGGCCCTAGGCCTAACCACTGTTCAATTGGTATCTCTTATACCACTTTTTTAATATATGGTTTGAGTGGCCACCCGCCCTCATCCATAATTGTGCAACTTTGTATGTTATACTGTGCTTTTGATTTAACGCTTGTGCCCCTTTGCTCATAAAGAGTACTGGGGATTATTTTAGAAATAAATACATATATTTTTATAATATATACTTGTGTGGTGTCCTTTCATTTGATATTACAGGACTGTGATTGGTAAAATAGCTCGCTTAACACGACCTCTTGAGTTAAGTCTTTAAGGCTGCTTAGTCAATGCTACCCTTAAGATAGCGTGTCTAATAAGGTTGACTTACAACCAGACACCATAAGGGATTGTTTGGACTGATACAGGGTGGTTCCAGAATTGGAAACATCATATATCAGGCCAACTTCTCACAACAGCTTATACCAAGTGGACTGTTAATTCATTCCTATTAATTCCTTTTACCTGTATTCATTTAGACTCCTTGCCTGGTAGTGAGAAGAGCTGGTACCAGGCCCTCTTTGTTTTTTGGCAATTTGCTTCTTGAAGGTGAGATTTGGATCCAGAGTAAATCCAAGTGACTAAGCATTCAATTAAATTTCGGATTTGAAGCAATCAAAGTACATGCGCTTGAGCCAGGTTTGTACTTTATCTTGTCTATTGTTCTTGGCCTATAACAGGAATTTTATCTTGATTGGGTCGAACTTCAAATAGTTGCTGGACATCCAGGTCTGGATGATGTGCAAGGAATATTTTAGGTATTGGGTGTCTGAGGCACAGGAGAATTTTTAAGCAGAGTTATAAATCATCACATATTAGGGAATCTTGATGCTGTTATCTGTGAGTAGATCATCATGTGACTCCATGTAGACATTGAAGACGACAGGAGAAAGTATAGAATCCTTTTGCACTCCACAGATTAAAAGGATATTTTGGAACCTGGAGGTTCTCAAGTAAACAAGCTGGTGCTGATTGGAAAGTGGAAAGATAGGAGGATAGCAAATGTAGGACATTGAAGGTAAATCCCATATGACACTTCAGGGTGAGTATGGTGGTGGTATAGTAGACTGTGCCAAAGGCAGTTGAGAGGTCTGGCAATATCAGACAGCAGGGGATTATCTTCCTCTGTGGTCAGAAGGGCATCATCTGCAATGTGTAAGGTAGCAGCTGCTGTGCTTCAGTGTGATCGGAAGCAGATTGATAGTTGTGCAGGAGATAGTTAGTATTAATGTAATCTTGGAGTTGAACATAGATTGCTTTTTCAATGATCTTGCAGATGAATGATAGGTGAGTGAAGGGCTGGTAGTTGGCATGGTCATGAGGGTCTTGTTTATGTTTCTGTAGCAGTGATAGGATCTGGCCTGTCTTGATAGATTCTGGGAAGGTGCCTTGAGTGAGGGTGGCATTGACAATGGTGATTAGGGGTGAGAGGGAATCCCCAGAGAGAGCTTTGGAGAAGGATGAGGGTAAGACATTATCTTCAAACAAAGTGTTCTATGGGAAGGAGTAGGTGTCAGAGATGAAGCAGGCTTGATCTTGCTGATGTCCTGTTGGATCTTCTGTATTTTTTCACTGAAAAGGAGCTTGATGGCCTTAAACTATCTATAGATTTAGGAATAGTTTTGTCCGGTAGAGGACTGATGCAGTGCTTGATTGTCTCAAAAAATATTCTGCTCATGTTGAGGGCTACATTGATGATGTTGGTATACTGCTTTGCGTTAGATGGTGTACTGATATGTCATCTTATTGCTTGGTGGGGACTTCAGTATTGTAAGCTATTGAAGATTTCTGTTTTTCTTTCATTTTCTTTTCTGTCTGCAGATGCATCACATATTGTCAGCAAGGTCTTCAGACTACTGTGATGCTCAAGGCTCTGGCTTTAATCTTTTTACATTTTAATTGGGGCATTGATGTTCATATAGTTTTCCAAAATTGTCTGTAAATTGTTCAAAAGGGTGTTGTTGTAAATTGACAGCAATGGGTTAGCATTTAGCTGAAGCAATCCTGTATTTAGAAGTTATCTTATCCGCTTTGTGAAAGCCATTTTGTATTTCTGGCAGCCATTTTGTTTGCCATGTGCTCGCAATGTGCTCTGTCCTCCCTCAGTGTTTTTAAAAAAAATCTTTTTATTGACAGGATAATTTCAAAACAGTCATGACATGTTAGCATATTTGTAAATTACTCTTTGCGTACGCACATATAATCGTCATGTCATTCAGGATGGAACCATTTTCATTTTTTGGCATTCAGAAACGTTCCCAACACAATACCCCCCTCCCCTCCCACCCTTGGCACGTACATATTTCACATTGTGATCACTCATGGTTCCTAGCCCCTTCTATATATGCACATTACTTATTGTGGACCTGCTGTAACCTTACAAGGACTATACATAATACCTTCCATGTATTGTATTCATCTCGTGCACCCAGAGGTATTTATAATGTTTGTGTCTTGGTTGGGCCAAGTCCAATAAAGGCCACTTTATTCCATATAAAAACTATCAGACCTGTTGTCCAAGATCTATAGCATGGTCAGACTCTACATCTTCACCTGTCTCAAATGACCCCAGCAACATGTTCCAATCCAGTGATATGGGGGTTTTCCTGAGTCCCCTGCGCTCCTCGCGCTGCAATGTCGTGCTTTCAGCCTTTCCCCAGCATATCACCTCCGCCCTCCATGTCTCAGGATCTGGTGGCCTAGGCGATTTCCACTTCATGGTTATGGTGCGTTTCGCGAGAATCAGGGCTAGGTCAGTGAAGCGTGTGCCTACGCTCTTTTTTCGTTCTGTAGGGCCCAGCCCTAGTATGGTGTACTCCGGTGTGGTGTATGGTTTGGCGAGGACTAGTCTGGCCAAGTCCTCTTGTACTGTAGTCCAGAAGTACCCTAATTTTGGGCACGTCCATAACATGTGTACTAGACGTAAATCCTCCACACTGCATCGGGGACATGCATCAGTCGTGTTGGGGAACATTGTGTGTAGGCGGTGGGGTGTCAGGTATGCCCTATATAGGATCATTAGCTGTATGAATTTGAATTTCAGGTTTCTCAACACCTTCTTAGGGTATTTGAGAATCCGATCCCACTCCTTGTCCCTGACTGGCCTTCCAATATCATGTTCCCATTTGTCTGGTAAAGGTTGCAATGAGGTAGCCCTGCCCTCTCTTATACTGTGTGTTATCCATCTAGTCAAGTGGCTTCCTGATCCCATCAGGTACTGCATTATGAGTAGTGGGTTCGTGGGTGGTTCTACCCCCTCCGGTGACCATACCTGAGTGACATAGCGTTTTACCCCTGCGTGCAGTGGGAATAATCTTCCCGACGTGTGGTGTGCATTTCGGAAGTCTTCGAATGCCATAATCCTGCCATCTACAAACAGATCCCCAATCTGTGTTATACCCGAATCGTGCCACTCCGTAAGCAGTGGGTTCGATAGTGTTCCCAATCCTACTGGACGTCCTAATAGCGGTATCGTGGGGGCATAAGAGGACGTGCTGGACATGTATCTCACCACCCTTTTCCAGTAATCAATCGCTAGTCGGAGCAGGGGGGGGGGCGACGATCTCGGGACTTCTGCTTTCGGTAGCAGCAGGGTGTGTACACTACCCTTGTTCCACTCCATCTCCGACATGCCAATTTCGTGCAGGTTGCGCCCCGCCAGCCAATAAGCCAACCATTGCAGTTGGCAGGCGAAGTTATATGCCCGGAGATTCGGAACTCCCATGCCACCTGCCTCTGTGGGGAGCTGCCATTTATTTAAGCTAATACGTCGCCTCCCAGAGCCCCAATTCAGCTCTGTCAGCAGTGTGTTAAGTGTTTTGAACATGGATGCAGGGACCAACAGTGGCAAGCTTGTGAAGTAGTATAAAAGGCGGGGTAGAACCACCATCTTAGTAATGGTCACCCTGCCCGCCACCGAAAGCGGCAGCGCAGTCCAAAATTGCACTTGTGACTTCAGCGCCGTTAGTGCCCTCCCCAGATTGCCATCTAATAGCTTCCTTGCCTCTCTATATATCTGTATTCCGAGGTAGCGGAAGGTGGTCTCCGCCACTTGGAAAGTGTGTGGCGCAAAGGGCAGATGGGCTTCCGCTCCAGTGGCCGAGAAGAAAAACCCGTACGACTTGGGTTCACTGATAGTGAGTCCCGATAGTGTGCGGAAGCTGTCAAATATGGCAGGGACACTGTCCTCCCTCAGTGTTAACTGCTCTTGAAATCTGCCTAGTGACAAACTATACTTAGCATCTTCTACTTTCGCACATGCCCAGAAGGGCCTAGCTAGTAGAATGCACCTGCTTCTCTAGTATAACTGTCAGGCTATTTTTGCTGCTGTATGGAGAAGTAACTCTCCTCCCACTTTGTTGAGCAAGTAGATCTTGTATGCCCAACTTAGTCATTTTGCATGCTTACATAAGCCAGGACTGTCCCTTGCATTTATGCTTACTATGTAACCCTAAGTATATATAAAGCCCCAGTTTTCTGTACTCCTCAGACTGCCTCATTCAGTTGCTAAGGCTTCTGTGTGACGTAGTCCCACTCATTTGAGGTTAATAAAAATGCTCTTTTATATTTCAGCTTCTGTGTCAATTTCTTCTTTGTTGGCTTAAAAGGACTTAGTATCAGTGAGAACCCTGAGAAGGATTATTGATTTCTTCATTGTTTGCATCGGATATGCAGTTGATAGGATGAGAGGTGAGTTCAAGCATTAGGTTGTCCAATTGTCCACTGAGAAGTCTCTGAAGATTTGGTCTACTCTTTTGGGTTGCCCTTAGTTTTTTGGTAGGATGCTTAGCAGGGAGATAGGGATAGTGAAGAGGTAGATCCATTCTAGGGTCATGGGTGGATTTCACTGATTGCTGGTTATGTAGAGGAGAAAAGGTAAAGGATGTAGCCTTTGGAGTGGGTTGATTATGTGACATGCTGTACCAAGTTAATGTGCCGATGTGGTTGAGCAGGTTGTCTCTTTTTTGAGCTTGTGTTGTCTAGGTTGTTGAATGCACCCAAGAGGGAAGTGAGGCCATGGACAAGGTGGCAAGGAGTTTCAAGAATTCATCAATGCAGTCCATATTCTGTAGATGAAATGGAAAGTGGTGGTCTGAGTTGCGGTGAGTGAGAAATGGCATGTCAGCAGCTCCATGGAGTTGAGTGCTACTTACTTTAAAAGGTCGCAGGACCCGCTGGACTTATGAAGGACAGTGATGCCTCCTCCTTTATTGTCTGCAGTCTGTGGAAAGAAGTATGTCTAGGGTTTATGACGTTGTTGGGGTGAGACTTGTTTCTGTGATGAAGTGTGTGTTAAGCCTGGTATAAGTGATGAGGTGCATGGAGTACACTGGTGTGTCTGGTTAATGTAGTATTGCAGAGCAAGTGTTAATGAACAGGAGTTGAAATGTGTGATTTGCAGTTTGATGGTATGTGGCATGTGACTGGGTCTGTGTGTTATGTAAATCCTATATGAATATCTGGGTTCTCTAGGTCTGAATGTGATCGTGTGATTGGCAGTATGGGATGCAGGGTGAGGCACATGATTATATCTTACCTTGTGAGTTTCAGTGGAAAACGGGATCTGGCCCAAGGACCTTCCTGGCCCAAACAGACAATACCCTTATATGTAACAGCCCTTTGTTGGGGACATACGTGCAATTGGACACCCTGAAGAGTTAATTGAAATAGGGAGAAGGCAGGAAGTAATGTTACTTACTATACAGATTGCTGATTGAAAATTAAGTTCTCTTGTCTGTTGTCTTTTAAGAAAGCAGATATTACTGTTTATGTGCATATTGAGCTTTAGGCTTTGGATTGCAGGGGGTATGGACAGAGCTGTATAATGACCCATAAAATAAGTTTAGTAGGAAGTTTGCTTTCGTGGTGCAGTTTCCCTGTATGTACTAAAACTACATAACAGCAAGCAACAACTATGACACATTACCTCCGGCAAACTGCTGAGGCTGGATGTAAAATCAATAAAACATTTGACAAATCAGTCTTACTGCAAGTTATACTTCCTTTTTAATTGCTACATTAGAAGCATAATCGACAGAGGCAGAGCGTTGTTTCCACCATTGGAGTTTACCTCCCTATTTATCAAGGGTTATAAATGAGAATAACTTTGTATATTTTAAGTTTGTTTCCTGGTTCATTCCACATAGTGCCTTTAATGTATTCTTTGTTAAATTACTTTTTCTTCTAACGTATTCATTCAGATTTCCTACTGTTAGCAATATAGTTCATTGTGTGTAGAAGACATGCTAACTCCCAATACTACTGTACCATTAATCTGCCCTCAGCTACTGGTTAAAAGTCAGCTCCTGGTTATTCAATTCCATCTACAGAGAGCTTCAGTCGTTTGTTATAAGTAGGGTGTTAAATATGTCATGCTTATCAAACTGAGTGCTTTAAACAGTGAAAGCAATCAACAAATTAGGGTAACAATGAAATATGTTTTAAGGTATACTCTAAAATACATAAACAAATCACCAATCTACTATTAGGTGACCACACATTCTCGATTGCTTTACAAACAAATAGATAGCACATCCTCACATGCAGAGATTACCTATGGATATGCATGTATCACAATTCACTTGACAGGGGAATGGGTGAGTGGGTTGATGAGTGGCAGCCTGATTTTGACTCACTTTCACACCACAGGAGTCAGCAATTATTATACTCACCCTCATATGTGCAAGTTTCAACCAGATCTAGGAAGCAGGGGCAGAGGAGGAGTCCGTTAGACAAGGGTGTTGTTCAGCAGGTGCTCACAGTTGAAAAGGATCTGTCCTTTGATGACTTTGCCTGTGTTTTTAGGTGATACGAATTAGGTTGTCTTATTGTTTCATGTCAGCAAGACACAGTTGTTCCAGTCCTAGGCTTCCATTTAACAAATGAGTGCATTCTGTGAGTCGTATTCCTCATCTGCTTCCAAAATAACCAATCTTCATAAATGAAAGGAACAGCATGCTGGTATTCTGTCAGCAAGAAGCAGTCCAGTACCCCTGAGACCTGGCGGGCAAAAGCCACAACACTGCATATCTGGCACAGTATCTGCATGCTTGGCTCTTTCCTCCTGCAACAAGAAGGGCAGGGTGCGTTGCCTATCCTGGGCACACTACTACTAATAGCAGAATGTGCCTGGAACAATACGCCTACTTGTGGTTTACTATTTTACAAAAACACTGTGTTCTTGGTGCCTTTACTTCTGGCAAAGCACTAAGGGGTATATTTATAAGTTCTGGCGCATCTCTGCAAATCAGCAGGGATGCGCCAGAACTGATGTGTCACGCAATTCCCTCCTTGCGCCACCACAGATGCACCGCATTTACAATGCGGCGCAACATGGTGCAAGGAAGAGCAAATGCGTGACGCATCTTGTGGCGTATGGGCGGCGCATTGTTGGAGTCGCGTCGCAAGCGCGACGCAACTCCTCCAATACACAGGGGCCACCTATACATAACATGGTGCGTCACTCCTTACGCCTGCTTGAAGCAGGCGTAAGGATTTGACGCAGCAGTGTCGTAAAACTGACTCCGTGAAATCTTGTAGATTTCACTGCGTCAGTTTTACGGGGCTTTCCTACGAGGGAACGCCCACCCTGCGACAGAACGCCCACATGAAACCTGAAGCAGGTTTCATGTGGTGCAGGGCTTTACAAACGTGACGCATCGTGTCGCAACATGGCGCATTGTTTACACCGCCGCTGCGCCACAAAAGTGACGCAACAGCAGCGTAAAAGTGTCGCAAGGGGCTCTTAAATCTGCCCCCTAGAATGCTCATTAATTCTGATATAAATAAATGTTTCAGAATGGGGAATATTGTAAACCAAGAGCAGGAAAACTTTTCTCTTGCTGTGGCATTATTGGTCTTTTGTGTGCAGACTGAAGGGGGACTGGATAGCCTTTAATGAGAAGAGTTCCTCCACCTCCAACAGACATATTCCTTTTGTTTATATTCCAGTGGCAATAGCAGAGCGAGAAAGACTCTGCTGTGAGACTGAATCAATTTTCTTCGTGTGCAGAAGTATTTCAAGAGGGGACACTCTCATCTCAAAAGACTGAAACAATTTTTCATTTCAAATATTTTCACTGATGAATGAGGGGTGGAGGTTGAGAAATAACACGTTTTCTTAGAGGTGGATAGTGCGAATTCGCTTTCAGACACTGAAGTTCCTGTGGTCTATCATTAATAATTACCATCATCAGTTGTGAAAAGTCATTAAAATCTTGCTATTACCCGATCAGAACTCAACTGACAGCTAGTAGTTATTTTTTTCGGTGACGTAACTGCATAAAGAGGGGTTCACTGAAGAATGTGCACTCTATAAATGTCAATATCCTACCACCCCATGTTTAAAACCTATTATGAAAATGCACTTCTGGAGACCACTACTCTCTCAGACTTTTCTTCTGGCAGGCTTTGGCATATCTGGTACAGTCGTTCTTTAATCAGCAATCGGACTATTCTCTAGTTCTAATAGCTTTAGAAAGATAATGTTGATGAGCAACTCCCCTACTCCGATAACTGTTCTAGAATCACTGCCTGCCAGACTTGGCAGAGTAAATTTTATTTCAAGACCAGAGGCTCCTATTATACATTCTATTCTTGCTTCAATTTGAATAGCAGCAGTCAAGATTTAGAAGCTACAATTCCCATAAGGCATGGGACTACCAGCCAATGGGAAGAAACAACGCAGTAACAATAACAACCAATAGGCACACAATACTCAGCTTGACTGCCAACAGCCCTCTTTTCTTGCTGCTGGCAGTCAAGATAAGTATTGGAACCACGTGGCGTAGAACCGGAGGGTGTCCCTGCAGTGAGGGCTCGCGTACGTGTTCCATCGCCCCAAGCAGGGAAGCCCATCACAGTGGTGATTGGTCTGCCCTGCGTTTTAGCTGGAAGGGGGTTGTGTTGGACTTGGCCCTTTTTGGCAGGTTCACCCCTGAACTTTTTACCTTGAGCTCTGACATGATGGTAGCAATGTTCCCTCTAATTATTTTTCTCTGTGTGCGGCAGAGTACGGTCTGTGTGCGCTGCAGCCAAGGCTATGTGCGCCAAGAACCTAACCGCGTGTGTAGACCAAGACTTTGAGTGGGATAAAAATACTCGGTGATCTTTCAAAGGAGCGTAACCGTTGTAGTTAAGGGTGTGGCTTAAAAGCAATTACACTAAAAATATGTGCATCGCATAGTGTGCCACCCTACTGATATTTTGCTTCTTCTGTCATTGCATACAGATATATAATACAAGTAACATTACACCTACACCAAGCCAAGACTATTGGCTTTGTCAATGGTTGTTTTTACATCAAATTGTATATAATATTGAAAATGCTTCCGCTCTTGTGGTTGGGGTTGTGGCTAATGCTCGAGCTTTCGATTTAGGAGATGGGTTTTTAGTCTCGGGTCAGCCTAACATCCTGTGATTCTGGGCAAATTAATTAATCTCCCCATGCATACAAAAAAACATATAATAATAAATCATGCAAAGCGCTCCAATACTTTTGGGTGGAGTTTGCACTATCTAAAAACTTGCTGTATTTCTTTTCGGTAGAAACCGTAATAGATGGAGAAAGAATTAGGAAAATAGAGGGAAAGAGAAAGGAAGGGCAGAAAGGAAGAATGAAATATAGGAAATATGAAAAGAAGGAAAAATCTGCGACAAGAAGGACAGGTCAATAAAAGTATGGATACAAAGGTGAAAGGTTTGAGAGATGGAAGAGTAAAGTTATATTTGCATGGGTGGGTGCACGTAAGAATGGATTGAAGGATGAATGTTTGGATAGATGGATGGAAACCTGGAGGGAAGGGTGAAAGTCTGGATGATTGATAAAAGTTGGGTGAAATGATGGATGAAATGGTAAAGGAAGGATGGATGAATTAGATGAAAGACAGACGGATGGGAGCATGAATAGACAGGTGAAAGGGACGCTGGATGAAAGGCTTAAAGGGTGGAGAGATTAATAGATAGGAGGGATGAAAGACCTCTTCTAGGGAGGACAGACCTTACTAGCTTCACTCTCCTGATGGTATTTGAGGTACCGATTGAATTGGCGGGGGTATTTCAGTTTGCTTTTAGCCAACCCCTGTGTTCACAATACGTCTTCGACAACAGCTAAAGGCTGTCTATAGGCGAGACCTAGAAAGGCTTGGCTAGGGAAAGGTTTTAAGTTAATGGCCCCTAAGTCCAAGGGCATGAGGGGCCCAGCCATCTCTCTTTTACTCCCAGCTGACGGTTTTGGGAGTAAATCATTTAAATGTAAGGGGGTATTGGTTCTAATCTTGTGGAATGATTACTTTTGGCTTTTTCTTATGAATCATATGGCAATAAAAGCACTAACTTATTATTTATGTCTTTTGAACTTTTAAACAAAACAACCGAGGGGATGAAGGAAAGGCAATGTCTTTCGGATGCACACCACATGGAGCTTTTAGAGAAATGCGTAGCTGACAATTTACGCAGCTCTCTGATTCTTCTACATGCGCCGCTGTAACATGGGCCCACATGCATCAAGCATTTTTGTAGTCGCAAACGGTGCGATTACTTAAAATCGACCGTTTGCGAATGCAAAAGTGCTTTTTGGGATGCATGAAGCAATTTTAGAATTCGTAACATTGTTGCGAGTTCTAAAATTGCGGGTGCTTTTAAGAAGTCGCAGATGTGCGACTTCTTAAAAGCAATGCATCATTACTTTGACAAGTGGAAATTCGCAATTAGGGTTCCAAATTTACCGAGTGGTTGAACCACTCGGTAAATTTGGAAAAAGTGTTTAAAATGCTTAAAATGTTTTTTTTTCAACATTCATGTTTCACACACACATGTCCTTAGGACATGTGTGTGTGAAACATGATGCGAAAAATACATTTCAGAGGTGCATGGGGGGGTCCTTTGGACCCCCCCCTGCACCCATGAAATTTTCTAAGTGCCACTCGCAATTCCCATTGACTCCTATGGGCCTTTTGGCCCATAGGAATCAATGGGAATTGCGAAAATTAACTTAAGAATTCGGTATTCATTTGGGATTCGGTAAAAATTGCGATTTTTACCGAATCACAAATGAATACCGAAAATAATGATGCATAGCATTTTGCACTTCTTAATTTGCGATTCCTTATTTTTCGCAAATTAGGAAGTGCAAAATGTCACAATGATGCATGTGGGCCATGGTGTTTACTCCTACGTGTCTTACTGGAACCATTTGACAAACCTTCATTTCACACATTACCCTCCGCTTCCTCATCTTGAATGTAGGTGCTATAACTCTATCTGGCTCTGTGAATTGAATGACGTTAATTCACTTAGGAGTTTGATGAAGTGAGCATATAGTGCTTTTTGAAGACATTCGTTTTGAGCTTTTTCTGCATTCAGTATGGGTCATCTGGATTTACATGCAGGCCTGCCAAGTATCACCCATCAGGCATTAGACTAACGCATTTCAGTGTGGTGGTCCGCATCACCGCACTTTAATGCAAAGTCAAGCATAAGTATAGGGCCTGTTGGCTCTCAAATCCTAAAGCTGGCTGCTAATCATGCACTAATAATTTGGATTGAAACTAAAGCTGGAGTGGAGTGTGCCATGCGCGCTGCTCCATGAGCGCTGCTCCTGGCAGGCTTGGGGGCTGGTTGAGCTGCTTTGCAGGTCTAGCTGGTACAGTGTAACAATACGATTTGAGTGGCGCCGAATTAAATGATGGCTGACATCACATCCGGAGAGAACGGAGGTGCGAGCAAGTGGCTGCAGTTCTGGGGAATGAGTTGTGGGAGGCTGCAGCCAGTGGCACCTCGGTAAATTTTACATGAAAAATTACCCAACCCAGCGAGCTCAGCGGCCCAGAGCACACCGTTGTGCAGTTGCTGCTGAGCCCGAGAGTCTTAATCGCGCCCGGCGTTTCTGAAGTAAGTAAAGCGAGTTAGTCGCTGCAGTGAGCTAGCTCTCACTCTGCTACTTCGAATAATAAAAATGGGCTTTTGTAAATTATAAAATCACTTAACACGCGCTCGTCAGCTACCTCTAATGCAGCTGAAGTTCCGCAGTCAGTCTGCGCCTTTTCAGCAACTAACGAGTTGCTCAACAGATTTACTAGTACCAGTACTTTACCAGTAATAATCTTGCTTTGGGCTGCTGAGATCATGACTGAGATTGTGATGCTGGTCCAGCAAATTACTTTTAACAGTGACACAGCTGCGTTACAGTCAGCAGAGCCTGGTAAAGCTCTGTGACAGCCTGCTTGTGTGATCTGTGCCACTGGCTGCGTAGGTGTAGGCGCGCCGACCGGGGCTAGCTTTGACCTATGTGGGTTCGCTGGGGGATTTAAAGAACTGACAGTTTTCTTTTTTATGTTTGTCTATTCCTGGAGTGTATGAAACATGCTGCAGTCGTTAAGTGTGTGACACAAAAAATGAAGACTGCCAGAGAATTGTATATTTTAGTATTCAGCCTCTCACAACTGAGCTCGCTGTTCGGTGGTAATGTACCCACCTGCTTTTGAGCATTTACTGGCCTTGGTGAAGGGACACTAGCCTCAAGACAATTCTAAATAGAGTGCAGCTGGGTGCTGATTGTGGGCCATTGTGATAATATTCCTGTTAATTGCAGCGCATGACGGGCACTGTGATTAACAGGAATACTTTCACCAATGCCTCTGGCAACCAGTAAATTGCCATTTTTCGCCGCTCGCGTTTTAAAAGCGGGCGGCTGCGAGAAAGTGTGCGCGCTTCAGAGGGGACACTGCGCGCTCGGTGCCTTAAAGGTGTGCGGGCGCCCAGCCGCGCGGGTTAGAGGAAACCCTGGATGGTAGTGATTAGTGGCCTTTAGCACTGTGGCCCACTGTAAAGTGCGTGCGCTCTCTGAGTGCATGTGGTGAGATTGGACTGCCCTCCCATAGGAATGCATGGGGGAAATGTGTGTCCATGGTAATTTCTGATATGAGAGGAGTGCAGGGGGAGTTTAGTATGTGTGAACTCTTGAGATTAAATGCTGCGCAATGGTGTGTGCAGATTTATTGTGACTAGTGGAGAAGTGCCACTTTTAGAAGTTGGCATTTCTGTGTGCTCTGAGATGTGAATTGCATGTCTGTCTTGTGATTGACAGGACCTGGCTGGTGTGCTTGGCTCCAGGAGCCAGGATGGGTCTGCCCGGTGGTTAATAGGGAGGTCTGCATGTAGATGGGAGGGAAGAGTTGCGCCTGGGACCTGAATAGGACTGTGCCTTCCATCCACAATGCTGGCTCCACCCCCTGTGGTGTGTCTGATGTCCCTGGCCTGTCCTGTGAATTGAGAAGGGAGCTGAGCAAAACAAACTGCTCCTTAACCAGTTGTATCTGGTTCTCCCCTTGCCTGCACCTTTGAGACAAAGGATTTGGTGGTATAAGAAGGGGCTGTGACCCCATGAAAAATGTTCTTGTTCTGGACTTGAATCTACCAGGGGCATGCTGCTGCTGGGGCTCAGGGGAAGGCTTGCCTCCCTGGACCCTGCCCTGCCCCTGGATGCCTGGAGAACTTCTAGGGACCCTTCTGCTTTACTTGAATTATTCCCAGGACCTTCAGGACTCTTTAAGCAGCCTTTCCAGCGCCCTGGGAGCGCTGTGTCCTGTGTCCTCTGAATTTCCCCAGGAAGAGGAGCTGGGGCTGCGCAGTGCCGCACTGCTGAAAGAGAGAGAGGGAATCCCTAGATCAGGGATTCCCCTGTGACGCCTGCAACGCGGTTGCCCACCCCGCTTATTTGTGGTTGCATTGAGCATTACGTCATCGTGTTAATTTTTTTAATTGATGTGGGTGCCCATCCCGCTTATTTGAGTTCTAGCGGGTGCCCACCCCGCATGCTAACTTTATCTTTATTCTCGAGGGAGCCTACCCTACCCCTCTTACTGCCGAAGAAGAAATCTCCACCGCTGCCCGCTGCAAAACTGGAAGTCAGGCGAACCTGGTGGTGATGAGGGCAGGGCCTGCTCAAGGTGCGGAAGAGCAGTGCTGCCGGAGGACCCAGGCGGGAGCCCACCACATGCTGGGACCTGCTGAGGGGGAGCCGGGAGCCTCACAGGCGCCACGTGCAAGCCCCAGGTCCCAGGAGGGGGCCTGGGTGAAGGAGCGTGCAGAGATGCTCCCCGTCTCGCCGAGAGGCGAGAGGACACCTGAGTCCTGCCCCCAGAGCCGGTGAGCGAGGGCTCGAGGGGGGCAGGGTGGTGCCGGTCGAGGCACAGACCCTGAGCGATCCCGCTAGCGAGCGGGCCGCTCCACCGTTGTGGCCATAATTGTTTAAAGGATCCAGAGGGGCCTGTGACCCTTATTTCAGTGCCCCAGTGTGGGGCTGCTCTTCACAGCGGCACCGCAGTTGCGGGACGCTGCAACGCTTGGGGGGCATGACTATTTCAGGATCCTGTGGCTCCCACCTGGGGCAAAGGTATTTGGAAGGTCCAGTGGGGGCCAGAAGTGCCTGTGTTCTTTCCTTCATTATTGGCCTCATTATTCCAGAGCCTCCGTGGCTCCAACAGAGTGCATATTTGTTTTCAGAGCCAGATGACGCCCACATGTGTATTATTTATTTACATAGCCCTGTGTGGCTCCAGCATGTGCATACGTTGTTTTCAGAGCCTAGATGGGTTATATTTATTTTAAAGGCAGTGTTCTTTCCCCGCAGGTCATTGGGGGGCATGTTTTCAGAGCCCAGATGGCTCCAACGTTAGGCACAGTTATTTCAAGGGCCTGTGAGAGCCCCTGCCCACATCTTGATATTTACAGCTGCGCAGCAATTAGTGCCAGCTGCATCATTTAGGCTGCATATTATGGTTCTCAGCTGCCCAGCAAGTAGTGGGCAGCTGCTACATTTAGGTTTGCGCAGATTGCGCACCCCTGACTTTCGCTGCCTAGGCAGCAGCCTGACTTTGTGGACATAGGGCAACTGAGCCCCTTTCTGAGATGGCCAGTTGGCCTGAGGGCTGGTAGATTTATAGGGCGCCAGGCCCTAATGTGATTTATGTGCTGAATGCGATTTTGTTGCTAGGAAATGTACTGTTTTACGCATCGTGTTTTATACCTCTAAATATGGTTCATGATTATGAGGTTGATTGGCATATTATGATTTATGCTAGTGAGATTATGTTCTCTGTGATTTACGCTCCTAATGTGAGTTATACTTAGGAGGTTAGGGTCTAAGGTATTTAGACTTGTGGGATACTGTGCATAATGTCGTTTATGGCACAGGCTGATGCTAAGTACAGTGATTACCAGTGTTTACTGGTTGTACGTTTATGATCTAGTTTACTTCTACTTTGTGAACATATTTCGTCACCCCTTGTCAATGGAGTATTCACAAGAGAGGCCTAAGGAGATTTATAGACCAGCGGGGGACGACGACCCTCTAATGTAATCTAGCAGCACAAAAATGCAACTTTGGGTCTAGAATGAGAATGGAGTGTGGGTGAGTCCCTTTTAATGGACGGTTCCCCTCACCCATTCGTAGGTGGCATGCTTCATCATTGGGTCACAGTGCGGGCTACAACCCCCTCATTGAGAGGTAGGAGCTAAGGGATGCTTTATGGTATGGCCAAGTGGTATTCTAAAACATTTAGATGAGACAGGTGTGGAGGGAGTGAAAGGGGTGTGTGTGAAAGTGAGCTAAAACTAACTCCCTGGTGTGTGGCAACAACCTTTAATAGGACAACTAGAGGTCAGGATTAAAAGAAGTGGGCTATAGCAGGAGGATTCAACCTGTCATAGACGTTTACTGGTCGACATGTTTCAGCCTTTGTACCCTCCGTAGAGGTGTTGTGGCTTTCTTCAGGACCATAACATGCCAATTAAAGTGAAGGAACCACACATATCAAGCTTTAGTAGGTGTTTAAGAAAGCATACAACCAGCTAATGGGTATTTAACCATTCGTAAGTTCTGCTGGTCAGTGTCTTGCCTGTATTGGCAGGTGAGCTAATGGCGCCTTACCCTCTGAGCACACATTATAGCTGGCATTCAAATCCTTATGGATGGCTCCTTATCGCTGGTACAGTGCACCCAGGAAGGGACCTCTTGGCCACACCATATAACATCCCTGAGCTCCTCTCTTTCAGTGAGGAGGTTGTAGCCCGCACTGGGAATAGGTTCTCAGTGCGAGGAGGTAACGCAATGATGAACCATGCCACCTACTGATGGGTGAGGGATACTGTCATTTAAAAGGTACTCCCCCACACGCCATTCTCATTCTGGACCCAGGGTTGCATTTTTGTGCTGCTAGACCCATTGTCATTGCCCATATCCCTGATACTGGATCCCTGACACATGGGTGATTTAGATTCTGATTTAGAACAACGACGGGGCATCCTTGACCCTATTCTGCTCCTATCCTTCAAAAACCTAAGTTGGCTTCTCCCACACATGACCCTTTTAAAGCCAAGTTGGTATTGGAGTCAGAGGGTGCTCCTATGTTTGATTCTTGTCTGATTCATCACCCTAATTCAACCAAGTAGTATCCGACTGAACATGTGGGAGAGTATGTGGCTTTCAGATTATGTCTGCCACTTGATAAACAAACAAGAGCTAAACTGAAGTCAGAAAGCCCTCATCCTTACCTTCGTTCCAAAAATTCTCTCACCCCGACTATAGACCCTAACCTTCTCACTTTTTTTCAAATTTTGGCAAGGACCTGTGCAAAACGGGGGCACAAGGCCTCGTTCACGTGGCTGGATAAATTATTGTACATTGTAGGGCCCTTGGCTTATATTTTCAATTTGGCAGAGTCGGCACATCTAGATAATTCTCCATTGATCCTGAAGTGCTTTTTTTATGGGTACAGCAATCCTTTTGCCTACTTGGCAATGGCAATGTTGCCATTGCACATGCACGTCGTAAAGGACTTTTATTGAAACTTGTTGGACAGGCCACATGACGGGCCGCTCTCCCCCCGGCTCGACCAGGCCCGAGCCAGTCACGCAAGCACCACACACCACCATTGCATGTCCTACGTCCCCTCAGGGACACCTGCCCTCGAGCATGATAACCTCGTGGGTCCGATCCACTGCCGGCCCATGCGCCCAGCCGGGGCCGCCATCTTGGACACTTCGCCACGAGGCCGCCTGGCCCCCGATCGACCTCAACCCTGGGCCTAGCCCGGCCTCAGACATTCCGGCACCACCCTCCACCCAGGAGGTGAGCGAGCTACTTGGCCAGTCAATGGGAGAAAGAGGTGTCGATGGTTCTCCCCCGGCCAGTGCCGCTCGCCCATCGCCTCCCCGGGCGCTGGCTCCACCCCCCTGCTGGGTGTCTGGACTCCCTCATCCCGGACCTCCCGACCTCCAAGTGCGAGGGTCCGGACATCAAAGCACACCAGCCCTATAACTGGGGCAGCTCCAGAGCAGGAAGGGAGTTGTATCTTGGAGTCGAGAGACGAAAGAAGAACTCATCCTGGACGGACTACTGGCGCTGCCGTAGCTCTGTCCTGTGCACCATCATCCTGCCTGTTGGCGCTGCCACAGCCGTCGTAACCTTCATCCTTCACCGTCGTCCGGATCTGCTGGCGAGGCCGCGGACCGTTGTAACCGTCATCTGCATCGGGACCTGCTTGGCTTCTCCACGGCCCGTCGACCATCCTTCATCCATCTCGGGACCTGCTTGGCTTCTCCACGGCCCGTCGACCATCCTTCATCCATCTCGGGACCGGCTTGGCTCCTCCACGGCCCGATCAGCAAACACGCCGAGCTCGAGGATTGAGAGCTATTGAACTCATTGGTAACTAAGACTGTCCCGCTACCCTTTTCCTCAACCAGAGATCAGAACCGAGGGGACCCCTGAGTCCAGACCTCCTTGTATTATATCAACGTAACCTGAGAATTGCATATAAAGTCTCGTTAACCTTCAATCTTGTGTGGTGTCCGTCTGTGGGGGGGAAGTTACTTATCTGTACAGTCGTTGGAGACGGCTCTCCCTGGAGACCTCTCCCCGTAAACTCGGCCGACCCTCCCGGTCCGTCTAACATTGGTGGCCAGCGGCGCGATCCGAATCACCGCATAACGTACAGAGAGTAGCTCACCCCACAACGAACAACAATGTCGACTAAAGAGAGCGGATCAACTGAGAAGTTCCAAATGGAGAAACTAGAGGAATACAGCCATCGTGAACTAAAGCAGTTCTGCATCGAACTAGGTATCGCTACCACCGGACTAAGTACCAAGGACGATTTTAAGCATGCCCTAGAATCTTGGGCAGAGACCGGGGATGTCGAAGCCCCTGAGCAAAGCACCGCGCAAAAGACCAACACGGCCCCTGAAGAGCAAAGAACGGGTCTCTCGCAAGACGAGATCCAAGAAAGAGAAAAAGCCCGACTACACGAACTCGAAATGGCCCGACTCAAGATGGACATAGAACTCAAATTGGCCGAGCAAAAAATAAACTTAGAGCACCTTCGCCTCCGAGAAGAAAGAGAGGAGAAACAGAGGCAAAGAGAGCTCGAGGAAAAAAGACTAACGTACGAGCACGAGCGGAACCTAGCCGAGATCAACCTGCGCAAACAGAATAAAGAGTTAGGGGTGCCCGACAGACCGTCCACCCCAGGGACCACGGACAAAAAAGTGCACATCCCCAAGGATGTGGTCCGAGAATATTTTCGAGAAGACGACATCCAGCAATGGTTTAAGGCATATGAAATCGCGATGACTGCGCACCGGATCGATAGAGCCGACTGGGGAGCCGGCCTATGGGGCAAATTCCTCAATGAGGGCCGCGATACTCTGTTACAGCTCCCAGACCACCAGATGACCTCCTACGACCATATGAAAGCGGCCCTCCTCACTCGCTATGGCCTCACGCCCGAGATGTACCGTCAGAGGTTCCGAGACTGCACACGCATTCCAGGTACAACTTGGGTGGACTATGTAACGTACTTTAGCCGAGCCTTCGAAGGCTGGATCAGAGGGAACAACGTCACGACCTACGAGCAGTTGTTCAATCTGATGGTATGGGAGCATCTGTCCAACAATTGCTTCATTGAACTACGCCAACACCTCCTCGACAGCAAGTTAACCGATCCCCGGCAGCTCGCAGCTGAAGCTGACCGGTGGGAGATCACCCGAGTGGGCCGGAATGGGTCCTACGAGCAGAACAGGAACAACAATGGTCACCACCGATCCAGAGGAGGAGGAGGGGGCCAAGGACGAGGAAGAGACATCACTCCGGCCGCCCCCACTACCAGCACCACCCCCCCGGCCAACCGGGGCAGCACCCCGGCGCGACCGGGATACAGAGCCAATGTTACATGTCACCGATGCCAACGAGTCGGCCACTATGCAAACGACCCAAGCTGCCCGCAGTATCAGAGTCCAAGACCCCGCCAGGTGGCCGCCGCGGCACTAGGGGAAGAACAGATCTCCGAGGAACAAGAAACAGACGAGCAAGAGTATCAAGAGTGGGAGCCAGCCGCCATGACTCTCGCGTGCTTAGGGGGAAGAGACATGGTCCCGCGGGTCCCCCTACCCGCTAACACCCAGAAGTACAGCCAATGGGTGAGCATCAATGGACAACGGGCCGAAGCCCTTCGAGACACCGGGGCCAGTGTGACAGCCGTCCGCTGTCATCTGGTGACCCCAGAACAATATCTACCGAACATTCTCTGCCCTGTGCGATCAGCCGACAACTCGGAGAGTCTGTGTCGGATGGCCTGCGTCCCCTTTGAGTGGGGAGGGGTCTCCGGCATGTTGAGGGTAACGGTCCGAGACGACGCCCCCGTGGACTGCCTCCTCGGAAATGACCTGGAAAGCTCCCCGTGGGCAGCCGTGGAGCGAAAAGCACACTTGGGGATGTTGGGCGTCCCAGACTGGGCGTGCGTCACCACCCGGTCCATGGCCGCCCGTGCCAACAATCACCCGGAAGAACCAGAATGGCCGGCGCCTCCGCCTCCGGTCGCCCCCGCCGAGACCCCCGACCAGGGCATCCCCCTCGAACTTGCTCAACCTTCCGACCTTGCTAATCTTGACCAGTGGGCTCAAGAAGGGGGACCCACACAAGAACAATTTCGTCAGGAGCAGAAGACCTGTCCCTCCCTTGAGGGACTCCGACAACAAGCGCTCGCCCAAAGCGCAGGGGATACCTCCGGAACCCATTGGGTCTACTGGGACAATGACCTATTGTACAGCGAGCAACGAATCGCCGAGCTGGGGGCCAACCGAGTACTAGTGGTGCCCCTCCGCTTTAGAGACTTCCTGCTAAATCTGGCGCACGATGTCCCCCTGGCAGGGCACCTGGGACAAGATAAAACCTACAGCCGCCTAGTGACCCACTTCTTCTGGCCAAAAATGAGAAACGATGTGCACCAGCATTGCCGATCTTGCCCCACGTGCCAAGCTAGTGGGAAGAGCGGCCGCAAATTAAAGGCCCCCCTGCAACCCTTTCCCGTAGTCACGACCCCATTTGAGAGGGTCGGAATAGACATTGTGGGACCCCTAGACCCGCGTACAAGACAAGGCCATCGCTTCATCCTAGTACTAGTGGACCACGCCACCCGCTACCCTGAGGCTATTCCTCTCCGGACTGTGACAGCCCCAGTGGTCGGCAGGGCCCTGATGGGGATCTTCTCCCGTGTGGGGTTTCCCCGAGAAGTCGTCAGTGACAGAGGCACGAACTTTATTTCCAAATATATGAAGTCCCTCTGGCAACAGTGTGGGGTCACCTACCGCTTCACGACCCCCTATCACCCCCAAGGAAACGGACTTGTTGAGCGGTTCAATCGCACACTAAAAGGGATGATCGGGGGATTGGAAGAACCCCTCCGTCGCCAGTGGGACGTGCTGCTGCCGTGCCTCCTCTTCACCTACCGGGAGGTCCCACAGAAGTCCCTAGGCTTCAGCCCATTCGAGCTGCTCTATGGGCACCCAGTACGGGGGCCACTCAGCCTGATCAAGGAAGGCTGGGAGATGCCCCCGGCCAAGAGTCCTCCAGATGTCTTCCGGTACCTCCTCACCCTCCGCAACCAGTCCCAGCGGTTCAGAGACCTAGCAAAAGCCAACCTAGAGGCCAGTCAAGAGGACATGAAGAAATGGTATGACCAGAACGCCTCATCTATTGAATTCGAGCCGGGGCAACAGGTTTGGGTAATGTCCCCCACAGAACCGTGCGCTCTCCAAGACAAATGGACGGGACCCTTCAAGGTAATCGAGCGCAAGGGTCCTGCCACCTATCTGATCGATATGGAGTCCGCCCGGAATCCGCTCCGAGTCCTCCACACCAACAGACTGAAACCCCACTTTGCACGAACAGAACTCAGCCTCTTGATGGCCACAGACAACGGGGTTGAAGATGACTCCGAGCCTCTCCCTGACCTCTTGCGGACCCAGGAGCAAGACGGCTCCGTGGATGGGGTCCGACTCTCGGAGACCCTCACCCAGGAACAACGCCAAGAGTGCCAAGCCCTCCTATCACGATTTGCCAGCCTGTTCTCCCTCACCCCAGGTGTCACCTCCTGGTGTGTGCACGATGTGGACACCGGAGACAGCCCTCCTATCCGCCACCGGGCCTACCGCGTACCGGATCGGGTACGGGCCTGCATCCAGGCGGAAGTAGCTAAGATGCTCACGCTCGGGGTCATCGAGCCCTCCGACAGTCCATGGGCCAGCCCGGTCGTACTGGTCCCCAAAGCAGCCGCCCCCGGAACCACACCCGAACTCCGGTTCTGTGTCGACTACCGGGGCCTGAATGAAGTCACCAGAACGGACGCACACCCCATCCCCCGGGCAGATGGCCTGGTCGACCGAATGGGCGCTGCCCGCTACCTCAGCATCTTCGACCTAACGGCAGGCTATTGGCAGATCGGCCTCACACCCCGAGCACAAGAACGTTCTGCCTTCTCCACCCCCGATGGCCACTATCATTTCACGGTCATGCCCTTCGGCATGAAAAATGCCCCAGCGACTTTCCAACGGCTCGTCAATCAGGTCCTGGCGGGGCTCGAAGAGTTCAGCGCCGCCTACCTGGACGACATCGCTGTGTACAGCCACCATTGGACCGAGCACCTCCACCACCTCCAAGCAGTGTTGCAAGCCCTTCAGCGAGCTGGCCTCACGATCAAGGCCAGCAAATGTCAAGTTGGACAAGGGTCAGTGACCTACCTCGGACACCAGGTGGGAAGCGGTCTAGTGGCCCCTCTACAACTGAAAATTGCCGCCATCCAGAACTGGCAGCCCCCTATCACACAAACCGAGGTGCGAGCCTTCCTGGGCCTCACGGGCTACTACCGAAGGTTCGTGAAGGACTATGGTACCATCGTGGGGCCTCTCACCGAGCTCACGTCAAAAAATCAGCCCAAGAAGGTGAACTGGACCCCAGAGTGCCAAGCGGCCTTCGAACAGCTAAAGGCCGCCATGTGTTCCGCTCCTGTGCTCCAGGCCCCAGACTACAGCCGGGAGTTCGTCGTCCAGACGGACGCCTCCGACCAGGGCATTGGGGCGGTCCTGTCCCAGGTGAACACCGAAGGCCTGGATCAACCGGTGGCCTTCATCAGCCGGAGACTCCTGCCACGGGAACAACGCTGGAGCACCATAGAGAGGGAAGCCTTCGCTGTGGTATGGGCCCTCAAGAAGCTCCGACCCTACCTTTTTGGCACCCACTTCCGGGTGCAGACTGACCACCGACCCCTGCAGTGGTTGATGCATATGCGGGGGGAAAACCCAAAACTGCTACGCTGGTCCATCTCCTTGCAAGGTATGGACTTTACCGTGGAACACCGGCCTGGGTCCGACCACGCCAACGCGGATGGCCTGTCCCGGTTTTTCCGCCTCGACGAAGAGAGTCCCCAAGAGGATGGGTAACTCTCCCCGCCTTCAGCTGGGGGGGACGCATGTTGGACAGGCCACATGACGGGCCGCTCTCCCCCCGGCTCGACCAGGCCCGAGCCAGTCACGCAAGCACCACACACCACCATTGCATGTCCTACGTCCCCTCAGGGACACCTGCCCTCGAGCATGATAACCTCGTGGGTCCGATCCACTGCCGGCCCATGCGCCCAGCCGGGGCCGCCATCTTGGACACTTCGCCACGAGGCCGCCTGGCCCCCGATCGACCTCAACCCTGGGCCTAGCCCGGCCTCAGACATTCCGGCACCACCCTCCACCCAGGAGGTGAGCGAGCTACTTGGCCAGTCAATGGGAGAAAGAGGTGTCGATGGTTCTCCCCCGGCCAGTGCCGCTCGCCCATCGCCTCCCCGGGCGCTGGCTCCACCCCCCTGCTGGGTGTCTGGACTCCCTCATCCCGGACCTCCCGACCTCCAAGTGCGAGGGTCCGGACATCAAAGCACACCAGCCCTATAACTGGGGCAGCTCCAGAGCAGGAAGGGAGTTGTATCTTGGAGTCGAGAGACGAAAGAAGAACTCATCCTGGACGGACTACTGGCGCTGCCGTAGCTCTGTCCTGTGCACCATCATCCTGCCTGTTGGCGCTGCCACAGCCGTCGTAACCTTCATCCTTCACCGTCGTCCGGATCTGCTGGCGAGGCCGCGGACCGTTGTAACCGTCATCTGCATCGGGACCTGCTTGGCTTCTCCACGGCCCGTCGACCATCCTTCATCCATCTCGGGACCTGCTTGGCTTCTCCACGGCCCGTCGACCATCCTTCATCCATCTCGGGACCGGCTTGGCTCCTCCACGGCCCGATCAGCAAACACGCCGAGCTCGAGGATTGAGAGCTATTGAACTCATTGGTAACTAAGACTGTCCCGCTACCCTTTTCCTCAACCAGAGATCAGAACCGAGGGGACCCCTGAGTCCAGACCTCCTTGTATTATATCAACGTAACCTGAGAATTGCATATAAAGTCTCGTTAACCTTCAATCTTGTGTGGTGTCCGTCTGTGGGGGGGAAGTTACTTATCTGTACAGTCGTTGGAGACGGCTCTCCCTGGAGACCTCTCCCCGTAAACTCGGCCGACCCTCCCGGTCCGTCTAACAAAACTGATACCTAAATTAGCCAACCTGGCAACTATAAACCCTAGATTAAAAGCTGAAGGTCTTTTGGTTGAAGATTCCTGTAATAAGGAACTATCTTTGCTTCTCTTGATAAAGCACACCCATCACTCCGAAAGGATTTCGCTCAACAGGTTTTCTCCAGGGCCGGCAGAGGCAGGGGCTGCTCTGTCAGCCGCAACTCCAGAGGTTCCTTCAATTCTTCCTACCAGGAATACAAGCCTCAACTTTACCCCAAGCCAATTGAGGTTTCAGAGGTCATAGACACAATGGCTCTCGATACAATTCCCAGGTCAGTAAGTCCCTTTTCTGGCCCTCCTTCTGTAGGGGGGTCATCTATGTTTATTTCTACCAAAATAGCATTCTAAAACTTCAGTTGGGTTCTAAGCACAGTTCAAGGTTATCTCTTTGAACTTTACTCCAAGTGTTTCCAGACTGTGTTTCCTTCCCCTCCAAAATTCTCTTCCGAGATGGTCAGTCTCATCTCTCTAGAGATCCAGTCCTTGTTCTAAAAATACGCAATTGTGTTAACCCTTCATGATCCTTCAGGTTTCTTCAGCTCTCTCTTTTTAGTCTGCAAGAAAAATAACAAAATGAGACCAGTGATAAACCTCAGACAGTTCAATCAATTTGTCGTTTATCGCCATTTCAAATGAAAATGATCATTAATTTCAGGGACTCCTTGTTCCAGAGCGACTGGATGGTTCATCTTCAGGATGCTTGCCTCACAGTTCTTATCCATTCATCTCACAGGTAATTCCTCCAATTTTAAAGGCTCAGCCAAACTTATGACTTTTATATCTCTCCTCTTCGGTCTCTCTTCAGCACTATGGTGTTTTACCAAACTCATGAAACCTGTGGTAGATTTTCTCAGAGCTCAAGGTATCCGGGTGATCATCTATTTAGATGATGTACTTTTAATGAGCCAAGCTTGCAGAATCACATTCTCTTGACACGTTCTTTACTCACGCCCATGGGTTTTCTTATAATTATAGAGAAATATTTTCTTGTCCCTAACAAACAGATCGAGTTTCTGGGTTTTCTGATAAACTCTTCTTCTGCCACTCTTCATCTTGCCTCACCGAAATGAAAGACTATAAAATTCGAGATTCTTCAGACTCTGTGAAGTTCATCAATTTCCCTCAGATCCCTGGCAAGAATTGTGGGCCTCCTCTTATCCTCTATTTAGGCCATTTTTCCAAGTCCTCTACATTATCCATCTCTTCAAAGACTAAACATACATCAACTGAAAAAACGGCTCGCTTATTTCGATTTAATTTCCCTAGATCAAGAGTCCAGACAAGAACTGCAATTGTGATTAGACCATTTAGATGCTTGGAACGGCAAGACTATCTTCACCTCAGCCCCAGATCTTGTATTAGAGTCAGATGCAAGCCGAACAGGATGGGGCGCCCACTGTAGTCCAATATCGACTGGCTGTTCATGGTCACAAGAGAAGTCCAAATTGCACATCAATTGTTTAGAGATGCTTGCCGGCTCCTTTGCAATCAGAAGCCTTGCAAAAACAGGGTACATTGCTCCATTCTACTCCAAATAGACAACATTTCCATAGTTTGTTATGTGAACCACCTGGGTGGAACCAGCTCCAGGCCCCTAGCGGAACTGGCAAAAGGTTTTTGGAAACACCGCCTTTTAAACAAAATTTCTGTATATGCAGAATATTTGCTAGGAGATCGCAACTCTGTAGCAGATTGGCATTCTTGCGACCTTCAAGATGCCAGTGATTGGAAACTACATCCGTCAATCTTCAAGTCTCTGCTCCTCAAGTGGGGTCCTTTCCAGATAGACCTGTTTGCCTCCAGACTGAACTCACAGCTGCCCCAATTCTTCAGTTGGCACCAAAATTCCTTGGCCTTAGCTTCAAATGCTTCTCTTCAGGACTGGTTCAACTGCATAAATTATGTTTTTCCACCTTTTATCACGATAAACAGAGTCTTGGAACAGGTCAGAAATCAGCAGGGAGCTCTGGTATTGGTAGTTCCTTTTTGGTAAACACAGGTCTGGTTTCTGCCTCTGCAGGAATTAATGATGATTTTCTGATTCTACTACTTTCCTTCCCCAGTTTTCTCCTAGATCCCTGGGGCCGTCCGCACAATCTAGTGTTAGAGAACTCCCTCTGTCTTTCCACTTGGAAAGTAACAGGGTCTCCCATTCTGTCCTGCTCATTTTGTCAGAAGCGTCAGACTATATTAACAAGTCCCGAGCTCCTGGAACCACGAACGTGTACACATCTGCCTGGTCTTTATGGGCAGGCTGGTGTGTGGGAAAAAGTATTGATCCCTTTTCCGCGACTATAATAAAGACTTTTAATTTCCTGGCTGCGGAAGCTAGTGGTGAGAAATTATATCGTACTATCAATTTGTACAGATCTGCTATTTTTTAACAGTCATCAATACGTCAATGGAAAAACGGTAGGGGAGCATCCACTCATTTGTCGACTTGTAAAGGGAGTAACGTTTTCCAATCCTCTTATTCCAAAGTACAGTACTTTGATGGATGTGAATGGTATCCTAAAGTTGTTTCTCTCATGGCCTGACAATGTTGACCTCTCTTTAAACATGTTATCTGCAAAACTGACTATGTTGTTGTTTTTTGATTTTTCATTAAATGTTTGTCTCATGTTAGAGCATTGGATATTTCTTCTCGTCAATTTACTCCAACAGGTGTACTGTTTACTGTTTGCAGACGCACAGAAACAAATTTCAACATATGTGTTTTATTCTTACTATCCAGTTCAGTCCAGATTATGTGTTGGGCAGGGTCTCAAGATTTATCAGCAAAAGAAAATTGATCTCAGAACGTCTTCACATTCCCAACTCCTTATCTCCTTTAGTAAACCCAATTATCATGTCTCCTCGCCTACCCTTGCTCGCTGGGTTGGGTGGGTTATGTCCCTAGCAGGGATTGATACTTCCATTTTTGGTGCCTATTCTTTCAGAGGAGCCATGGCCTCCAAAGCTTTTTGGGCTGGCTCTCGTCTCTAAGACATTCTGAGATCAGCCGACTGGTCTAATGATACTGGGCCATATTATCAAGAAAGGGCGATACATTATTGCCGCTTTTATCGGCAGGAAACTGCCGCTAAAGCAGCGATAATGGGCTTGATAATATGCCCTTGTGAATTCCCATGGAAGCCCAGGTTAACACCAGAACCTGGGCTTCTATGGGAATTCACAAGGGCATATTATCAAGCCCATTATTGCCGCTTTAGCGGCAGTTTCCTACCGATAAAAGCGGCGATAATGTATCGCCCTTTCTTGATAATATAGCCCACTGTTTTTAAAACTTTCAATTGCAGACCAGTACATATACATATAGCATCTACTGTGGCTGTTAACATGCTTTAAAAAAGCATAATGGGAGCCTCTGGTCTTGAAATAAAATGCAGACTTTCCTAGCTGTTTATGAAGTAAAGTCTTAATTTTATTTAAGACCCAGAGGTGAGTATTATCCCACCTCAACAGTGAATATTTTCATGTTTCTTTCCTTCCCTCATAGTGGCCCCTTTGCTTCCAGCTTCTTCTGAAGGAATTGTCATCTTCATCTAATGTTCTTCGTCAGACTCCTCTGGGACTTCATAGCTATGCTGCATCTAGTTCACCTTCACCTGGATCTTTGGGTCTTTGACTTATCTGCGTTTGCCAAGAAATGTTCTTGTTGACTTTAACATGTGCTATTATTTTTTCTATAATTCCTTTGTTAAATATTATTAATTGTCGCACAAGAAAAGAGGGTTGTTCACCATCAAGCTGAGTATTATGGGGTCTATTGTGTGACTATTGGTTGTTATTGTTTCTGCATTGTTTCTTCCCATTGGCTGGTAGTCCCATGCCTTATGGGATTTGTAGTTTCTAAATCTTGACTGCTGCTATTCAAAATAAATCAAGAATAGAAAGCATAATCCTCGCCTCCATGTCTTTAATAAAATTAAGTTTTTCCTTAATAAATTACATGGAAGATCTACATTACAAAGCAATGAAGAGACAGCTTGATAGCATGATAAATATGACCATTTTCGACAGAGCAAGTAGAAGGGATGCATACTATCTAACAACAAGCATTGCCAGAGCCAGTAGGTCTGGCTAATAGCTGACAAAGGTCTGATTAATAGCTGACAAAGGCATGTCAAACCTTTCGGCATTGCTAATGCTTGTTTTTGTTTTCACGTTCTTTATTTCCATTCCTTGAGAAAGAAAGGTTACTACTTTCAGAGTGGTTGAAAAGCATGGCCTTGCCAAATGCAATGTGTTACCTACCCAAATTTGTGAGTCAAATGAACCTCTTTTCAATCTTTTCTTTTCCTCAATATACAAATGATAGGAAAAAGAATAGTTGTATCACCATGAAGGAACATACTGCGTGTAACGTTTCCCCACTTTTCTCTGGAGGTTAATAGCATTGGGATAGCTGTTGCCATTGAAAACACACTTATTTGTTCGGACGTATCAAACATTAATCATTATGATTGGATAGCCCTATGATGTCCAAAGATTTTCTTTCAGTGGTTGCTTTTCTCCCATTTGTTTGAGTTGGAACGCTTTCTTATGACACTCCATATATTCTCTGGAAGCTTTTGTTAGGTCTGCCGTTAGGCTTTTGACTTTACTAAAATTATACTTATAATATACTTACTTAATGTGCCATTGGTCTGTTGTGTCATTCACATTTTGCTTCCGTCCTTACAGCATACAGCATGGGGCAATGGGGCAACCTACTTAAGGCACTGGTTAACTTCACTTTGAGTGATTGCATTTTGGTTTTTCACAAGGAAAACATGCTCACACATTGCCAGTGTTTTTGCTTTTACTTTATAATTACTTTAGTGTTGTATTTGAGGTGAGCACAGGCCAGCTTTATCAGATCCTATCTCAGGCTTATGCTGTTGTAAATTCATGCTGGAGTGGCCTTATTTATCAACATACTGCTATGTCACATCAGCTCACATGAACTCTGAATATAAATTAATCGGCGTGCTCTATAAATCTAATCTAACTGCTTTCTTTCTAGTTTTTTTTTACTTTACTTTTGGTTTCTTTCTTTTCTTCCTTCCTTTTTCTTTGTTCTCTTTCTTTTTTTTACTTTTTCACTTTTCTTTCTTGCTTTCTTATTTTCTTTCTTTTTTCTCTTTCTTTCTCTCTCCTTTTCTCTTTCTTTTTCTCTTTTTTCTTTCTTTTTCTCTTTCTTTCTTTAATTTTTTTCTCTTTCTTTATTTCCATGCTTTCCTTACTTCCTTCTATCTCCTTCCTTGCTTTACTACTTCCCTCCCTCCCGTCCTTCCTTTCCTTCTTTCAATGTGTTGCACTAACACTTTACACATGGCCTCTTGGATAAGCTACCAAGGGGGTGTGCAGGGGTTATCTTGGGTGTGTAACTCCCTTACCTTGACTAGAGAGGTGGTTTCTGCCTGGCTTAGGTGACTATCCTAGCCAACCAGAAATTCCATTTCTAACAGGAAGACATTTTAGTGTCATAACAATGCTAAGATATTTTAATCTCTCAAATACATGATTTGAATGTATGAAAACACTTACTGAAGCTCCTCGAGTGTCTCGTTATTCTTCAAACTCTGAGCCATGCTACGTGTGCCAAAGTCACTTATGTTGTTATCTTTCAGGGACAGGATTCTCAAACTTCTGTTCTTTTCAAGACCTTTGAAAATACGTTTAGCGCCAGAATTTCCCACACAGTTGGTTCCTAGCCTACAGAATACACACATGTAAGGCCCATGTCAATATAATGTAATAATATTCAATTATTTCAACACAATATGCTACTTGTGCATAATACTTTTTAGACAACTAACCCACAAACGGTGTCCACTGTTTATACGGGAAACATCCTTCACATCGCAGTGATTACACTGCGATGCATTTAGAACGCTGCCATTACAACGGAAACGTTACATCGACTTGCACTGGAGGACCCTATAACCTGAGGAATAGTAAGATGTACTATTCCATCACCTTCCCTACTGTACGTAGACTGGGGTTGGAATAGTAAATCTTACTACTCCTAAGTCCAGCGCCCTCACGCGCAAGTCGTTGTAACGACTTGCATTGCAAAAACTGCAATGTTACATACCGCAATAATTTTGATTGCGTTGTAACATCCCATATTCGTTTATACATAGATTACAGTTATCTATGTATAAACAGTGTACACCCCTCGTTCTCCCACTCAATCTCCCTTTTTCTCTCCAAGAAAATGTAAAAATGAGATTGTATAGTGCATTTTACCAATATAGTCGGTAAAATACCACACATTTCATAGGCAGTTCTGAAGGGAAACTCTAAATATTTCAGTGCTTCATTGTATATCTCTGTGCTCGAGCAAATTCCTTCAAAATAGAAACGTTACCATTAAAACATTGTGTACTGTCCTTTAAGATATTGTGACCTTCCTGTTTCAGCATTGTCCAGTAAAGCAAATATTGCCATGATGTAATTTCTCATATTATCCCAGTAATGCATACATTGACATTCAAGCTTTCACGTTGTCCCCAATTATAGCAATTATATCTTCATCTAGTTCGGCAATAATAAAATGGTTCCAGACAGATATTGTGCCTCTGTCCACATGTGTGCTTGCATAGTGTACACACACACTTGCACACTCACAGGCACACTCGTACCGCATAGTGTACACACACTTGCACACACCTAAACAAATGCATTGAACTTTTGTTTGTGTGGGTGCAGGTGGAGCAGGTTAGAACAATAGTAAAATTGCACAAGAGGAGGACAAGTGAGTAGTTCAATCTGAATTGATATTGTCTACACAATATCACAACTAGTAACTGTTCATGTGCAGAATATACAAAAAGGCACCTGGAAAAAAATACTTGAAAAAGCATTAGGCATGGCTACGAGGTGAACTTCTTTAGCTTGATTGAACCTTTGTTGGTCATACCTTCTGCGCAGAGAAACTGCCCTGTCCAATGCAGGTGCTGTGCAGAAGGATGCTCAGAGCCCAGTCTTTACACACGGCCTATTGCAACGCCCTTTCACATTCTAACTTCTTCTGTGGACACTCAATATAACCTGCTCCTGCCAAGGGTTGTCAAGTGCACGCTCCTCTTGAAATCAGTGTTTTGATCCTGAACTCGAACATCTAACTTCACATAGTGATATATTATGAGGAGGCTAATTTTCTCCTTGTTTGAAGTGATTGGAACATGACTGCTACCTTTGCAGATTTAGATTTTACCTTACACGCTCCTGGCCCCCCCAACAAGCTGATGCTGAGACAGAAAAGTCCTCTGCATGGTGTAAGATCTGTACCCCTGCCCTGAGTGCCCAACTGTACTATTGTCTGGATCCCTAATGCTGATCTTTTGTCATAGATGAACACAGATCATGCGTGTGTGCCATGACATTGGTCTGTCTCATGGACTGTAGTCTTGATGGACAGGAAGGGGTGGACAAAGCCCTACCATCATAGTGGTGGAAGGCTACCACCTTCATCAAGAGTTAAGTAGCACAAGCACAGTCCTAGCAGTGTTCCGTGTCATGATAAGTAGTAGTGAACAGGTCATTTTTACCCTGTGTCACTGGAGTGAGTCCTATAGACTGATTCACCTTTTTAAAAGTTCCGCTACTGTGTACTTAACTTACTCATAGCCTACATCAGGTAGCTGTGGAGTGCTGCACAGTGCAGGCGTAGTGACCCTGCTCTGGATGTATGTGTGCCTGGGAAGGGTACCGTATAGGGATGGAGCAGTGTTGTGTGGTATATGTGTGGTTACTTCATGAACTGTGTGGAATACATTACATGAGCAATGCAGTGCTGTGCAATGCATGCACAATGGCGGCATGTACTGGGTGTATGTGTGCTTGCGTAAGGTACAATACATGAAGGGTGCAATGTTGCGCAGAGTGCACATGGTGAGTGTGTGTGCTGGCACTGTAGTTGTGTACAAATAGCACACCCTGGTGCAATACAGAAAAACTACAGTACTGAACAGTGTGCACAGACTGAATGTGTGTGCTGAATGTGTGTGTAATGGCACAGTGCATGGAGTTAATAATGCTGGACAATAAGTGTACTGTGAAGTTCACTGACAGCAAATGTACATGCAATGGTATATTGCAAGGAGGACATTGGATTCCATTTTGGGAAGTCAAGACCTGCCTGGTGAAGACATGAGGAGTACAGGGATTCCCACAGACATTTGTGTATTGCTGCATTCCTGTGAGCTGGGCAGCTACACACATGATGATCTCATCACTGACCTAAGTTGTTTGCTTTCTATATGCACAAAAGCATTTGTCATTATTGTACATCACTGAGGGGCACCCAGCACCATAGTCACCAGCTTCTGATATTTGTTGATTAAATCTTCCTTTGCTGTCTACATTAATTCTTTGGTATTCATTGAACACTAAGAATTATGATAATAAGGTAATAAAATGATTGCTTAGCAAACAACAATTTCTCTAATACCATTACTTTCCTCCCACATTCATACAGACAACTTTTTGAGTTGAGCCCTGCAAGACCTGTTATTTCTCTTCTGTTGGTTTTGGCACACCCTTCAATTGCCATTGGTTATTGTCTGTGTCATTTTGAAATTCTGGCTTGTTATTGGTGCAATTGTTTAAATGTCCCTCCTTTGTGTGCTCAGCTCCCTCCCTGGCGATTTCACTAAGAGAACATGTTGTTTGGGCATCATAGTTATAGTGTGTGATGGCCTTTTCTTCCCCCTTCTGTCTGGCTGATGGGTCATGAGGTGCTGTTGCAAGCTCAATAGCCGGTGGTGCTGGGAGTCTGTACTACCCAAACCAACATCACTTTCATATTTCATTTGTGGTTAACAGGGTAGGCGGGGTGCAGAGAAAGGGGGCTCCGGCACTCGTGTGAGGCGCTCCATTGGGTTTTTGCAGAGGCCGTCCCCAAAGGGGGCCTCGTGGGCCGGTGCCATAACAGCCACCAAGCCAAAGACGAACTGCAAAGCGCCCAGAAGCAGATGGGGTCAACCCTTCGTGCCAAGGTGCACCTGAGAGGCACCAAAACCTCCCGTCCAATGGAGGGGGACAGGTGAGTTATGAATCCCCAATGGGGGGAAACCGCTATCAGAGGCAGGGATTCTGCAGGGGGGTTATAAGGCGCTTCACCCCAGTACAGCTCATTATCATCATGGAGCGGGGAGAGTGGCACAGCAAGACATTTTGAGCTGCACTTACCTTTGGGAGGATGGAGCCTGGCGTTGAAGCAGGGGCTGCTCGACCCCCCCTTGATCTTCATGACGAGGAAATCTACTGTGACCCATCCAGACTTCAGCCAGCTCTAAGGTGCCTCTTCGGGCGCGCTGAGGAACCTTAAAAAATCTGTGGGGACCCAACTGTTGCTCAGCATTGACCACTGGGCACAGTCTTCCAGCGAGCAGCAGTGGAGTGGTCTGTGTAGAAAGAAAAGTCCGCGAGAGAGGGTTGGCGCAGTCCCATGGTCCCTCGGAGAACGACACGGCTGAGCGGAGTACGGGCGGCCGGTTGAACCCGCATCCCCGGCCTGACAAACCAGCATCTCATGCCGGATCGCCCTTGCTGCCTCTTTGGCCAGACTGTGGAGTGGCTGCTGGGCTGTAACGGAGGAGGTGGAGCCGGGACAGCAGTACAACGTGTTTGGCTCCTCGTTGTGGAGCATTCGAGCAGCCGACCTCTAAACATAGAGGCCAGGGTTTGAGCTTTGGGGTCGATGCCACACGTGGGGATTCTGGGCAATTTTGCAGCGGTTGCTGTGGACCTGTCCTCCCCGTGCAGCATAGAGTGATCCGCCTGCAGTGGGAGCGCTTGGCAGGAAGCAGAAGCCTCAGCGGTACAAGGTTGGTCGGACTGCACTCTGCGAGAGCTCTGAGCTGTGTGGACAGGCTCAGCTGTACAGGGCTCAGCGATCTGGGTCTGCGAAGAAGAAAGTAAAGGGGCAGGGCCAGGAGCAGGATCAACAACAGGTGGGATGAACAGGTTACTGCTTAGTCCTATTTCACGTGTATACTCGTGAGACAAATTTGGCCAAAAAAAGGGGGAATAATAACTGAAGAAGCAGCACTAACAAAGAGGAAGTTGGCTACGTGTTGCTGGTGCTTGGAAACTAGACAGTGCATTAGGGGAGCTGTTCCCCGGTAGTGATAACACCCAGTTAGATTTAAGGTGTTTTGATGCATAAGGAGTGCTGCTGCACTCCACCAAGCAGAAAGATTGAAGGAGGCGAGCGAAAGGCACGCATGATTGAGAACCAGGGCGGAAAGTAGAAACCAGGAGAGCTGGGGGATTTATTGAGGCAAATTTGAGCAGCGTCTGAGGTGCACAGGACCATCTGGCTGCAGTCATACTTGGATCACGATGCCGGTGAAGGGTCAAGCAATCAGCCACTCGAGAACCTGAGTAGGCCAGCACCCAGGAAGAGACATAGGGCTGCATTGAGAGCGCCACAGAGGACGGCAGCCAAGAAAGGGTACAAGAGGACTGACCTGCCGCCTGTAGCTATCCCAGCGACTGCAGGAGCTAGCGGAGATGCCACCAACACAGCGACAAGGGGTGAGCATAATGGTACAATAGTACAGGAATGCTTAAAATCAATAATGCCATTGTTGATTAAAGGCTTAGGTGCACAGTTGCTAGGGACAGCATGCTCCCTACCTCAGGAGGGGGTATCTGGGCTACCATGGCACCTGGTAGATCCCGGCTGCACGCGATAGGAGCAATTGCAAGGGCAGATCACGCAGGAGACATTTGTGGGATTAGGGTCTCCTGTGGCAGCATGGGGCAGCGCAAGCACGACAAGCGACCCAGGACAGGCCTACCCCAGGACGCATACACTAGGCCTTTGCCAGGTCCAGCATCAATGACCACGAGAGCCACGGGGCTGGCAAGCCTTATACCCTTAGTGGTAAAAGAGAAGATATGGAGGAAGGAATTTATTGACATTTTCTGCTTATTAGAGATTCAATTAGAATGGCTGGACCTGACGGCGTGCAATAAAAAAGATGAGGAAAGGAGAAGGGAGCGGAAAGAAAGAAATTTTGATAATTGATTAGACGCATTTAGGATCATGGCCTGCAATATTGTTGAAATGTTCTCACGCTGTGCAGCAGACCTATGGTTGTACGAGGTCACATAGGCAATTCCCAGGGGATGCATGGTTAGAATACGATAAGGGCTTTAGACTAATAATGCAAACACATCCAGAAATGGAATGGAATGAGGAGGTTATGTTGCTTTCATTCACGAAATGGTGGTGGTGAAACATGGGCAGGGAAACGTGAGCATTCCTTTCAGGGTTATTTCTACAAAGGGAAGGGCAAGTCATTTCATAGGCCCAAAACATATAATACTTGGAAAACTCCAATCTGCTGGAAGTATGATTCTACAAGTGCACATGGGGTGCCTCTTGCAAATTCCAGCACATATGCTCCACGTGTGGTGGAGGACATTCAGCAGCAGGGTGCAAGAAGGAGCCACGAGGGGAGAAAAAAGAGAAAATAGAACAGACAAGAGAGGGTGGGGGGGACAAAATGGAGTACACAACTACAGGTTAACTGAGTCACCCATCAACACACAGCAACTCTGACAGCTAGCCAAAAAATATCACAACAAGAAAGATTTTGTTATACCATTTGAGGGTCCCCTACCACTGGGTTGCTCAAATGTCTTAAAATCTGCACTATAGCACCCAGAGGTGGTTCGCAAAAAGCTAGAGAAAGAAAAATCTCTGGGTAAATAGAGGGCCCCCTTCCTCTCCCGGTAACAAAGGGATTGTTAATTTCTCCCCTGGGGGTAGTTCCCAAGAAGGAACCGGGGCAGTTCAGACTCATCCACCACCTCACCTCTTCTTCCCTGAAGGGATGCTGTGAATGACGGAATCGGCGCTGAGGCATGTTCAGCGGGTTACGCTGCAATCGATGATGCCATCAACGTAGTAAGGCCACGGAGCCCTCATGACAAAAGCGGATATTGAGTCCGTTTCCGCCTCTTTCCGGTTCATCCCACAAGTTTCCACCTGTTGGGTATTCAGTGGGAGGGGGAAATATATTTTGACAAAGCAATGCCTATGGGGTGCACACTGTCCTGCGCATACATTGAACAATTTAGCACTTTTCTGGAATGGGCCCTGTATGACAGGCATCCCGCTAGGGGTAAACTACACTACCTCAATGACTTCCTGTTCAAAGGCCCTGCAAGGTCAGCAGATTGTGGGGACACCTTGGTAGCATTTCAAGAGTTATCCAGGGAGTTGGAGATTCTGCTGGCAGCAGAGAAAACCGTAGGCCCCTCAACCAAACTCACATTCCTGGGGATAGAGCTAGACTGAGTCGCAGTAATATCCAGACTTCCCGATGAGAAGGTGGGGGATTTCAGGGAGGAGTTAAGGGGCTTAGGCAGCCGGGAAAAAGCAACCCTCCACGAGCTCCAGCAGTTGATTGGCAAGCTAAATTTTGTGACCAGGGTCATTCATGTGGGCAGAGTTTTTACCAGGCGCCTCACACAGCTAACAGCAGGGCTCACTCACAAGCACCACCACGTCAGGCTGAGGGCAGGGGTCAAGAGGACCTGCTAATGTGGGATACATTCCTAGCAGAATGTAATGGTGTCCTGATATGGAGAGAGGGCTGGGTGTTATCCAAGCAGATAGCCCTGTTCACAGATGCAGCGGGTAGCACAGGTTTCGGGCTAATCCCGGCTGACGAGTGGTGTGAGGGTCAATGGCCAAACAGATGGCAAAAACAGGGCATCACCAACACCATCACATTTCTGGAGCTCTTCCCCATCGTAGTGGCCCTAACAGTCTGGAGGCAGAAACTGAGGAACATGAAACTGACGCTTTGGTCTGTCAACAAAGGGGTAGTTCAGGCAATCAATGGAGGCTCAGTCAGGTGCCCAGATATGCTCAGACTAATGCGTCAATTGGTTAAATGCAGTTGGAAGGGAAATAGATCTGAAGGCACGTCATGTACCAGGGGTGGAGAACGCAGTGGCGAATGCCCTTTCACAAGCAAAGATGAGCAGATTGAGGGAATTTTCACCTGGTGTGGATCATATTATGACCCCCTTCCCAGAGCAGTTATGGGACCTGGTGGGACAGACTTGTCAGTACTAGTGAACTAGGCCCTCGCCCCGGAAGCGGCCAAGCGCTACAAGAAATAGGCAGGGACAGAGACCCGTTCAAGCTCAGCCCGAACAAAACTAGGCCCAGGAAAATACTGATCCATTTTTTGACATAAATTAAAAGACGAAATATTGAGCAAGCCATTAAAAGTAAACACTTTGAGTGTGGAAGGATTTTCTTTTCAAATCCACTCTGACGTCTTTTCTATCACAGCATCGAAACAATGGGAGCTGGGGAAATTAATAGATCTCTTCAAACAATCAGTTGCAACAGCTGAGTTAAAATTCCCAGCAACGTTAAAGGTGATGTTTCATAATAAAATGAATGTTTTTAGAAGCGTAGAGGAAGCAGAGGCATTTTTACAGTCTATTTCTAATCAAGGAGATTGGGCAGCGTCCCGGCAACTCGCTTTGGTGCAAAAATGATTGATAATGAGTAATGACCAAACGATGAATAAGGTAGGCACAGAGAAGTGTATATATATGTGAATATTTTATTGTCCCGACCACAAAGGGAGATCTCATAGGCCAGAGTAGGGCCATAAGAGAAGGAGGGGGGGGGAGTTCTCCAGTGGACGGAGTTGTGCGTGGTGTTTCGTATGAACCCCTGCTCAAATTGTCTAAATATACAGACAGCTTAATTGCATTAACGGCGACTGCCACGGTTACCCAATCGACAACTGGAATTCTTCACAGTCCAGTATAAAAACGTGCAGATCTGCTCAAGTTACTGTGCAATCACCACCTAAGGCTTGCATTAAAGAGTCTGTGCTTTTCCTTGAAGTTTACCCTAGGGGCTACCTCTGCATTATTATTTGTCCTGATGATGGTCTGCTGCAACAGAGACCGAAACGTGGACCCTACACATCGTCTCCTAAGGACATTTTTGTTCTTCAGAGCTTCTGTTGACCAGTAATTGGTTTCAGAGGCTCCCCCTAAAATCAACGGAGATTATGTTCTGTTATGAATTGAGTTGTTGATTTTTTCATATATCTGTTCATGACTGTCTATGGGTGATCAAATCGCTTATCTGTTCCCCTTGAATTAACTTTTCTGAAATATAAAATAACATATATTTTCATATATACTAGGATTTCCGTGTGTTCTTTTAAATTAATTGAATGCTTAAACATTATAGTTGTCTTGTTGACACGCTTGAGTTAGATTGACAACAATACACTCCAGACTAACGCCTATGAATAATTTGAATCATTGTATTAACTAAATCCCTTGTAGACACTTTCTACCTCAGACCAAGTGGAATAACAGCAGGGGCTGGGCCCACAAAAAGAGCATCGGAGGCACGAAGAGATAACACAAGGTAGGGGGAGCCGCAGGAAGACGTAAGCCTCCCTGGCGGCGTGGCGGAAACAAAAGGTGTATTGGCTTGGTTATGACACACACCGACAGGGCGCTGTGTAGAAGGAGGACCACTCACTCTCGGATGCCTCACGGCTGGGTGAGTACGCCCGACGAAAAATCGGGGTAGCAAACGGATACGGCACTCGGAGCCCAGCCCCCGACAGACGGCAGGGCGCAGGAGAGACTAGCAAGGTAGCGAGTTGGGCCTGGCTCCGGGAAAAATGCTACACTCCCACATGCGAAGGGGCATGGAAAACAACAAAGAACAATCTACAAGCTGTCAGGGTGATTGATGACCATAGGATATGCAAATGAGCAAAAGACAAACAAGCGATTTATGGCCAGCCGATGATTTATGGCCGGTGATTTAGGATGCCCATGCAAAATGATTTATGACAACAGAACAATGACCGATTTGTGACAGAATGATTTATGACGTCCCGATGATTTATGACCACGATGTAGGACGCTGATTGATGATGACAACAAAACGATGACAGAATGACATATGATACCTGATGATTTATGACCCAGGATTTATGATGGCCAAATGACAATGATTGTTAACCTATTTTGATAATGTATGATAATGATTTATGACCCCGGCCCGAGAAGGTGTCCAGGAGAGTTGTACAAAGAGGATGTATGTAATGAGTAATAAACTGTGGCCAACAACCACCACAAAAACAATGACTGTTGGCTGTGTGTAGTAATACAGATGCACATGTATGGTAGGGTTCCTGGAATGGGCACAGTGAGGCTGTTATTGCAGAGGCCGCCCCTGAAGGGGGCCTCGAGGGCCGGTGCCGTAATGGCCGCCTGAGCCCAAAAAGGAACAGAGCCGGTTTGCGCTGGTCAGCGCCGCCGGGCGAAAAGGCCGAGGCAAGGCCTCTCCTCCCCCTCCCCAAAAACAAAGGGAAGAGGAAAAGGGGGAGGGGGATATAAGGGAACGCTCCCCATGGGCAGCTCACCTTTTGCATCAGGGAGCAGGGGGAGCGGCACCAACGTTTTCGAGTCCCACCCACCCACACCTACAACAGCAGCGTCACAGTGCTGGCAGGGATGGAAAGGACGAAGGGTGCAGCGAGTAGCGATGGAAACACACTGGGAGTACGGCCAGGCACTTTTGGATGCCTCACGGCTGAGTGCAGTAGGCTAACGAAAGGAGTAGCAAACGGAGATGGCACTCGCGGCCCAGCCCCTGCCGGTCGGCAGGGCACAAAAGAATCCAACATGGTAGCGAGCTGAGGCCTAACTCCGAGAAGAGCCTACCCTCATACGGAGCGCGGGGGGGGGCGCAAAGCCAACCCAACGGGATGAAAGGCGGAAACAAAATATGTATTGGCTTGGTTATGACACACACCGACAGGGCGGGTGTAGAAGGAGGACCACTCACTCTCGGATGCCTCACGGCTGGGTGTGTACGCCTGACGAAAAATCGGGGTAGCAAACGCATACGGCACGTGCAGCCCAGCCCCGACAAACGGCAGGGCGCAGGAGAGACTAGCAAGGTAGCGAGTTGGGCCTGGCTCCGGGAAAAGGCTACACCCCCACATGCGAAGGGGCATGGAAAACAACAAAGAACAATCTACAAGCTGGCAGGGTGATTGATGACCATAGGATATGCAAATGAGCAAAAGACAAACCAGTGATTTATGGCCAGCCGATGATTTATGGCCGGTGATTTAGGATACCCATGCAAAATGATTTATGACAACAGAACAATGACTGATTTGTGACAGAATGATTTATGACGTCCCGATGATTTATGACCACAATGTAGGACGCTGATTGATGATGACAACAAAACGATAACAGAATGACATATGATACCTGATGATTTATGACCCAGGATTTATGATGACCAAATGACAATGATTGTTAACCTATTTTAATAATGTATGATAATGATTTATGACCCCGGCCCGAGAAGGTGTCCAGGGGAGTTGTGCAAAGAGGATGTATGTAATGAGTAATAAACTGCGGCCAACAACCACCACAAAAACAATGACTGTTGGCTGTGTGTAGTAATACAGATACACATGTATGGTAGGGTTCCTGGAATGGGCACAGTGAGGCTGTTAGTGCAGCAGAGCTTCCATCAGCAGCTAAAAGAATTCGGAAACACCGGACCGTCAAAGAAAATGCCACAAAGGAACCCCAGGAATCTATGACGGAGGTGTGCGCACTGGAGCAAACGTGAAGATACTTTGGAAAGGGCAGCTCACGCACAGTTCAAAAAGTAATTAGTTTAACTGCTTCACAGCAATGTGATTCCTTGTGGCCATGGCAATGCGCACAGATGAACAATCAAGATACCTTAGTGACGCTGTGCAATAGACGACCCCAACCACACAAACGATGGAATACCACCCAGTCCAAAAGGGCTGGCATATGGTGAGCCCAATGGCTTTAATCCAAATGGGCTGGCAAATGGTGAGCCGAATTGCTTTAAAACCAAGTGTTCCTCCAAACGGTGTGTACCTAATGTTGAGATGTCCGAAGCATACCTCCCAAAACAAATTCTGTTTTTGACAGTAGAGGCGAAACCTAAACCGACACAGCGTGTCTTGTAAGCAGAGGCAAACAGTGACTAAGACCACACTGCTCCTGTGTGGCACCAGGCATGTTGACACTTAGTGTGTGTCTCAATTTTGGAACAGATAACAAACACAACTCTTTAGAGCAGGATGGAAGAAAGCTCCAAGGTAGCTTGTTAGAAGACCAGTAGTAAAAGTCAAACGCATAAGGCTGCAGGCTGCCAGGTAGTGAAGGACACTTGTGGGGCTGATCAGGGCGTTTACTTGAAGTTTCAGTTCCAGTTCCAATGTCTTTAGTAGAGTCCTTAGATCCTTAGCTCTTTAATGCACAGTCATCCTTCCTCAAAACGTAGGTTCCTTAAAATCGTCACCAAAATGTCACAAATGGATGATCCATAGACCAGGTGTACAAACAAGGTGACTTTATTCAGGCTTGGTTCCAGGTAGATGAGTAGGAGAAGATAAGTAGATAAAGCGTATCCCCACCAGGAGTAGTCTCCCTGCTGCTCAGCCTGCATTCACCAACTGATCCTGCACACACAACCAGGCACCCAAGCATTCCGTGAGGTCATCACACATTCCAGCTGAGCAGTAGGGAAGAGACAAGAAGTAGTTTATGACAGCTAGCAAGGGGTGTCAGAGGTAGTCTACGAGGCTGGGATGATGTGATCATATTTGTTCAGACCACTGATGTAATATGAACTTAAGGGGTGTTGTGTGGAATCAGGCAAGCCATGAAGCAGGACATTGCCATCACCCACATGTATGAGTTTTGAATGGAAACTCAAAAGCCACTTTCTGGGAGGAATGGTTTTTACTTTTTACAGTAGAGAGAGCTGGTCCCAGTCTGACTTATTTTTCTCGGCAATATGTTCCTTGAGGGTGAGATTGATTTTCAGGGTAAATCTAAGTGCCTTAGTGTTGGGGAAAGTTGGAATTCACATCTATTCATGCCGATGAGCAAATCTTTGACTAGTTGTTGCTTTTTGTTCTTGGTGAATAGCACTAATTTTGATTTGATGGGGAAGAGCTTGATGTAGGTGCTGGCCATCCAGGTATGGTGCTTTAGGTATTGGGCGTCTGAAGTTGTTGGATATGGCCGGTTACCCCAAACGTTTTGCCTTCCTTCTCCTATTTTTCTGACCTTGTTTTTGTTGGCTTCAGGACTCTGGGCACAGGGCTGGACTGGTTGTAGTGGGCACCGGGCATTTTCCCAGTGTGCCGCCAGGTGGAGGCCAGTTTTGGACACCAGAGGGGCCGTTTTTGTTACAGAGGGCTAGCAATATCGGTCACCTGTAACAAAAACAGCTGCAGAATTTTACATTCACATCTCCCCCATGCCCCTCTCCGCAGCTGAGTGACTGACTGACTGAAGTATTTATTAAGCGCACTTATGCAGTGGCGTCTTGGCGCTGCAGGGAGGGTAAGGCAACTGCTAGATGACTAGGGCGTAGTGAACAGTCAGGTCTTTAATGCCTTTCTGAAACAGCTCTTATTTGATTGTAGGCGAAGCTTAATGGGCATGGTGTTCCATAGCTTAGCTGCCTGATGGGAAAAAGACTTGCCACCCCAGCGTGGTCTCCATATTCTCGCGATGGTAATCAATCCCAAGCCAGCAGATCTTAATGTACGGCTAGGGACATAGGATGGAAAGAGAGCTTTCAGGTCCTCGGCTCCTCCTCCAACTACTGTTTTGTGAACTAGACAGAGGGCTTTGAACTGTACTCTCTGACGGACTGGGAGCCAATGGAGTTGGCGTTTGGCCTTAGATGTTGGATGGCGCTTTCGGAGGTCCAGCAGTACTCTTGCCACGGCATTTTGCAGTGACTGTAGTTTAGAAAGCTGCCTTTCACCCATTCCTAAGTACATAGCGTTACAATAGTCGATGCAGGAGAGAACTAGAGCACCGACCACTGTTTTCCTTAGTGTGGGTGGGATCAGGGGCAGTATTTTTCTAAGGGTTTTGATGGTAAAGAAGCATGCAGATGTCACTTGATTTACTTGTGAGGTGAGAGTAAGATCTTTATCTATCCAGAAACCTACGTTTCTGACTTTTTATGCAGGCACGGGGCAAGTACCTGCCTCTGGGGGCCACCAAAGTTGGCTCCAGATGGAGGTCTTGTGTCCAAACTCAAGCACCTCTGTTTTTTCGGTGTTTAGTTTTAGGAAGTTCTTATTCATCCAACTCTTTATGTTTAAGAGGTAGTTTCTAAACTGTTCCACAGTGATTTCAATCGTTTGCGTGAGTGATACCATCAGTTGTGTGTCGTCAGCATACAACACCAATTTCAGGCCATGTGCTTTTATCAGTGAGGCTAGCGGGGTCACATAAAGATTAAAAAGGGTAGGGGAGAGTGCCGAGCCCTGTGGGACCCCACACGGAAGAGAGAATTCTTCCGACTGCAGGCCTTCCCAATAGATTTGTTGGATTCTATTATCTAGAAAAGATTTTAGTAGGGTCAGGGCATTGTCTCTGACTCCTACTGATGCTAGTCTATTGATCAGGACCCCATGGTTAACAGTATCAAATGCTGCTGTTAGATCCAGCAGTATCAGCACTGCTCTGCCTCCCTTGTCCATGGTTCTACGAGCTTCCTCTGTGGCTATTATTAGAGCTGTCTCAGTGGAGTGACAGGCCCTAAAGCCAAGTTGGGTATTGTCAAGGATATTGTTGAGGTTAACAAACTCCTTTAATTCCTGATATAAGGCTTTTTCTAATATTTTAGTTGGTAGAGGAAGACAGGATATAGGACGATAACTTTTTGTCTCCCCTGGATCAAGGGAATCCTTCTTCAGGATAGGTCTGATGCTAGCCTTTTTACACTTTTGTGGAAAGACACCAGATTTAATTATCACGTTGAGGAGCGGAGTTAAGATCTTGCTAATTGTTTCTGGGGCCAGATGAAATATGTAGGGGGGCAGGGGTCTAGAGGTGATCCCGACTTGGCTTGTATTATCATCTTAGAGATCTGGTCTTCCTCAAGGTGGGAAAATTAGGATAAGCAGTTTTGGGGGACTTCTGTTGGTTCCCTGTTGATGTTACTTCCTGAGTCGGATACCTCATGAAGCTCATTATAGACATCATGGACCTTTTGTTGGAAAAACAAGGCTATCTTATCTACAAAGTGTTAGTCTGGGACTAATACTATGTCCCTCGGACATTTGAGTAAGCTTGACACAGTTTTGAATAGCTCCTTAGAGGAGTTTGCGGCCTCATGAATTTTAAGAGTAAAGTAGGTCGATTTGGTTTGTATTATCATTAATTTATACTCATTTAGGGCTTTTGTGTACTCCTTTCTATGGGGTGAACTGTAATCAGATCTCCAGATCCGTTCTTTGTGCCTGCAATTAATTTTCAATTGCTTGACTTCCGGCGTGTACCAAGGTGAGGTGGCTGATTGTCTCCTAGGTTTCTTACTTTCTTCCGGGGCTACTTCATTTACTGCCTTGTTTATCCAGAGGTTGAGTTTATTTGCCCCATCATTGCTATCATTAAATGAGGGGGGATTGTTTGACAGGATCTTGGCTAGACCTTCCCTCTGAATGCATTTCCATGGCCTAGTTGCAGCTAGTATAGGGCGTGTCCTGCGACCGCAGGTTTGTGTTGTGTATTTTATTGTAAAGTGGATAGCCGTGTGATCTGACAATGGAACTGGTAAGACCGACGTCACTTTTATATTATCGTTATTCGTAAAAATGCCGTCCAAGGTGTGGCCGGCTTGATGGGTAGGTTTGGCGATCAACTGCTTCAGCCCAAAGCTATGGAGGTTGTCAGCCAGAGACAAAGTGTCAGAGTCCCTGTTATCTTCCAAATGGAAGTTAAAATCACCTCAGACTGACAATTCAGCTAGCCTGATTGAATTGCCAGGGCCTGTTTGCGTTGCCTGTCCAGCCCTTTCTGGGCACTTTACCATTGCTGAAGAGTGCTAAAGTGCATGTGCTTTCTCCTCTAAATATGTTATAATTGGTTTACACCTGTTTGGCATGTTTAATTTACTTGTCAGTCCCTTTTAAAGTGGTATACCATATACCTAGGGCCTGTAAATTATATGTTACTAGTGGGCCTGCAGCGCTGATTGTGCCACCCACAGAAGTAGCCTTTCAAACCTGTCAAATTGAATTAAATGAATGTCTATTTGGATAAACAAAAATATCCGTAAAAGTTCAACAAATAAAATTTGCAAAGAACTTAATGAAACAATTCATACTAAAATTCACAGAAAATAGTCTCATGACATGAAGAAGTTAAATAAACAAACCCAAAACCTCAAGATACCCTTTTCATAACTTAAAGGGTCCAGGCATAGCAGCTGTTTCCTTCCTTGGATGGCATAAGAAGCATAGATAGAAACTCAATGGCCTAGGTTCACATTGTCAAGGTTATGGATAAGGTAAAAAGGTTCTTTATAGTAAAATAAATCCATTTTAAACACAATTGATGCAATAGTAGTTTCCTCAGATCAATATAAAATGTAAATGCAGTGTAGACTTGTTGGACTTACCACCACTTGGGTTTTTGGGTAGAGGGTAGCTTTTGTGAACAAAAGCCCATCTCGGGAAAAGCAACCAAAAAGTGCAGTGTGCCTACTGCCAATCTTGTTAGATAAAATCTATGTTGAATGTTCTACACTAGAGTGAGATAGCAATGGGAACTTGGTTGTGTGGGACTTGAGGTATATTGACACAGTCGGATTAACACTCTCTCTATTTTCCCTATCAGCCATTTGTTTCCCAATCAAGACTGTTTTTTAATTTTTCTTACTAAATTGTAACACTCCATCCGGATCCTCAATGTTCATTTTCCCATCCAAATCCTTTAACAAACTGTTTACATATGCCTACCATGGTATTCTTGCTCTATATTCCAAAGTAAGACAGTCTGTTATCAGTCTGTTATCAATTCGTTGGTGAATTCAGTGCTCTATTCACTCTATATATTATGCCAGAGTGTAATGGGACATATCTGCAAGATGTCCTCTAAATAGGGGACAGCTAATTCCTTTTGAGCTACATAAGAGCAGGCTGAACAGGGCACAGCTAATAATCTGCATAAAAAAGATTTTCCTAAGTCTGCAATAATTCACAGTGTGTCAGGCCCCACAAGGGGGCACCATAGATTACACTAGAAATACATTTACTTCTGTTTATGGTTAACAGCTTTCTAATGGGCTTGTTTCCCAATTTTTTATGCAAATCTAAAAAGGGCTGCTGAGGATCTGATAAATTTTAGTTTTGCTTGGTCCCACATATGTCCCCCATTGCTAAAAACATTCCCATCTAAATAAGTAAAACTTTCTGTTACAGCAAATGCTACTCCCTTGATAAACTGAGTTTTCATCTTGGGTCTCCCTTTCCCACACATCATGGTAAAGGTTTTTTAAAATTAATTTTCAAAGCGTTGTCCTCCATGTACTTGGTAAAACTGTCAATCAAGAGGTGGAGGCCATTACCAGCTCTAGAGATCAAGACAGTGTCACCTGCACATAGAGGTACCGGTGTTGGACGTTGACCTACTTTTGGGGTGTCTGCATTAATCCTTTTCAAAAACTCATCAACTCCATTGTTAAATAGAAAAAATAAAGGGGAGGCAAGAACATAGCCCTGCCAAATTCCTAGAATAATTTTAAAACTAGGTTTGACTTCTCCCCTAGACCCATAGCGTACCCTTGATGTTAACTGTGCATATAGCTGTGACAGAAAGTTCACAATATAAATGGGGGCCCCAGTAGTTCACATCTCAATGGATGCCTTGTCTGAGGGCTGCCACTGCAGTGCTTGTGTGTAAAGTTTACTTGTACCTTGACTTACCCTTTAAAACTACTTGCCAGGCCTTAAACTCCCCTTTTAATACATATACATCACCCCTAAAGTAGGCCTTAGGTAGCCCTAAGGACAGGGTGCTATTTAAGTAAAAGGTAGGACAACCTTTTAAGTTGTAATTCCTGATCAGAAAGGAGTAGCTTTATCATGTTTCATATGTTTGGAATGGCAATGGTAAAGTTGGATTTAACATTACTATTTTAGAAATGCCACTTTTAAATAGTGGACATTTCTCTGCTCTTACTGCTCTGTGTGCCTTGCAGCCTGTCTCCAATACACGTCTGGGCTAAAACTACACTTCGTGCATTTCCTTCCTCTAGACAGCCACAGCACAGGAAGGGCTGGGTGTGATAGGAAACTCATCTGCATTCATCTGCCTTTTGATAGCCTTCCTGGGCAGGAAGGGTGAGAGGGGAACTCACACTAACACACGATTAGGTTGTGTCCTGTCCCCACACAAAGAACTGATTTCACCCCACAGATAGCAGTCAGGACAAGGTTGAAAGAGATTCTTGCACTTGAGCTGCTTTGAAGTCACTCCCTACATCAAAGGCACATTTGGGTGTAAGCACTAGAGCTCTGGACCCACCAAATCAATATACTACTGGAGCTGGGAAGAACTCTGCTGGAGTAAAGAAAGCTGTGGTGTTAAGATTTCTACTTTGCCTTGTCTGACTGTTCCAAGTAATTCCTTTGCTTTGCCGAGATGCCTTGCTGCCAGCTGATCTCTGCATTGCTAAGGACAAAGACTGCACCCATCTCACTTGGACCCAGAGTGACTCCAAGGGCTTGATGGCTTGCCTCCTGTTCTTTTAAAGGCTCAGGGGCACAAAAGACCTTCCTGCAATCCTGCTGGTCCTCCTGAACTCTGCCTCTGCGAGTCCTACTTTTGCCTAAGGTGTCCCTCTAGCCCCGGACCTCAGATGTGGGTTCAGCAGCTGTTTTTGTGAAAAACTGAAACATAGTTGGGCTGAAAAAATGCTTTTATCGAGTTCTCTGTGCACTGTACTGTTTGAGTTAGCATTCGCTGCACCATTTTGTATTAGGCCACCAATTTAAGCTATGGTCAAAACTTGTTACTTGCAAATATTGCTTTGTGTGAAGTCAGCATTAGCAGCTCCATCTTTTTTTATTTTTATTTATTTGAGTTTTATATAACGCTGGCTAGACCCGGAGGTATCAGAGCGCTTTACATAGGGTTCCACAAAGTTACAAAATTACATCAGTTACTAGGAAAACATTTCAAGAGCGTAAAGACGTGATAAATTGATTTTTAGGAGGGATAGGGGCTAGAGTAAAGGGGTAGGAGGGAAATAGCGAGGAGAGACGAGGGAGAGTCTGCCCAAAGTCCGGCTGGGTAGGTGAAGGCCAGGGGGAAGTCCACAGCCCATCTCCTTTATAGCTATCAGGTAGCTCCACCGGGCATCGGCCAAATAGCAAGGTCTCAACTGGAAAACATTTAAAAATCATGGGGGACGACAAATGGAGCACAGAAGGGGAAAGGGGGTAGGGTAAAGGTGTGGGAGGGAGAATGCAAAGGCGAGACGAAGAAAGGTCTGCCCAAAGTCCGGCTGGGTAGGTGACGGCCAAGGTGGCCATCTCCTTTATAGCTATCAGGTAGCTCCACCGAGCATCGGCCAAAAGACTAGGTCTAGCGATTAACATAAGGAAATATTGTGTTACAAATTACAAAAATTATCACATTAATTACAGAGAGGTTACAAATTCAATACAGGAGTTATTAGCGACCATGAAAAACAAGATCCACAGAAAAGAGAGGGGGAAAAAAGAAAAAGAGCAGGGAGTTCACGGGAGGGAGTCAGAAGCAGAAAAAGATACGAGACATAAGACCGAGATCCGGCTGGGTAGGTGACGGCCATAGCGGTGTGCCAGAGCATGTCTCCCCTATAGCTGTTGGGGAAGCTCCACCGGGAATTGGTCATACATTTCTGACTCCGCCGTATAAAAATGAGAATGAAAAAGGGACCAAGAGTCAGCAGCGGACAGAGAGACAAGACATAAGTCTGAGGTTTGGCTGGGTAGGTGACTGTCATAGTGCTGTGCCAGAGCCTGTCTCCCCTATAGCTGTCGGGACAGCTCCACCGGGAATCGGTCATACATTTCGGACTCTGCCGGATAAAGATGAGAATCAGGAAGGGACCAAAAGTCTAGAGTCCAGAGACGGGCTGGTGGAGCTGGTGAGGGTGGTAGGATATGAAGGGGAGTGCAGCTGGGCAACCATCTTAAGGTCAGGCAAATCGAGTCTGTTGATCTCCAAAACTCTGTAGGTGGCGTTGTCTCTAGATCTTAGAATTGTTTCCTCAACTAAGCCATCGGACTCCCTTGTCAGATGGGACACCTTCCCATACCGGTGAAAATGCATTGGTGGGCACCATTTTAGAGTCAGGCTCTAAGGGTTCCGCTTAGAAAGTAAGTGCCAAGTTTACTGGGGGTTAAATTATTCGCCAGCAAGATCTCAAACCCAAGTTCAGGTCGTGAAAGGCTGTTTTATGATTGTGATTGTGAGGAAGCCCTGTCTAACTTTTCTGCAAAGGGTTAAGGCACCATGAATAGTCTTACTTTACTTTCCATGATCAGGTTTACTCCTGAAAAACTGTCACAAGGCTGGTCTTGCCTCTTCATTTTGGACTTCCTATTGTACACTAAGGGGCAGATTTACATCTGTGTTAAGCCGCCATCTTGCTGCTGTGATTGCATATAATATGTGCTTTCTGTTCACACTGTTATTGGTATGCCTCACACCCCAAGGCCAGATCTCTTTGGCTAATGAATACACTGTCTTGTTAGTGCATACCTTTCCCACTAGATAGAGGTTTTCTTCCTCCTCCTGGCAGTGGGTACGGGTAGAATCACCTTCACATAGAGATAGAGTGTGCCCATCTGCAGGATCGAAACTCATCCTAATGTACTCCTTTGTTTTATCGGTTACCGAGAGGAAAAACCCAAGGTGGGCAGGTGTTACTTGACTAGGAATTCTTACATAATGCTATGTGATACCCATGATCATCAGTCCCCTCTGGATCAATCCCAGGAGGCTGGTCAGACTGGACTCCACTCGAGTGTACCTTCAAAAAATATCTTTGGTTTGTATTCTTTACTGTCTGACCGACTCTTCATTTGTGTGGAAGGCTGAGAGGTGGTCGCTAGTGACCCGGGTGCCCCTAAATGGGCCACTTCCGTCAGTTGGTGCCCGAACCGTGACTCCATCGGGTTGACCCATCCTTGCCCGCGGACGGGTGAGGAGGTCGGGCCACGTCAGGTCGGATCAGCGGACCGGGGATTCCTGCATGAGAAAATCTTGTACTCTCAGCTGCCCCATCTGTCTGACCGGGTGGTGCCTCATCCAGTGATCATCCCGACTGGGGTCCTGAAAGGCAAAACCCTTTGATTTAACCGTTTTGTCCGAAGAGTCGGCAGTGGAGAATAACTTTGTTTTGACATGTGTGCATCAGGTGAGTTTTCTTTGGTTCTTTTGGAATATGGCGCCATTTTGGTTTGCATTTGATACGGTCTGAGGATCGTTCTTTGGAAAGTGCTTATGCTTTGGTTTGGTACTTAGCAAAACCAAAGGGGATGATGGAGGGAGTGTTGAACAATGCAAGCACTCACCCCCAGTCAACTGATCTGGGTTCAATTCATCATCATTCTTTAGCTCACTCCGCCAACCCAGTTCAGACATGGCCATATGCAAATCAGTCTGACCCTGTGCCTCATGGGAACAGTCCAGCCCAAACTGCTAAGCCATGTCTTCCCTGGACCGGAAACAAGCCTCCTGGGACCGGTTTCTGGCTAATCAGCCATCATCATCCAGGCTAGCTTGAATCCAGTGGCAAAGTGAGCAAGGGACCCACGTCTGGGCATACCCTGCCAACTTAGGGCGAACAAAGCAAAACCAAAGGGGATGATGGACGGAGTGTTGAACAATGCAAGCACTCACCCCCACTCAACTGATATGGGTGTAATCCATCATCATTCTTCAGCTCACTCCGCCACCCCAGTTCAGACATGACCATATGCAAATCAGTTTGACCCTGTGCCTCATGGGAGCAGTCAAGCCCCAACTGCCAAGCCATGTCTTCCCTGGACCGGAAACAAGCATCATGGGACCGGTTTCTGGCTAATCAGCCATCATCAGCCAGGCTAGCTTGAATCCAGTGGCAAAGTGAGCAAGGGACCCACGTCTGGGCATACCCTGCCAACTTAGGGCAAACAAAGCAAAACCAAAGGGGATGATGGACGGAGTGTTGAACAATGCAAGCACTCACCCCCACTCAACTGATCAGGGTGTAATCTATCATCATTCTTTAGCTCACTCCGCCACCCCAGTTCAGACATGACCATATGCAAATCATCAACTGATCTGGCTTTAATCCATCATCATTCTGTAGCTCACTCCACCACCCCAGTTCATGGCTTGGCAGTTCGGGCTGGACTGTTCCCATGAGGCACTTGACACAGTCTGAGGACTGTTTCTTTGGAACAAGAGCTTGAATTTATTTGAGTCCGCCGGCAGGGCGCTGGGGCACAATATCGCTGCAAATTGCTTGATCCCGCTGGCGCAGGGCGGCAAAGTCATCTTCTGCTGTTCTGGCGACTGTCTGCTGTAGCACCGCCTCCCTTCTCTTGCCCAGCCCGGGCACAGTGCTCTGGCTACTGCACTTAGTTCTCAGGGTCAGCCGAGCTGTGCTTCCAGAACGGGCCAGATATTACGTCCCGTGACTCTCCGTTAGTAACCGGTTTTCCCCAGCTGCGTTAGGGAACCGGGAATGGGCCGCATTACAAAACTTAGGAACGGCAATGCCTGATGGACACACTCGAGCGTCCTATCCAGCTGCCATCTTGGCCACGACCCCCCACCACTCCAGTTTAGATCCAGCCATATGCAAATCAGTCTTGACCCTGTGCCTCATGGGAACACTCCAGACCGAACTGCCAAGCCAAGTCCTCCCTGGATCGGAAACGAGCATCCTGGGACCAGTTTCTGGGTATTACCCTTGACCAGCCAGGCTAGCTTGAATCCAGTGGCACAGTAAGCAAGGGGCCCACGTCTGGGCATACCCTTCCCACTTAGGGTTAAAACTGCTATTCAAACAAATGATGGACGGAATGCTGAATAAATTATACATTCACCCAAGTCAAGAGATCTGGGTTAAATCCATCAATCATTTGCTCACCATGCCACCACAGCTTAGACCCAGCCATATGCAAATCAGTCTTGACCCTGTGCCTCATGGGAACAGTCCAGACCAAACTGCCAAACCAGGTCCTCCCTGGACCAGGAACAAACATCCTGGGACCAGTTTCTGGGTATCACCCTTTATCAGCTAGGCTAGCTAGAATCCAGTACCACAGTGAACAAGGGCCCACGTCTGGTGCATACCCAGCCCACTTAGGGTGAAAACTGCTAAGCCAACAAATGATGGTAATAATGCTGAATAAATCATACATTCATCCCCAGTCAAGAGATCTGGGTTAAATCCATTGTTCTTTTGCTCACCATGTCACCCCAGTATAGACCCAGCCATACACAAATCAGGCTTGACCCTGAGCCTCATGGGAACACTCCAGAACGAACTGCCAAGCCAGGTCCTTCCTGGACCAGAAACAAGCATCCTGGGATCGGTTTTTGGGTATTACCTTCATTAGCCAGGCTAGCTTGAATCCAGAGGCACAGTGAGCAAGGGACCCACGTCTGGGCATATGCATCCCACTTTGTGTGAAAGCTGCTATCAAACAAATGATTTACGGAGTGCTGAATAAATCATACATTTACTCCCAGTCAAGAGATCTGGGTTGAATCCATCGTTCTTTTGCTCACCATACACCCCAGTTTAGACTCAGCCATACGCAAATCAATCTTGACCCTATGCCTCATGGGAACAGTCCAGACCAAACTGCCAAGCCAGGTCCTCCCCGGCTCTTCAGTGCTAATGCAGCCTGTTTTTGGTAAGACTGGGTCATGCCCCGTACCGTTGTCTCTTAGGCTCCCCAATGCTCCAACGGCCATACTAGGCCTGGCGCAGGACTCTTCTTTGGCGGTTTCATGATGGCCACCCGCGATTTTCGCAGTGCTCTGCTGATCCCGATGTTGGGGCTACCAGGCATGTTGCAAGTGCTGATTGATAGTGGGCCTGATGCCCTGTGTCTGCCGTTATGACTGCTGCCCAAAGCTCACCTCTCACTTTGGCAAGAACATCTCCGGTCTGCGTGTCACGGGCTGCGGCAGCTTCACCTCCGCCGATCGAAAAGATGAGTGACTCCTAGGAGCCGTGTCAGGCGACCACCATTTGTCTCGCTCGCCCTCTTGGTTTGTATTCTCTACTGTCTGACCGATTCTTTATTTGTGTGGAAGGCTGAGAGGTGGTCGCGAGTGACCCGGGTGACCCTGAACGGGCCACTTCCGTCAGTTGGTGCCCGAACAGTGACTCCATCGGGTTGACCCATCCTTGCCTGCAGACGGGTGAGGAGGTCGGGCCACATCGGGTCAGATCGGCGGACCAGGGATCCCTGCATGAGAGAGTCTTGTACTCGCAGCTGCCCCATCTGTCTAATCGGGTGGTGCCTCATCCAGTGATCATCCCGACTGGGGTCCTGAAAGGCAAGACCCTTCGGTCTGACCATTTCGCCCGAAGAGTCGGCAGTGGAGAATAACTTTGTTTTGACCTGTCTGCATCAGGTGAGTTTGCTGTGGTTCTTTTGGAATATGACGCCATTTTGGTTTGCATTTGATACGGTCTGAAGACCGTCATTTGGAAAAGCGCTTATACTTTGGTTTGGTTCTTGACACGGTCTGAGGGCTGTTTCTTTGGGACCAGCGCATGAATTCATTTGAGTCCAACAGTAGGACGCTGGGGCACACGATCACTGCAAATCGCTTGATCCCACTGGTGCAGCGCGGCAAAGTGCTCTTCTGCCGTCTGGTGACTGTCCGCTGTAGCACCGCCTTCCTACTCTTGCCCGACCACCACACTCCGGCTGCTCCACTTGGTTCTTGGGGTCAGCCGAGCCATGCTCCCAAAACTGGCCAGATCTTGCGTCCCGTGACTCTCCGTTAATGCCCCATTCTTCCCAGCTATGTTTGGGAATCGGGAATGGGACGCATTACAAATGGAGAGACACACTCGAGTGTCCTATACAGCTGCCATATTGGCCACGCCCCCCTGCCACTCTAGTTTAGACCCAGCCATACGCAAATCAGTCTTGACCCTGTGCCTCATGGGAACACTCCAGAATGAACTGCCAAGCCAGGTCATCCCTGGACCAGAAACAAGCATCCTGGGACCAGTTTCTGGGTATTATCCTTCATCAGCCAGACTAGCTTGAATCCAGAGGCACAGTGAGCAAGGGACCTACGTCTGGGCATATCCATCCCACTTAGGGTGAAAACTCCTACACATACAAATGATGGACGGAATGCTGAATAAACAATACGTTCACTCCCAGTCAAGAGATCTGGGTTTAAATCCATTGTTCTTCTGCTTACCATGCCACCCCAGTTTAGACCGAGCCATATGCAAATCAGTTTTGACCTTGTGCCTCATTTGAACAGTACAGACCGAGCTGCCAAGCCAAGTTCTCCATGGACCAGAACCAAGCATCCTGGGACCGGGGTCTGGGTATTACTCTTCATCCGCCAGACTAGCTGGAATCCAGTGGAACAGTCAGAAAGGGACCCACGTCAGGGTATACCCATCCCACTTAGGGTGAAAACTGCTAAGCAAACAAATGATGAACGAAATGCTGAATAAATCATACATTCACCCCCCAGTCAAGAGATTTGGGTTTAATCCATCATTCTTTTGCTCACCATGCCACTCCAGTTTATACCCGGCCATATATATGCAAATCAGTCTTGACCCTGTGCCTCATGGGAACAGTCCAGACTAAACTGCCAAGCCAGGTACTCCCTGGACCGGAAACAAGCATCCCGGAACCGGTTTCTAGGTGTTACCCATCATCAGCGAGGCTAGCTTGAATCCAGTGGCACACTGAGCAAGGGACTCATATCTGGGCATTCCCATCCCACTTAGGGTGAAAACTGCTACGCAAACAAATGATGGACGGAATGCTGAATAAATCATATATTCACCCCCAGTCAAGAGATCTGGCCTAAATCCATCGTTCTTTTGCACACCATGCCACCCCAGTTTAGACCCAGCCATATGCAAATCAGTCTTGACCCTGTGCCTCATGGGAACAGTCCAGACCAAACTTCCAAGCCAGGTACTAACACAACTGGTGTTTTACACATTTTCTACAAAATAAAATGGCTCTGCATTGTTGACTGACTTTAAAACAGTTTTGGTAACTGTGCCTGCCTACTTTAATTATTGTTTTTAAACTTGTTTGGTGCAGTATCAATGGTTTTCATTGCTTTAGGTAGTGCTGTGCCTGCCCTCCTTCGAAGGTGCTAAACATGAATAACAGGACTCCGTATTCAAGCGAGCTGCACTGTTGCCGTGCTCCAGCACCCTACTTGGGAGCAGATCTGCTTTCCAACCTGTGAGAGTAATGGGTTTTGTAGGACTTTATAGGAGTAATACTCTTACCATGCCCTGACACAGAATATCTCAAAACAGGTAACGGAAAGATTAATTGGGTGGTTTACAGTTAGGCAACCAGGCTACTGAATAGCAAACTTGACCATGTACGCTTTCTGCGAAACTGAAGGTCTGTCTACCCTATTTAGGGTCAGGAGGAGAGTCAGCTTTCCATTAATGGAGTCCCATTGGCTCTAATGATGAAAAGCTAGCACAGACAGACAACAGAGTAGGGGGTTGGCGGAGTGAAGCCATCACAACGTCCACTCTATTTAGAGTGGACGGCCTGACTTGGAAACTTTGGGAGTTTGTTTTTTGAAAAACAAACAATGTTAAAAGTTGGTTGGACAGCCAGCAAAACCAACCAAGGCCATCCCTCCACTAATTGTACCTTGGAGGGAACTGCTGTGACTGCGGTTTGTTTCAAGATACTGAGATGACCGCTTTGCTGGGGTTCGTCTCTATATAGGACATAATACCATCCATCAAGGTGGAGAAGGACTTAGGGCCAGATTCATCAATCAAAATTGCGATCCCAATAGCTGCGAATTAGCTATTGCGATCGCAATTTAAAGAACCGCAATTCATGAAAATCAAACAGACAATTTTGCGAATTCCCAAAATCGATTTTGCGAAATCGCAATTAAAATCGCAGAATCTAGGTGGAACCCCCTTAGCGAATCGCAATTTGCGAGAAATCAATGATTCTGCGAATAAAATTGTGAAATCGCTAAATAATTGCAAACCAATTTCATCAAAAATCGCTAATTGCGAGAAAAAAAAAACTCGCTATTTGCGAGGCGCAATTTAAGGAGAACCCAAAGCAGGTGGTAACCATGAAGTCAATTAAAAAAAAAGTAAACATTCCTCCAAAGTAGCCACAGGTGCGGCCCTGACCAAACACACTTAAGGAGACACAGTAGGAGCATGAGGACATTCACAATGCCAGGACTCTACATGGTGGTTAGGCGAATTTTCCGCCAGCGGATCACACTTTTGGGCCAAACTGAGGAGCAAATCTACTCAAAGTACCAGCTGAATGGGGCAATGATTACTAAGCTCATCCGGGACCTTGACCCCCTGATGCAGCACCCAACAAGGAGGACCAATGCCGTGCCCACCCATGTCCAGGTCTTGTGCAGCCTGCACCTCCTGGCCTCGCGAAGCTTCCAGGGGATAGTTGCCGTTGCAGGGGGGATCTCCCAGAGAACCATGTCCCGCTGCCTAAGGAGTTTCCTGGAGGCCATGCTGACCCGGCTACACCATTACATAACATTCCCTACCACCCAACAGGACTTGAATCAAACCAAGCTACAATTCTACAACATTGCACAATTCCCCCATGTAATCGGATGCATTGACTGTACCCACATCCACATCTGCCCACCTGCAGAAACAGAATACATGTACCGGAACCGCAATTGCTACCACTCACTGAATATCCAGATGGTGTGCAACGCTAAGACATTCATCACGGACATAGTGGCACAATACCCGGGAAGCCCACATAACTCCTTCATATTCCGGCACAGCGGCATGCACACATGACTGGCCAGGGGAGACTTTGGCGAAGGACACCTTCTAGGTAAGTACACATGCCAACAAACAGTACATTGCGACCATGTAGCTGCACATGACAGGCACTCACCCTCTGCTCCTTTCATTCAGGTGACAGGGCCTACGGTCTCTGTGAGTACCTCCTCACCCCATACCTCAACCCTGCCACACCACAGCAACGGCGTTACAATGCTGCACACATCCGCACAAGAAATTGCATTGAGCGCACATTTGGGCTTTTGAAGAGCAGATTCTGCATACTACACAAGACTGGTGGGGCCCTCAAATACCAGCCCGATGTCTGCTGCCGCATCGTGGCCGTGTGTGCAATACTCCACAACATTGCTACCAAGCGGAGGATACCTGTAGAGATCTCTGGCAGTGAGTCGGAAGGGGACAACCGCCCACCTGCACATGTGCGTCATGCACGCGGGGAGAATCCTGCTGAAGGACACAGGCGTCGCAACCAAATCACAATGAACTGTTTCTAGTGCACCCACTCCCCTCACCCAACACTTCACTCATGCATGACAATTGAAATAATGACGCGAGTCAGATTAACATGTGCATAATAAATCTTATTGTTTTTTTCACAATATTGTAAATATATTTCTATAAATTGCATGGGAGCTGTATTGACTCATACATCCCCATGTTTGTGGGGAGGGCAAGGGCATGCTTGTATCATCAGCATGGCCCTGCATTGCAAATAATAAATAGTCAGTGGCGATTCCGGGCGGATGCTCCCAGTCGCCTTTCGACCTCCTCCACATCAGCATTAGCCCGTGAGGCTGCAGTGGGCCTGGTGCTGCGGCGGGGTATCGTCACCAGCGGCAACGACAGGCTGCTGTGGCTGGAATTGCCCCCCACCTGCCAGGCCATGGCCAGTCGGCAGCAAACTCTGCACTACAGTGGTGACTTGCTCCAGTGCCCTAGCGACATCCTGGCAGCATTGCACCATTTGTAATTGCATGTGAACGACGCAATAGCTGGGAGGTGGCATTCCTGATTATGTGGTTAGAGCATGTGTACGCTGACAGGGGGGTCAGCAGCTGGCGGTGGCGGCTGCGGTTGACATCCTGCTGGGACGATAGGACCAGGGTGTTTTGTTCAACAGCAGAGGTCATTCTTTCCATGCTGTCAGTGAGCTGTCCCACATTTTGTGCAGTCTTGTGCAGCTGCAGGTGGATGGCTGCAAGTTGACGTGCCTGCTTTTGATGCACATGGAGCATCCGACGCTCAATAGACAGGCCAGGTACCCTGACATTCACCCTCCTGCCAGCGCGTGGTGTTGTGTCACGCGGCTCCCTCACCAGTCCGCTGGACTGTGAACGGACAGTGGCTGTGCGCCTTGTCTGCTTCCGTGCTGCAGCTGTAGTTGCCGGTGCGACTGGCATGGATGTAACTCCGGGTGGTTGTGGCGCGCCTGTTGTTGCAGGGGTGGCCCTGTCCACAGGAGCAGATGGTGGTACTACTGCTGCTGGTGCTGGCAGTGATGGTCCTGGTTGAGGGGTATGATGGGCCTCTCCCTTGGTGTCCTCGGGGTTGTCGTCAATGTGAAGGGCCTCACTGTTCTGCGCCACCTATAATGTAAATGGGACGGTGATTAAGGACATGTTTCTTGCACATGGAAGGTTGCTACATGCATGCAGGCTAGCATTCCCTGACTGGCTTTAGGAATGACTCTCACTGGACAGGTCTGGCTGTATGGGGCTATCTGCTAAATGTTCTCACACTACAAGTCCCACAATGCATTTGGGCTTTTCTGGTGTGCATGGCCTGCATGACTGGGGTTTCTAATGGGTAGCTCTGGAGTAATGGCCATTGTTAGGGGACAGGGTCGCAGTCGCATGGCACTTACCTTGGCATTCTTGGGTGGGTCGGGAGGAGTCCAGCTGGGTTACCCCCACGCACAGGATTCAGGGTGTCCTCCAGAAGGTCCTCCAGTGGGGTGTTGGGTGGTACAGTGGGCTCTCCTCCTCCGGTTGCGAGTCGCTCCCCCAGCCTCTCAGCAATTCTTTCCTTTGCACGCCCTCTGAGGTCATACCACCCCTTTTTCAGGTAGTCTATGGAGCGCTGGGTCAGTCCCACTGCGTTTACTTTAGCGCGGATGCGCAGCCAAATGCGCCTTTTGTCCGCCTCAGGCACCCTCCGTGAATCCTTCCCGAAAAGCTGGTCATGATCTTTGGCCACTCCCTCAATTAAATATTCCAATTCCTGCTTGGAAAATTTGATTTTCTTTTCCTTCCTGTGGCACTGCTACCTGCAGCTCCTGGGACATTTTCAGGGGTGGTTTGTCTCCTGATTTGCAGTTGAAGGTGGTCTGTAGTGGAGTTCTGGCCAGTGCTGCTTCCACTTTCAGGCTCAGTGTGCTGAATGAGGGAGGGAACTGCCTGCTTCCTGGTTGTGATGTCATCACTGTGCTCGAAATGCGACTTCCCGTTTTAGCGATCTCGCAATTAGCAAGATCACAATTTGCGATTTCGGTAATTGCAAGATCGCAATTTCTACGTGGAAAAAGGCAGATTCTGCGAATTGTTTTGCAATTTAAGCAAAATCGCAAACGGCAATTGTGGACGATTGCGATTCGCTTTTTTAAATCGCATTTCTTCATGAATCTCATTCTGCGAATTCTAAATTGCGATTCGGTAATTCTCGCAATTTAGAATTCGTAGAATGTGACTTTGATGAATCTGGGGGTTAATGCCCACAAGCCTCACTGTCAATACTCCGATCTCCAAGGGCTAAATCAGCCCCTCAGTGATCAAGTGCCATACTTGGCAGTAAACTATGACAACACCATGTTCACTTATTTATGGTACAGGTTTCTTATGCACATCATGGCAGTGGACCAAATATGTGGTTTTTCTTACCTACGGAATGCAAAAAAACACAATGCCTAAGGATAACTTGCCTCGGCCTCTGAATAGGGTTCCTAAGAAACAAAAGCTTGACCCCACTTTTACGATTTACTATTGTTGTAGAACATATCTGACATTGTTAATATTATTCTGTGACGGAATGACTGCCCCTTGAGAAAGCCTATCAGTACATGCCAAACCGGTGGCTTTTAAGGGCATTAATTTTTTCCAATGTACACATGCAGTCTACTTACCATAGCTTTTCAATGGCACAGTCCTCATGTTCCAGAAGGCGTCTGAAGATTTCACAAGATTTAGCAGTAAGTTTGTTGGAGCTCAGCCTGAAAAGACAGATTGATACAAACTGAGTGAGATCGTAGGATCCGGGAAAGGAATTCCAATTTTCAAAAAGAATATATAACCTCTGCTTCCTATTGCGGGCAGTGGTTTACAGTGCTAGTCTTTCCTGTGCCCTTTTAATTCCTTGCTCCGAATGCTAAAGAGATAATACCACTCCCGATGTATGCCATTACCCTTAATCCGCCTTCCTCGTCCCTGTCCTCACTTCAAGACAGGTAACCCTGTATTCCGTGATTGCAGAGAGGCTTAGTCACATCAGGTCAACAGAACCCCCCGCCCCACATACCCAACATCCCGCAAATAACACACAGACACCAGTGTTATATTGGGAAAAGTTGTTGCAGGTTTATTTTATTACATACAACGTTATATAATCACGGTGGGTTATCTTACGGGCGATCCAAGGGCAGGCCGCATTCTCGCCACCTGCCCGCCTGATGAGCCAAGCAGCACAGTGGCGAACCACCCATTCTGCTGCACCATTATGGTAATCACACTACTCACGCCTAGGCTAACCCCCGGTTGCACAGGCCCACAACCGCCCGAAGGACTACTAGGGCGCCGACACAGGTTCCCGGACCTCCCATGAGGTTCGAGGTTAGGCTCTGGCACCCCTATTTGCCTGCTGAAGTACAGTGTTGCACCTCTATGCTTCCGGATCGCCCAGTAACTCCGCCTGCAACAAAAAAGAACACATTAAAGATCCCCTAGGAGCCCCCACTAAGCTGACACTCTGGGTAAGAGGTAGGGAGGGAAAAGAGTGTCCCGATGTACAACTCGCGACGTCCGGGGCGGCAAAGAGGCCACTAAAATGGCGAGGGGGAGATATAGACCCCCTCACACTGCCTGCCGCCCCGGACGCGCGTCACAGTCCCGCCCACCCTCCTGCCGGGCTACACCTGCCCGGGGTAGGAGTGGGTGACCATGGGGAGAAGGGGGCTGGGTCAGCCCTCTGGGACGAAGGGCCCGCCCTCCTGATGGCCACCGCGTGGCCTCGGGCAGACACATTTTTTCCATAGAGGATTGCCTTTCTTCCCTTTTCAAACGTTGACTCTGGCCCTTCCCTATTATTCAGCCTCGCTGCCACAGCACCGCCTGCCCTGATTTAATATTTTTTTATTTCCTTTGGGTTACGGCAGAGGCAGAGCCACTGGTACCGCAGCACTGAGTGCTGACCTGGAATGGGGTGGGGGGCGGGGAAGAGGGAGGCACTGACCTCAGGGGAGGGCGCTTTGTTTAGCAATAACTTATGATTTAAAAGCACCTACTGCAGAGTTCCTTGTGCATCCAGTTTCAGGCGGTAATAAAAATGTCAAGAAAACTCTTGTGAATAATGTTGGTGCTGGTGTTTTGTGTAGTGCCAGTTTTGACTCGTCATAAAGTAGCACAGAGGGTTAGTATGCCTGCTGCAAAGGGCCGTTTTGTATTTTATGTTGACAGCTGAGTGGATTTGTAAAGCCAGTCTTTACCAGCTCTTTAAAACAAATTAAAAATATGTGGGAGAGGGTCTATGGAGAGATATGGGACACTTTGGCTGGTTGGTAGTGAGGGAATCCGAGGAGGAGGTCATGAGGTTGGTGGGGGCGGAAAAGAAGATTGACGCACCAGGCACCACCAGTGCTAAAGCCGGCCGGCCGTGTCCACTAGGATACAGATTTTCCACAGAGCGGTAGCCGTAGTACGACCAACTCATATTTCAAATCTGGATTGAGTGGAGTGCAGCCACGGCTCGTGCATGGCGTTACACCGTGCGGTGACGTCAGGCAGAGGAGGGGCAGGGTGGGGGGTAGTAAAATGCGGGATATAGACGATGTCAGGTAAGTACCGGAAAAAAAACGAATTTTGTTGTGCGCGCTGCATCGCCAAATGTGTAACGAAATTCTTATTTTTTTCGGTACGTACCTGACATCGTCCATATCCCTCATTTTACAACCCCCCACCCTGCCCCTCCTCTGCCTCCCGGTGTAACGCCCTGCACAAGCCGTGGCTGGTGGAGCGTATGGAATACACCTGTACCTATATTCAATAAGACCCTCTTAAGACCCTCTCAGACTTTTAAATGCTGATACATGAGTTTGGTCTTTATACCTACTTGTGCCCCTTCTTACCCCTTTTTATCTAGCTTCTTTTACTTTTCGTCTATCGCTTAATTTTATGTCATATCACACACCCTATGGGTTTATCTAATCTTCATACATGATTTTGCTCTTACTTACCGTCTGCTACTTGGGATTTGCTCTGTATTCTGGACCCTCAGGTCACGATCAACCCTCCAGGACTTCACGCACCTGAAATGTATACCTTAAATTGGACCCTTGTATCCTCTGATTGTCCTTTTTTCTCTGTTCATTTGTTTTTGAAAAATATGCTCAATAAAATTCGCCTGAAATTAAAAAAATATTTCAAATCTGGAGCAGGGCTAAGGTTTCATTCTTTTTCAGAAAAAGAATATCGGCCACTTTTTTATATTTTGCTTTTCTGGAACTATGAAGAGCCGACAGGGGAAATGGCAGTTACCTCTGTTTGCTTTAACGATCCAAAATTAAACGATTTAGATGCTTTTGAATACCTTTTTACTGATTTCTTTATGTGTTTGCTGTTTTAGATTTACATTTCAGACGGGAAAAACAGCAGATTTCACTGCAGTTTCCCAATTAATGGACATAAAAACAGGCCTGACAGGTGGAAAACAAGACAGGGATAACTCTAGGTGGGTTAGGTGGTACAGTGGAACCGTGCAACAGTGGTTGGCTTCCATTAGAAAACTTCATTCCCGCTTCCTTGCTTCACCACCATGCCCAGCAGGCCACCATCCCTAGGAGGGTCAACCATTCTTAATGGGTTCGCAAAATGCGAGTGCCTCATGAATACTGATGAGCCTTGCATTTTGCAACCCCATTGGGAATCGCAAACAGTGTCTCTGACATTGTTGTACATTTGGAATTGCGGCTCGCCATTTTTTGCAATTTGCGAGACGCAATACCAAATGGTTGTACATCTGGCCCTAAATTCTTATACATACAATGAAAATCCTTTACGGGAGAACTATGATGTCAAACAATGCAACCTGTTCTTAACTTCTGTAAAGACATGGGAAGAGGTGAAGGCATTACAGGATGTGGCACCAGAACCTGAAAAACAAGGATGGGTCAGAGCAGGATGCACAAAAAGGCAAGAAGATGAGGTGTGAGTGTACACAGATGGGAGACCTGTTTTACCAGATAGTTTGCTGCCTCCTATGGTGGTACTATCATGGTCCTGCTCACACTGGTAGGGATGATATGATGCGTCTATTTAATCAGATATGGTTCAATCCAAGTTTCAGATCAGTTGCAGAAGCCTTGTGTCATCGTTGCATAGTGTTTCAACAACAAAACGCTGGGAAAAGTACTTGTTACCATGAGTCATGTTGGTAGATCGTGGGCTTCGTTCAACTGAATGCAGCTTGATTTTTCTTGAAATGCCCTTTGTAGTGGTTTGAGATACATTCTTGTGATTTTGTGTGTGTTTTCAAGGTGGATAGAAGCTTTCCCCATCAGACAAAATGTCAGCCTTACTGTAGCTAAACTATTGTTGAGGGAGCTAATACCACTTTTTGGATTTAAAACTTCTTTGGAGTCAGACCGATGGACACACTTTAACAATGAGGTCCTAAAGATGTAATGTGCAGCATTGCAAATTGATCAGAAGCTCAATTTTGCTTATCATCCAGAAGCCTCTGGAATCATGGAGCAAATAAACGGAACATTGAAATCCAGAATGACAAAGGTGTGTGCTTCCACTTCTCTGAGATAGCCTGATTCATTACCTCTTGAGTTTCAGAAGTACCACACTCAGATGAACAGGACTATCTCTTCAGAAAATCATTATGAGAAGGGCTTTGAGACTGCCTGCAATTCCAGCTAATGCATTGGTTGACATTACAGATGATTTGGTGCTCGATTACAATAAATGACTGGCTGGAGTGGTACGTTCTGTGACTCAGCAGGTTGAGGAAGCTGCAACTACACCTCAACAGGAGCAGTTTAAGAGGAACAATCTTCCTGGAACTTGCTTTGCTGCTAAACCTAATAGCATCTAAATCCAAATTCATAAAACAGTCGTTAGAAGCGATGGATCCAAATGTGTTATCATCAAAACGTAATTTTATATGTGCTTGTATACTTGCTATATTTTCTGTTGTGATTGTAATATTGCTTATAGTTCTAAACCTGCCTCATCCTATTTACATGAGCAAAACCTACTGCTGCGCCTAAAAATGGTGTTGTGAATATTAATGAATTACTTGATACAAATGATGAATTATTGCATGGAGATCAGTCAACTAGCGATTTCTCAGCTAATGTATTAAAACAATTACTCTATGAATGCATCAGCAACATGGATACTAGAGATTGCTATGTGTGTTTTTGAAAGTGCCTACATTAGTTACTGAGGGGGTGGCCTACCATTATCTAATCTACCTGTAACATATGGTATTTCTTGTAGTGTTGTTGCAAGCTTATTTTATGGCAAGAGACAATTTCAGCATTATTGTCCTAATTATGATCTAATCTTTTCTGAAATACCTGTGAGTATTTAAATCCTGGGCCTGATACTAAAACAGCTGAAATGATGGGAAAATTATTTAGGCCTACACAAAGTCTAGACAGTGCTTATGCACACTGACACAATTTACCATGTCTTTTGCATAATGTAGAAAAGGAATTTGTAGAATCAATAGAGGGTAGACAAAGAGATTTTATGGCTAAAGCTGCCAATCATTCCAGGATGCCATCTTGGGCACGTAGGGAACCAGATCACAAAGCCACAGGAAACCAAGCTTCTATTGCCTTAGATTGGCAAAGCAGGGGTCGGCTATGTATACTAAAGCGTAGAACTGAAGTTGATACTAATGTTGTTGGTTCCAGCGAATGTGACGCACATTCCAAGTTTTGAAAAATTAGGGACGGTTTTTGGGAGATGTTGATCCAGTATTCCTTGGGGTTTATTATATTTGTGGGCAGAATGACTATTATTGGCTACCTAAAATTTGTATTAATCCTGTTATATGGGGATTGTTTTTCCAGAAAGCTACCATGGAACCAATGGAGATTCTTATAGGAGATTAAAAAGAAGAGCAAGCGCAGGGGAAGTAGTAGGGGAAGTTTTTGGAGCTCTTATAAAATCTGTGGGGCTAATTCTGAACTCTCACAAAATTAAAAAAAATTGTCTACAGTAGTGGACAAGCTATCTACTGATACTGCTTGAGAATTCCTAGCAATAGATACTGAAATGATTGCCATGAGATTTATGGTACTTCAAAATTATCTTGCTTTGGACGTCCATCTTGCAAAAACACGCTGAGTCTGTCGAATGCTTAAAGTGCAGCATTGTTGCACTTATATTTCAAAGAAAATTAAAGACTTGAGAGGTTTCATTCAGAACATCGCTCAACTTGAAAAAGACTTGAAAGCTTTAAAAGTTGATGCTGCTTGGAAATCAATTGGGAAAGGGTTTTCTTCTATAGGCAGATGGTTTGCAGGAAATGGGTGTTTGGGAAAATCTTGAAGCCCATCTTGACATCTTGACAATTGCATTATGCATACAGACCTTTGTTGTTATCTTGAAGGTCTAAAGATGAAATAGAATTGGAGGATAGACAGTTTGGCTACTACAACAAAATAAAGGTTTTGAAAAACTCTTGACTAAAATTCATGAAGACTACATAATTGTAATGTGTGATATCAGATGAGAATTTTATGAGGGCTTGATTCACCATTAAATGCGGGAATGATGAAGCAGATATAATACTTAATTTTTATATGACATCGCAAACAAAGGGGTCCGTTAAGATGGCGGACGGACAAAGTCCGTCCGCCATCCTGTCGGGGGCTGGTACCGTCCGCCACAAGGGCGGAGGAACCGTGCCCCCAATTAAGATGCACCCGCCACAGTGGCGGGTGCATCCCGCATTTTTAACATTGCGGCGGACGGTGCTTAATGTGAAAAATGCTTGTTGTGTGTTTCACAGCACAATATGACAGGCACCGCGCGGTGCCTGCCATGTTGTGCTGTGAAACGCAGCCCCCCCCTGCACCCTGGGGGCCCGTAACGGGCCCCCAAAGCAGGAACCATATGCCTTTTCGTGGCGGCATTGCCGCCACGGAAAGGCATTCCTCCCAGGCCATCCTAATATGGCTGGCGGTGTCTGATAGACACCGCCACCATATCAGGTCTTTTCCGCCACGGTCGCAAGGCGACCTCGGCGGAAAAGCGGTGGACGGTCTTCCCCTCCGCCACAGTCCCCCCCGCCATTGTAATATGGCGGGGGAAGAAAGGTGTTGGACGAGCAAGGATGGCGGACGGATCGCCACCGCCTGCATGGCGGTGGCGATCCGACCGCCATCCTAATGGACCCCAAAATTCTGACACCTTTTTGAAAGAAAACGACAAAAGTGCACAATGGATGCGTTGATGTGTTTTGAAAAATAGTTGATGTGTTTTGAAAAATAGTTATAAAGAAACTTAGTTAGTGCATCATAAAAGCATGCAGAAAAAGAGTAGAGTAGGCATAAAATTGCTTGTTTAAGTACCATAGGTGTGTACTTACTAAAATGTTATGGTATTCTTTTAAAATTAATTAGAAATGTGAAAGTGATAACTCACATGTGTGAAAGTATTTCTAAATAGTTTTTGAAGATAATTATATATTCGAAGAATTAACAGAACTAAATGCAAATTAGATGACATGAACATTTATTGAAGAATGATTATTACTATATTTGCTCAATGGGCATTCACCGAGAAGAAGAAATGGTGTTGCACGTAAATGATAAATCTGATGTAACTGAAACTTTCACGGAATTCTCTTTATATATGTTCTAATGTAACATGTCCAAAACTACATTTGTTTTTAAGATTTTTGAGAGAAAGGTACATGTTGGTACTGACGAAATGCAATAGGACGTTATAGTTATACATGACATTTATAATGGACTAACTTATTTTAAGCACATATTTATGCTACAAATCATGTCTAAATGTCATAATTCATCATGAAAACATATATTTGAATACTTAATTCCTGCTTATGTTCGCCCAAATTCAAATAGGTCTGTTTGCCAATTCATGTAAAAATGTTCCTCCTTGCCTGACTATGTCACCATGGGAGAATATCTCAATATTTCAAATTAATTGCAACTGTATACTGTTTTAGGAGTTCTCATGGGTCAACAAGGGCCATATGATACAAATATGTTACACCAGGAACATCTGCCTTGGAAACTGCCCTTTCGAACTTGTTCATGTGCTTTGTTAAAAGATCTTTGTTTAAAGATCCACCTCAACCGGATGATCAATCATTTATGGAACCTGAAACGCCTATATTCCCAAAAAATGTGCCTTCTTTATATCTCTTGACAAGCATCCTATAAGAACTGACCAATGGACTGAGTGTTCTGATCTAATAAGGTAACCTAGAAGGTGCCACCCCAGAACTTTGATAATATAACACCCATTGGATTGATGATTGGAACACACATTCTTTTTGCCACCTTTACCATGCAAATTGCTTCCTATCGAACTTAGAGACAACCATCAGACTAGTGAAATCTCCTGGCTGGTGCAAACGCTGTGTGCACTATTCCTCGACTTCTTTCCCCCATGGGAGTGAATCTTTGAGCTGACTTGATTCCTGTCCTTTCCTGAACTTTCCTTCTAGAACTTTGATAATTGATGGCCCATAAAGATCAATTTGATGATTCTGTACCCATAACTTTTAATGCCTGATGTAAATGTAAATGTATGTGTCTTGTAAAGCGCACTGCTGCCCTGAGGCGTCGTGGCGCTGTAGACCGCTGAGGAACCCGTCCTGGCTATCCCTGTGAGATGGTCCCTACTGGGTATCTCCAAGGTGAAACCAGGCATCCCCAGTGAATGTGGGGGGCCGTTGTAGAGATGAGGCAAGCTAATGCCCAGAGTTGCCAAGTGTGATCCCTGGTTAGAGTAGGCACAGAGGCGAGAATTATCAAGTCCGCTGATCCTGGTCCACGACCCTGCCGCGTCGGGAATTGAACCCTGGTCCCGGGCCGCTCTCTGCTTCCGGGTCTGCCGCCTCTAACTAGTGAGCCACACCACTCCACTACTGATATTGGTATATTTACTTCCTAAAAATACTGATAAAACCTAACCATTTATAAACCCTGTTTCTGTCTGTCTATGACTAGTCTCCAATACTTGATTGTGCATTTTCATAGTTTAAAGGAGGGATGGGAATTCTAACATAGAGGTCTCTAGTCTACAGGTCTGCTGTTACTATTTTGTATAGCTTTAACTGAGTTGCTTGTTTGCATGATCCTAGCTCGTCTAAATTTGTTTAGGGGATTTGGTTTAGCAGTTATAATTCTGTACCTATATAATATATTGTTAAGAGTTGTATACAAGAATCTTATTACTAGCTTACTGATCAATTATCCAATTCCTGGTCCTTATTGGATGACTGGATTGGATCCCCTATATATGACCCCTCACTGCACTGTTCAAGATCCATTGGAGGACCAAGTCAATGACTCTGAGGTGCAGTGCCAGGTAAATTTAAGACCAATAATACATGGGCCCAGTGGCGCTACAGCAGCCCTCTTGGTACACTGTTGTTAGACCAAAAAGTACACAGTGTTCTTTGGTAGAATTTCTCTTCCTGTTGTTCATCTCCTGAATCATGCTGGAAGACTAGGTGACTATCCATATGCTGGCCAGCACTGGCTGAGGTCCCGATAGTGGCCAGTTTCTTCTGGGTATATCCAAATACCCAGCATATGGTTTGGCTTCTCCTCCTGTATGGCCAGACAAATTCATTTCCTCTCTGAACAGGTAGGCAGAATATGAGGTGTGAGGTGGACCCTCAGCTTCCCTACTTGATTGTGCAGACTTTGGGTGATATCCATCTCCTCTGAGATATTGGCTGTCTTGCAGACACCGACCTTGGTCTCACAGCAGCAACTGTTCCAATTGATGGGCCTTTCTACGGATGATGAAGTGCTTCTCATTACCTGTAAGGTCTACAGTGTTCACAAGTACAAGTATATCAAGTGAGTAGATTGTACTTGTCTGAAAGGAAAACGTTCAACAGCTCACAGCTCTATTACTTCTGTTTCATTCCAGAATTCCAGACTGATTGTAAAGACAAGCTGATGTAAAGGTCTGGTGTTCTTGTAACTGGGGAATGGTAGCTTAAGATGGTTTTATACAGCTTGTTCTGTATGAATCCCTGAAGGTACTCCAGAGCACCAGCCTAAAACATTTGTGGGCCACTGATCAATAGCACTGGAGTTCCTGAGCATTCAGTGTATGCTACGTTTACATTAAAGCTCTGGAAAGCCTTGCATGGTAATGACACCATCTCCAATAAGCTTCTGAATTTAATTTAGATCTGTTCCTCTCAAATCCCCAAACATAACTCATGCAAGTGATCATCCTTGAACGTCATATTGGTGTCTTTCTCTTGATTTAGTTTCTGTGGGTAAATGTTGGTCTAAGCGCACAAGTTACTTACCTTCGGTAACAATATATCTGTAAGAAACATTAGTTAGTTAGATTATTTACCTTCGAATATCCCCAGGCGTCAGGCTAGATCCGGAAAGATTTTTCATCAGCAGTACCCCTGCTCGTCCGTAGGCGTCATCTGTGGCTCCGCGTCCGTTGTCGGTGTCGTAATCGCCAGGACGATGTCTCTGGGGTACTTAGACACGCCCTTGCGCGCTGACGTCATTTCTGTACATAGTTTTCCGCGCCAGGAACGCAGAGCCATGCCATGAAACTAGGGCCCTGACAGGGAAATTCCTTAACCCTAGATATCGATTTGCAGAACGGGGAGGATGGGTGGGGCGGTAAGGAATCTAACTAACTAATGTTTCTTACAGAAGGCAAATAACTTGTGCATCTGAAAGAAACACGTTAGTTAGATTCCTTACCTTAGAATAGATACCCCAGCAAAACCAACCCCGGTGGTGGGCCTGCAAACCAAGATCACACCAGGAAGTCCGGGGGAACGGAACGGCCAAAGAAGCCATCTCTCTGGACTTGGCTATCCCCAGGCAGTAATGCTTGGAAAACGTGTGCAGCGAAGCAAACGTAGATGCCTGACAAATGTCCTGCAAAGGGACTTACCGTCCCAAGGCAGTAGTAGCCGCCGTGGCCCGAGTGGAATGGGCTCGTAGCCCCACAGGAGGATACTTCTTAGCCAAAGAATAACAGACCTTAATGCACAAAACAATCCAGCGAGAGATGGTTCGCTTGTGCACCGCCCGCCCCCACGTAGCCAACGAAGAGTTGGTCGTCCACCTGGAACTGGTTTGTGCGATTCAGATAACAGGAGAGAGCACGTTTTGGGTCCAGACGGTGGAGCCTCTCTTCCTCTTTCGAGGGATGTGAAGGCAGAAAGAAGGTGGGCAAGGTAATGGACTGCCCGATGTGAAAGGCAGTAACCACCTTAGGAAGAAAAGAAGGACGAGTCCTCAGAACAACGTTGTCAGGACGGACAGAAAGGAAAGGAGGCTTAGAGGAAAGAGCCTGGAGCTCACTCACTCTTCTGGCAGAGGAGACGGCAACCAGGAAATCAGTCTTTAGACAAGAGAAAACATGTGAGAAAGGCCTTTCAGGAACCTATTTACAGCAGGGGACTTGAAAAGGGAAGGTTGATCAGGAAACCTGATGAAGGCTGAAACTGCTGAAAGATATCCCTTGATGGTGCCCAGAGCAGAGCCCTGCTGGGCCAGGGAAAGAAGAAAGAGGAGAACCTCAGAAAGAGGGGCGAAAAGGGGATCCACAGCCTTTGCTGTGCACCATGCCACAAATTTGTTCAACTGGCAGGCGTATACCATCTTTGTGGAGGGAAGCCTGGCTGCCAGAATAACATCACAGACTTTAGGAGGCAAGTCAAATTGCATCAACAATCACCGCTGAATCTCCTCGCTTGGAGGTGGAGGCTGGATAGGTTCGGGTGGAGGACCGTCCCCTGGTGCTGCGACAGAAGGTCCTCCTGAAGCAGCAGTCAAATCGGGGGATCGATTGACAGACTGAGTAGCTCGGGATACCAGTACCTACTTGCCCAATCCGGAGCCACAAGGATGACTTGGGCCCGGTTGCGCCTGATATTCTTCAGCACTCTGGGCAGAAGTGGTATAGACGGAAAGGCGTATAACAGACCGCAACTCCACTCGCAACGAAAAGTGTCTCAGAGCGAATGCCGCCTTGGAAATTCCAACGCACAGAACTGATGACATTGCGCGTTCTCTTCGGTGGTGAATAGATCTAACCAAGGCTCTCCCCACTGCCAAAAGAGTCCTTGCGCCACGTCCAAGTCAGACACCACTCGTGATCCATCATGCACCGACGGCTGAGTTCGTCCACCCTGGCGTTCAGAGAGCCCGCCAGGTGTTGAACCACCAGGGTGATGCCCTGATGTTCCAGCCATGTCCATATGCGCAGAGCCTCCTGACATAGGGTCCACGACCCGACCCCACCCGGTTTGTTGCAATACCACATGGTGGTGTTGTTTGTCTGTGAACACCTGCTCTACACTTCCCCGGACAGAGGGAAGGAATGACTTCAGTTCAAGTCGGATCGCCCGCAGCTCCAGAAGGTTAATATGGAGCCGGGACACCACTGGACACCAGAGGCCTCTGATCTCTGCCTCTCCCATGTGGCCACCCATCCCAGGAGGGATGTATCCGTCACCACTGTGTGCTCCAGTTGGGGTAGGGAGAGAGATCTGCCACTGACCCACTCGCAGTCCGTGAGCCACCACTGCAACTGTCTTGCAGTGCCCTCCGAGATCTGGGAGTGGTCGAACAGGTTGCCCTGATGTTGTGCTCACTGGAACGTCAGGTCCCACTACATAGCCCGCATCCGGCACCTGGCGGGATGTACCCCCAGGATCCAGGAAGCCATCAGACCCAGCAGCCGTAGGGCCATCCTGACCAAAACTCAGGATAAAGGCTGAAAGATTGGAATCAGAGCCTGAATATCCCAAACCCGCTGTCCGGGAGGATGGATCCGAAACTGCGCCGAGTCCAGAACCGCTCCGATAAAGAGGAGCTTCTGGGAGGGACTCAGACTTCGGCACATTGACGGAGAACCCCAGTGAATGGAGGAGGTCGGCCGTAGTCTGGAGGTGGGAGATGACTGTTTGGGGTGAGCCCGCCCGCCTTCAACAACCAGTCGTCGAGATAGGGGAAGACTGGAACCCCTAATCTCCGCAGATGAGCTGTGACCGCCGCCATCACTTTCGTGAACACCGAGGGGCACTGGTGAGGCCAAAGGGGAGCACAGTAAACTGAAAGTGCCCGTGGCCTACCGTGAACAGCAGGTAACACCGGTGGACCGGGAGGAAGGGAAGGTGGAAATAGGCGTCCTGCAAGTCCAACGCTACCATCCAGTCTCCAGGGTCTAGGGCAGCCAGAACCTGAGCTAATGTCAGCATCTTGAACTTCTCCTTCCGGAGGAAGACGTTGACGCTCCGGAGGTCCAAGATAGGGCGTAGGCCCCCTTTGCCCTTCTTGGGAACCAGAAAGTAGTGGGAGTTAGAACCCCGTCCTACTTCTGGGCCAGGAACGCGCTCGAAGGCCCCCTTTGCCAAGAGGGCCGTAACTTCCTCCTGCAGAAGTTACAAGTGATCCCCCTGCGGTGGCATGGCTGGAGGGGTCGTCTCGAAGGGGTGGGAGTAGCCCCTTCGGACGATTTGCAGCACCATCCTGTCCGAAGTGATGGTATGCCAGTGGAGCAGGTGATGGCGAACTCTGCCTCTCACTGGCGTGGAATAGGCCTGAAAGCTTGGACTAGGAAGGCTTTGATGCTGATGCTGCGGGAGCTGATGTGGACTGACCGGCTCTCTGTCCCCCTGCTCCGCCAAGGCAGAATCCACGTCCTTGATCACGTTGATGCTGGTTCTGCGGCCTGTGGCTGGACGAACGTGCAGGGGCACCCCTTCCTTGGCCACGAAAGGGGCGAAAAGCAGAAGTTTGCTAGCGCTGAGCCGACAGTCCCAAGGACTTGGCCGTAGCCCTGGAGTCCTTAAAGCGCTCCAGGGGCTGTCTACTTTGTCACCAAAAAGGCGACGTCCATCAAAGGGCATGTCCATGAGAGTACTCTGGACATCCCCTGAAAAGTTTGTGAACCTCAGTCAGGTGTGACGACGAATCGCCACAGTCGTTGCAATCGCTCTACCCAGCGAGTCTGTAGTGTCAAGCCCACACCGAATGGAATACCGTGCTGCCTCTCACCCCTGGGGCGGTACAAAAGGGGGTGGAAGCATGTCCGCCACAGTATCCCTCAGAGAGTGGGTGTAATGGTCCAAAAGGCATGCAGTATTAATGCACCGCAACCCAAAACTGAGTGAGGAAAACAGTTTCTTGCCAAACTGTTCCATCCTTTTGAATTCCCGGTCCGGAGGTGCGGTCGGGAAGGCGGTTTGGGATGTGGAGGCCTGGATAACCAGCCTCTCAGGGGTGGGGTGTGTGGACAGAAAGCCGTGGCCGCCCGGAGCTGGGCAGTGGCGCCGGGCCACTTTCCGATCCACAGGAGAGACTGTGGAGGGCTTGGACTTAGTGCTCATCTGAACATCGGTGAGGGCCTCATTAAACTGCTGCAGAGGCTCCGAAGAGCTTACCAACGGTTGAAGCAACTCGGTGAGGAGGTTAGTCCTCACGGCCGCTGCAGGGAGCTCAAGGCACAAGGCCTTGGCCGCCTTGCGCAGCACCAAATCATAAGTAGCACCCTCCTCCGTAGCCACGGAAGGAGGAGAGATGAAACCAGTGTCAGGAGAAGTGTCTAGACCACTGACCTCCCCCAACTCATCTGCCCAGTCCTGACTTAGCTTGCACTGATGTGCCAGAGGGTCCTCAGACCCCTCCCAGTCCTCCCCTTCATCCGTGTCCTGATAAACAGGCATAAATGACGGAGCCGGGTCATAGGCGAAGGGCTCACCCATCGACGCCGGAGACGGTGCCGAGCGGCGCTGCTCCGACGCCGGACCCGGACCGGGGCTGAAACCAGGGATGGCATCGTCCGAGGACAGTGCCGGGTGTGGCACCATGGTGGTCGGCGCCAGCAGAGGAGTCGTGAGGTCAACTGCCGTCGACCGGGATCCAGGCCTAAGGCGTCGGGATCAAAGTCGATGACGGCACCGGGGCCGATGCTGCCAGCTCAGTAGGACCCCCAGTCGGACCTGCAGGATCAAGGGGCGTGCCGGCAGACCTCAACGGCATGAGGAGAGTCCTCATGGCCACGAGGAAGTCTCGAATCTTGCCTGGAGTCGCATGAAGTCCAGGGACCGGAGGGTGTGAGACCGGATGCGACTTTTTGACTCTTTTTGCCATGCTTCGACTTACCTGAGTGCGGGGATTTGGATCCCGACGAACGGTGATGACTGAGGCTCCGCGATCGGTCCCTCGACCGAGACCGCGCGGAGCCGACTGCGGGATCTTGAGGAGCTTGCGGGACCGCTCCCGCCTAGCTTTCGACGTCAAGGCCCAGCAGTCGGGGCACGAGTTGTCATCGTGGTCGGACCCAAGACAGTAGAGCCACCTACTGTGGGGGTTGGTAACCGACATCAGTTGGTGACAGGCGTCACACGGTTTGAACCCGGGCATCCCTACCGGCACCAGGAATCAAAGTCCACTCGAAAAAGATAGACAAAATGTCCCAAAAGTTAGTCAAAAAATGACTAAGGGTATGCTCTTTCCAGATCTGCGCTTGCTGGTGCGGAAAAAAGAAGAATTGATGTCAGCGCACAAGGTCGGCATCTAAGTACTCCAGCGACGTCATCCCGGCGACTACGATGCCGACGACAGACGCGGAGCCGCAGACCACGCCTACCGACGCACAGGGGTACTGCTGACGAAAAATCTTTCCGGATCCAGTCTGACACCTGGGTATATTCTAAGGTAAGGAATCTAACTAATGTGTTTCTTTCAGATGTTTGGGTTTACTACATCTGACCACTCACTTCTGAAGATAGTTTGGTCACTTGTTCAGATGGCTCTGTGGGTCAGATCTTGAAACCTGAATTTAGCCTCCAATGTCACTGGCAGCCTAGGCAATCTTTCTTGGGTAACATGGTCTTTCCTACCTGACTCTTTGACTCTTTGACGGCAGCTATGCTTGATAATTCATTCGGCCATTAATTGTGTTTAAAAAGATGGTTAAGCAGAGGGTTGGACTGGAAAATAAAATCGGCCCGGGCTCCAAAATAAAAGTGGCCCCCATTAGCGAATTAGACAGTTAAAAAAAATGGTCCATGTTAGCAAGATGAGCCAGTTTTGAACCTCTAAAGGCACTCTGTATAAGTGTTTTGCAAGGTATAGAAGACTGTGTGGATTTGTTCTTGCAGCAGGCAATATTTGTGCTAATTTCATAGAATGCAACAGTAAACACCCTCCAACCAGACCAAAAAATAGGCCCAATAAATTCAGAAAAACTGGCCCACAAACTGGCATGTCAGAGCAGCTTATCAGGCACTGCCTGCCTGTCCTATAGGCCAGTCTGAACCTGGTTAACCCTCAAACGAAACTCCTTCATTTTACTCCACCAGTCCTGTTTTTTGGAACCTAGCTCGTCAAACAATTTTAAGGGGGGCCAGTCAGTTGCTTCATAACGACTTTCTGCAGTAATTTGAAGGCACATTTACTCACCATCACCCATGTATGGATTTGCAGCAGGTATTCATGCAGTAGCCCTGTTTCAGTATTGGTGTAATTGACAAACATCTAAAAGTCTAGAAGGTGAGATCTGATGTCCCTGCCAAAAAATAGTTTGGCACTGAGTAGGGCCAACGCTCGAAGGATTCCACCTTTGAGGGAGACAATCAGTTAAGAACCCATTTTAATCTGTTTTCACCTATATTTCAGAAACTATTGTAAGCATCTCGTAACTTTTCCAATAACTCCTTCCCAAACATTTATCCTCTTTAAGCAAACCAATGGGGTCCACTGGATAAATGGTGATGGATAGATTGTGTTGAATTGTAATTGCAAGTATTACCCCTGATGCAGAAACGCACCAGAAGATGAATATAACTCTACTCTGTTCTGGGTTGGTAGAATACAGAGCGCCTGTTTGGTTGAGTTGGACATTAGGGAAGACATCCAAGTGCAGCCCATGGCATGCACTGAACAGAAGCAGCCATGACATATGCTCTATATATTTCCTCAGAGTTACAGATGAGAGACCTGCAGTTAAACACTGTATACATTCAGCTCTGGCAAATGATCGGAGTTCATCCAGGAGCAACAAATAGTCACCCACTTCCCACACACAGGAGAAGAACTTCCATGATAATGCTCTTTACAGGTTATCCAGGAGGGACATAGCAGTGACCCTCAGGAGTACACTTCTTGCAGACAATCAAGATAAATACTGTACAGTATCCAACAAGAACCAATAGAGGAGTAATCCACATGAAATTCCTGTTTGTGTGAATCCAGAGTCAATTGCATTGTATTGCACTGTAGTTGAATTTATATAGTGCTTCCTACCCCTGATGAGGCGCTAAAGTGCTTGGTGGATGGGTAGCAGGCTACTGTGTGGGGCAAGAAAAAAAAGGAAGAGCAGCATGAGACTTTGACATAGTTCAGGGCAGGCCTGTGGGGACTACATTGCTGAGCTTCATTTGTGCCAGGAGAAGCTGTGTCGCATGCCTAGCCCTGCCCCGCCCCACCCCACCCCACCTGCTGCTACAAGCACTCAAGCACTCCTGCGGTGTGGGAAGAGCAACCTGAGACTTTGCTGCAGATCAGGGCAGACCAGTGGGAACTACACTGCCCAGCATAATTTGTGCCAGGAGAGGTGCCATCACATGCCCTGCCCCACCGTGCCTGCTGTTACAAGCACTCAAAAGGTCTCCACCCCTCCTGCACCATGGTAAGGGCAACCTGAGACTTTGCCACAGTTTGGGGCAGACCAGTGAGGACTAGACTGGCCAGCATCATTTACACCAGGAGAGGAGCCGTCCCTTGTCCTGCCCTGCCTCCTGCTACAAGTGCTCAAAAGTGCTCTAGCCCTCCCATGGCGTGGAAAACACCCGGGTTGAGACTGGGCCTGTCTTCATCTGTCATTGACTGGATGAGGCCAGGCTCGGACACCCTTCTGACACCGGCTTCCTTGTGGTAGGTCTGCGAGACTCTATTTACAACTTTCAAAGCTCAGAACCATACTCTAACCTTGGAGGCCACCCTGCTTGTTTTGTGACTTTGTAGCTGCTTTTTAGGTCTCGCAGACCTAGCGCTGGAGCGCGCATGCGCTCCTCGCTCTGCAAGGCTTATTGTAATCAGTAAGATTTCAGAAGTGGTGTTTAAGCCCCGTCCCTGCATTTCATTGGCTTGCGTCATCATCCATGCTGAACGCTGGTTTTGGATTGTACAGAAGGCTTGTTAGTTCCTCCTTGTTACCACCCTGTCTAATTTTAGCCCCGCCCATCCAGCATGCACGGCGTACTTGCGGCTGTACACTATTGACTTTATTAGTTGGTGTAGGCACTTTTTTCATTAAAGTGAATCTGGTCTCACGTCAATGCATAGCATACATTTTTGTGGCATTACACTGTTTTCTTTATTATTATTATACGATGTAGGCAATTTTGCACTTAAGTGAAGCTGCTTTCATGTGTTTGTGTTGTGTTGATGCGTGGCGAAGGAAGCGCCGAATATCCTCCGATTGTCTAATAATAAGCCACGGAGAGGTTAGTACATTCGGGTCAATACTCTGCGTGTTCAATTGTTGCTTTTCTGCTTTCACAGGAGAGGCTAGTACGTTCGGGGCAATACGCTGCGTGTTCAATTGTTGCTCTTCTGCTTTCACGGGGGAGGCTAGTATGTTTGGGGCAATACGCTGCATGTTACATTTTTGCTTTTCTGCTTTCACGTCGCTGTGCATGATTGAATTGTAATGATTTTTGGCAAAGGAAGCGCTGACTGTCCACCGATTGTTTAATAATAAGCCACAGACAAGTTAGTATGTTCGGGGCAATACGCTGCATGTTAACTAGAATGGGGCAAGCCATGATACAAAGAGGGAGGTAGAGGTTCACGGGGAGAGAGAAAGAGAGAGATACTGAGAGGCAGTAAGAGCTTTCACGTGTTCATGTTGTGTTGATGCGTGGCGAAGGAAGCGCTAAATGTCCTCCGATTGTCTAATAATAAGTCACGTAGAGGTTAGTACGTTCGGGTAATATGCTGCATGTTCAATTGTTGCTTTTCTGCTTTCACATCACTGTGCACGTTTGTGTTGTGTTGATTTATGGTGAAGAGTGCGCCGACTGTCCACCGATTGTGTAATAATAAGCCACGGAGAGGTTAGTACATTCAGGGCAATACGTTGTGTGTTTAATTGTTGCACTTCTGCTTTCACAGGAAAGGTTAGTACGTTCGGGGCAATACGCTGCATGTTCAATTTTTGCTTTTCTGCTTTCATGTCGCTATGCATGTTTTTGTTTTGTTGATTTGTGTCGAAGGAAGGGCTGACTGTCCACCAATTGTTTAATATTAAGCCACAGACAAGTTAGTACGTTCGGGGCAATATGTTGTGTGTTAACTAGAATGGGGCAAGCCATGAGACAAAGAAAGAGGTAGAGGCTCACGGGGAGACAGAGCGAGAGAGACACAGAGGTAGTAAGAGTGAGTGATATGCGCCAGTACTCGGCAGTTTGACAGGAAGCCACAGGCAGGTTAGTACGTTTGGGGCAATACGCTGCGCGTTCAACTCTTGCTCTGCTGCTTTCACCTCGCTATGCATGTTTGTGTTGTGTTGATTTGTGGCGAAGGAAGCGCAGACTGTCCACTGATTGTTTAATAATAAGTGTTGGACAGGCCACATGGAGGGCCGCTCTCCCCCGGCTCAACCAGGCCCGAGCCCAGTCACGCAAGTACCACACACCACCATTGCACGTCCTCCGTCCTCTCAGGGACCCCTGCCCTCGAACATGTTAACCTCGTGGGTCCGATCCACTGCCGGCCCACGCGCCCAGCCCGGGCCGCCATCTTGGACACTTCACCACGAGGCTGCCTGGCCCCCGATCGACCTCAACCCTGGGCCTAGCCCAGCCTCAGACATTCCGGCACCACCCTCCACCCAGGAGGTGAGCGGGCTACTTGGCAAGTCAATGGGAGAAAGAGGTGCCGATGGCTCTCCCCCGCCCAGTGCCGCTCGCCCATCGCCTCCCCGGGCACTGGCTCCACCCCCCTGCTGGGTGTCTGGACTCCCTCATCCCGGACCTCCCGACCTCCAAGTGCGAGGGTCCGGACATCAAAGCACGCCAGCCCTATAACTGGGGCAGCTCCAGAGCAGGAAGGCAGTTGTATCTTGGAGTCGAGAGACGTAAAGAGGAACTCATCCTGGACGGACTACTGGCGCTGCCGTAGCTCTGTCCTGTGCACCATCGTCCTGCCTGTTGGCGCTGCCACAGCCGTCGTAACCTTCATCCTTCATCGTCGTCGGGATCTGCTGGCGTGGCCGCGGACCGTTGTAACCGTCATCTTTCACCGGGACCTGCAGGCTCCGCCGCGGACCGTCGTCCTTCCTTCATCCATCTCGGGACCTGCTTGGCTCCTCCACGGCCCGATCATCTAGAACGCCGAGCTCGAGGATTGAGAGCTATTTTGTACTCATTGGTAACTAAGACTGTCCCGCTACCCCTTTCCTCAGCCAGAGATCAGAACCGAGGGGACCCCTGAGTCCAGACCTCCTTGTATCATACCAACGTAACCTAAGAATTGCATATAAAGTTTCGTTAACCTTCAATCTTGTGTGGTGTCCGTCTGTGGGGGGGAAGTTACTTGTCTGTACAGTCGTTGGAGACGGCTCTCCCTGGAGACCTCTCCCCGTAATCTCGGCCGACCCTCCCGGTCCGTCTAACATTGGTGGCCAGCGGCGCGATCCGAATCACCGCATAACGTACAGAGAGTAGCTCACCCCACAACGAACCACAATGTCAACTAAAGAGAGCGGATCAACTGAGAAGTTCCAAATGGAAAAACTAGAGGAGTACAGCCATCGTGAACTAAAGCAGTTCTGCATCGAACTAGGTATCGCTACCACCGGACTAAGCACCAAGGACGATTTTAAGCATGCCCTAGAATCTTGGGCAGAGACCGGGGATGTCGAAGCCCCTGAGCAAAGCACCGCGAAAAAGACCAACACGGCCCCTGAAGGGCAAAGAACCAGTCTCTCGCAAGACGAGATCCAAGAAAGAGAAAAAACCCGACTACACGAACTAGAAATGGCCCGACTCAAGATGGACGTAGAACTCAAGTTGGCCGAACAAAAAATAAACTTAGAGCACCTACGTCTCCGAGAAGAAAGAGAGGAGAAACAGAGGCAAAGGGAACTCGAGGAAAAGAAACTAGCGTACGAGCACGAACGGAACCTAGCCGAGATCAACCTGCGCAAGCAGAATAAAGAGTTAGGGGTGCCCGAGAGACCACACACCCCAGGGACCACGGAGAAAACAGTACACATCCCCAAGGATGTTGTCCGAGAATATTTTCGAGAAGACGACATCCAGCAATGGTTTAAGGCCTATGAAATCGCTATGACTGCGCACCGGATCGATAGAAACGATTGGGGAGCCGGCCTATGGGGCAAATTCCTCAATGAGGGCCGCGATACCCTGTTACAGCTCCCAGACCACCAGATGACCTCCTACGACCATATGAAAGCGGCCCTCCTCACCCGCTATGGCCTCACGCCCGAGATGTACCGTCAGAGGTTCCGAGACTGCACACGCATCCCGGGTACAACTTGGGTGGACTATGTAACGTACTTTAGCCGAGCTTTCGAAGGCTGGATCAGAGGGAACAACGTCACGACCTACGAGCAGCTGTTCAATCTGATGGTATGGGAGCATCTGTCCAACAATTGCTTCATTGAACTACGCCAACACCTCCTCGACAGCAAGTTAACCGATCCCCGGCAGCTCGCAGCCGAAGCTGACCGGTGGGAGATCACCAGAGTGGGCCGGAATGGGTCCTACGAGCAGAACAGGAACAACAATGGTCACCACCGACCCAGAGGAGGAGGAGGGGGCCAAGGACGAGGAAGAGACAACACTCCGGCCGCCCCCGCTACCAGCACCACCCCCCCGGCCAACCGGGGCAGCACCCCGGCGCGACCAGGGTATAGAGCCAATGTTACATGTCACCGATGCCAACGAGTCGGCCACTATGCAAACGACCCAAGCTGCCCGCAGTATCAGAGTCCGAAACCCCGCCATGTGGCCGCCGCGGCACTAGGGGAAGAAAAGATCTCCGAGGAACAAGAAACAGACGAGCAAGAGTATCAAGAGTGGGAGCCAGCCGCCATGACTCTCGCGTGCTTAGGGGGAAGAGACATGGTCCCGCGGGTCCCCCTACCCGCTAACACCCAGAAGTACAGCCAATGGGTGAGCATCAATGGACAACGGGCCGAAGCCCTTCGGGACACCGGGGCCAGTGTGACAGCCGTCCGCTGTCATCTGGTGACCCCAGAACAATATCTACCGAACATTCTCTGCCCTGTGCGATCAGCCGACAACTCGGAAAGTCTGTGTCGGATGGCCTGCGTCCCCTTTGAGTGGGGAGGGGTCTCCGGCATGTTGAAGGTAACGGTCCGAGACGACGCCCCCGTGGACTGCCTCCTCGGAAATGACCTGGAGAGCTCCCCGTGGGCAGCCGTGGAGCGAAAAGAACACTTGGGGATGTTGGGCGTCCCGGACTGGGCGTGCGTCACCACCCGGTCCATGGCCGCCCGTGCCAACCCTCACCCGGAAGAACCAGAATGGCCGGCGCCACCGCCTCCGGTCGCCCCAGCCGAGACCCCCGACCATGACACCCCCCTCGAACTTGCTCAACCTTCCGACCTCGCTAACCTTGACCAGTGGGCTCAAGAGGGGGGACCCACACAAGAACAATTCCGCCAGGAACAGAAGACCTGTCCCTCCCTCGAGGGACTCCGCCAACAAGCGCTCGCCCAAAGCGCAGGGGATACCTCCGGAACTCATTGGGTCTACTGGGACAATGATCTGTTGTACAGCGAGCAACGAATCGCCGAGCTGGGGGCCAACCGAGTACTAGTAGTGCCCCTCCGCTTTAGAGACTTCCTGCTGAACCTGGCCCACGATGTCCCCCTGGCAGGGCACCTGGGACAGGATAAAACCTACAGTCGCCTAGTGACCCACTTCTTCTGGCCCAAAATGAGAAACGATGTGCACCAGCATTGCCGATCTTGCCCCACGTGCCAAGCCAGTGGAAAGAGCGGCCGCAAACTAAAGGCCCCCCTGCAACCCTTTCCAGTAGTCACAACCCCATTTGAGAGGGTCGGAATAGACATTGTGGGACCCCTGGACCCGCGTACAAGACAAGGCCATCGCTTCATTCTGGTACTAGTGGACCACGCCACCCGCTACCCTGAGGCTATTCCTCTCCGGACCGTGACAGCCCCAGTGGTCGGCCGGGCCCTGATGGGGATCTTCTCCCGTGTGGGGTTCCCCCAAGAAGTCGTCAGCGACAGAGGCACGAACTTTATCTCTAAATACATGAAGTCCCTCTGGCAACAGTGTGGGGTCACCTACCGCTTCACGACCCCCTATCACCCCCAAGGAAACGGACTTGTTGAGCGGTTCAATCGCACGCTAAAAGGGATGATCGGGGGATTGGAAGAGCCCCTCCGTCGCCAGTGGGATGTGCTGCTGCCGTGCCTCCTCTTCGCCTACCGGGAGGTCCCACAGAAGTCCCTAGGCTTCAGCCCATTCGAACTGCTATATGGGCACCCAGTGCGGGGGCCGCTCAGCCTGATCAAAGAAGGCTGGGAGATGCCCCCGGCCAAGAGCCCTCCAGATGTCTTCCGGTACCTCCTCACCCTCCGCAACCAGTCCCGGCGGTTCAGAGACCTAGCAAAAGCCAACCTAGAGGCCAGTCAAGAGGACATGAAGAAATGGTATGACCAGAACGCCTCATCCATTGAATTCGAGCCGGGGCAACAGGTATGGGTAATGTCCCCCACGGAGCCATGCGCTCTCCAAGACAAATGGACGGGACCCTTCAAGGTAATCGAGCGCAAGGGTCCTGCCACCTATCTGATCGATATGGAGTCCTCCCGGAACCCACTCCGAGTCCTCCACACCAACAGACTGAAACCCCACTTTGCACAAACAGAACTCAGCCTACTGATGGCCACAGACAATGGGGTTGAAGACGACTCCGAGCCTCTCCCTGACCTCTTGCGGACCCAGGAGCAAGACGGCTCCGTGGATGGGGTCCGACTCTCGGAGACCCTCACCAGAGAACAACGCCAAGAGTGCCAAGCCCTCCTGTCACGGTTCGCCAGTCTGTTCTCCCTCACCCCAGGTGTCACTTCCTGGTGTGTGCACGATGTAGACACCGGAGACAGCCCTCCTATCCGCCACCGGGCCTACCGCGTACCTGATCGGGTACGGGCCTGCATCCAGGCGGAAGTAGCTAAGATGCTCACGCTCGGGGTCATCGAGCCCTCAGACAGTCCATGGGCCAGCCCGGTCGTACTGGTCCCCAAGGCAGCCGCCCCCGGAACCACACCAGAACTCCGGTTCTGCGTCGACTACCGGGGCCTGAATGAAGTCACCAGAACGGACGCACATCCCATCCCCCGGGCAGATGAACTGGTCGACCGAATGGGAGCTGCCCGCTACCTCAGCATCTTCGACCTGACAGCAGGTTATTGGCAGATCGGCCTCACACCCCGAGCACAAGAACGTTCCGCCTTCTCCACCCCCGATGGCCACTATCATTTTACGGTCATGCCCTTCGGCATGAAAAATGCCCCAGCGACTTTCCAACGGCTCGTCAATCAGGTCCTGGCGGGGCTCGAAGAGTTCAGCGCCGCCTACCTAGACGACATCGCTGTGTACAGCCACCATTGGACCGAGCACCTCCACCACCTCCGAGCAGTGCTGCAAGCCCTTCAGCGAGCTGGTCTCACGATCAAGGCCAGCAAGTGTCAAATTGGACAAGGGTCTGTGACCTACCTCGGACACCAGGTGGGAAGCGGCCTAGTGGCCCCTCTACAGCTGAAAATTGCCGCCATCCAGAACTGGCAGCCCCCTATCACCCAAACCGAGGTACGAGCCTTCCTGGGCCTCACGGGCTACTACCGAAGGTTCGTGAAAGACTATGGTACCATAGTGGGGCCTCTCACCGAACTCACGTCAAAGAATCAGCCCAAGAAGGTGAACTGGACCCCAGAGTGTCAAGCGGCATTCGAACAGTTGAAGGCCGCCATGTGTTCCGCTCCTGTGCTCCAGGCCCCAGACTACAGCCGGGAGTTCGTCGTCCAGACGGACGCCTCCGACCAGGGCATTGGGGCGGTCCTGTCTCAAGTGAACACCGAAGGCCTTGATCAACCGGTGGCCTTCATCAGCCGGAGACTCCTACCACGGGAGCAACGCTGGAGCACCATAGAGAGGGAAGCCTTCGCTGTGGTATGGGCCCTCAAGAAGCTCCGGCCCTACCTTTTTGGCACCCACTTTCGGGTACAGACTGACCACCGACCCCTGCAGTGGTTGATGCATATGCGGGGGGAAAACCCAAAATTGCTACGCTGGTCCATCTCCTTGCAAGGTATGGACTTCACAGTCGAACACCGGCCTGGGTCAGACCACGCCAACGCGGATGGCCTGTCCCGGTTTTTCCGCCTCGACGAGGAGAGTCCCCAAGAGGATGGGTAACTCTCCCCGCCTTCAGCTGGGGGGGACGCATGTTGGACAGGCCACATGGAGGGCCGCTCTCCCCCGGCTCAACCAGGCCCGAGCCCAGTCACGCAAGTACCACACACCACCATTGCACGTCCTCCGTCCTCTCAGGGACCCCTGCCCTCGAACATGTTAACCTCGTGGGTCCGATCCACTGCCGGCCCACGCGCCCAGCCCGGGCCGCCATCTTGGACACTTCACCACGAGGCCGCCTGGCCCCCGATCGACCTCAACCCTGGGCCTAGCCCAGCCTCAGACATTCCGGCACCACCCTCCACCCAGGAGGTGAGCGGGCTACTTGGCAAGTCAATGGGAGAAAGAGGTGCCGATGGCTCTCCCCCGCCCAGTGCCGCTCGCCCATCGCCTCCCCGGGCACTGGCTCCACCCCCCTGCTGGGTGTCTGGACTCCCTCATCCCGGACCTCCCGACCTCCAAGTGCGAGGGTCCGGACATCAAAGCACGCCAGCCCTATAACTGGGGCAGCTCCAGAGCAGGAAGGCAGTTGTATCTTGGAGTCGAGAGACGTAAAGAGGAACTCATCCTGGACGGACTACTGGCGCTGCCGTAGCTCTGTCCTGTGCACCATCGTCCTGCCTGTTGGCGCTGCCACAGCCGTCGTAACCTTCATCCTTCATCGTCGTCGGGATCTGCTGGCGTGGCCGCGGACCGTTGTAACCGTCATCTTTCACCGGGACCTGCAGGCTCCGCCGCGGACCGTCGTCCTTCCTTCATCCATCTCGGGACCTGCTTGGCTCCTCCACGGCCCGATCATCTAGAACGCCGAGCTCGAGGATTGAGAGCTATTTTGTACTCATTGGTAACTAAGACTGTCCCGCTACCCCTTTCCTCAGCCAGAGATCAGAACCGAGGGGACCCCTGAGTCCAGACCTCCTTGTATCATACCAACGTAACCTAAGAATTGCATATAAAGTTTCGTTAACCTTCAATCTTGTGTGGTGTCCGTCTGTGGGGGGGAAGTTACTTGTCTGTACAGTCGTTGGAGACGGCTCTCCCTGGAGACCTCTCCCCGTAATCTCGGCCGACCCTCCCGGTCCGTCTAACAATAAGCCATGGACAAGTTAGTATGTTGAGGCTTCTTAGTCCCTCCTTGTTACCGCCCTGTCTCCTTTTGGCTCCGCCCACCCAGACTAGATCTTTCACTTGCGGCGTTATACTGCAGATGCCAAGCTGCGTCTCCAGGTGGTGGAGGGGAAACGAAGAAGGTAAACAAGCCTTTCAGTTGCCCTCTCGTACCTCCCTCTCAGTCAGATGGTATTCTCCAAGCGTGGTGTAAATACACCAATGGCCTACTGTCTGACCCCAGGGGTCAGATTTTTTCCTCTGCTCTTCATCCTTCTGTAGTTACTGAAAGGTGCCACTGGAAAATCCTCCTCCTTTTAGGTGCTCGTGCCAGCATTTTTCTTGTTGTCCAGTTTAACTGCTGACGTCAACACAGCTCATAAAATGGTCAAGGCGTCCTTAGAACAGGGCTATGCTGCCAGCGGGCAGTGGGCTGGCAGCTTCGCGGGACCGTTTCTCAAGAGTGAGGAATGTCATCGAGGACACAGCACTGCTATACACAGCATAGAAGTATGCTCACAGCCCCTCGTTGTTGGTATAAAGGCGGTCACAACAGTCCCTAAATAGAACAGATTTCCTAACGTCCCAAAGCGACTCCAGTGATCTGGTTGCAGTAAGGCTTTCTGGTCACAATGCGGATCCGTACCGTGACATGATCCACTGAGGACACGCTGGCTTGTGCCCCGTCCATCTGCTCTTCTATTAAGACCCTGTCGGTCCCGTGATTAAGGAGCTATGCTTGTACACGGCCTGTGTTGGGCAGCTAACATTGCAGCAAAAACCGGCTCGCCCCTGGACGTAGAAACTTCTTCAGAGAGGGACAGGCAGTGAGCGACGACATCGTGCCCCGAGTGTGAGTAGGGGGTCGGAGTACTTGCAGTTGTTGTGTCCTAGCTGACATAGTTAAGGGTTAAGAAATATAAGCCTACACTAAACACCCACCCACCACTGATGTCATGACATCACGTGACACAGTTAATAAAGAGGGCCGAGCGCTCGAGCTCGTGGCTCATTAACGAACTAAGTAACTGGTGTCTGTGTCGCAGTTATTGCACCATGTGGGCCTAGGGCCCCACGACATAACAGCAGTGTATTTGTTTTGTGGCTCGGGGTGTCAAGTTAAATAAATAATGCAATTCTTTTGGCGGCTTGTGTTTGCTTCAGATGGATAATCAACAGATTGCGCGTTTCTGTATCCCAAAACAAAGAATAATTATCACGTCCCCTTCTATTAGGGCAAAGAATACAAGTTCCAAAATAAACAAGGCAGGATTTTGTTTCGTTTGAAAGCTACGTGTCTATGCAGTCCAGATGTGTGAACAATACAAGCTAGAACAAGCATTTGCAATGCACTAGGTCTCGCATTTACGCGAGTTTGAGCTATTGACATCGCAAATGAAAATGCCTTTTATTTTTGTTTTCGTTTTTAAAACATAACTAAAAGGCATTGTCATTTACAATGCTAATAGCTTAAACTCGTGTAAATGTGAGACCTATTGCATTACAAATGCTTGTTTTCTGTATGAAATGGGTAAAACAAAAGAACTAGGTTGTGGGTTGCGGAATTCTGCAGATTTCTGATTTACACAACTATCCAGCGAGTTACCGCTGAGTTCCGCCCGCTCCAAGAAAACCCTCGCGCAATAACCACTCCACGGCGTCCACGCATCAGTTTGCGTAAAAGGCCATTTATTAGGACAGGCATGACAACTTACAATAAACATAACATTATTAACTTAACAATCCCCCCAACATCCTGCCTTTCAACCGTCATCCACTCACGTGCTCCACCAGCCATTCCCAAATCACACCACAACCTCTTTGCATCTCATTCACTTCCCCTTTCCACTTTCCGACTCCTCTGTCATTTCCATCCATCACACTCCCGTCTACCACTCTCTCCCATCCTGCGCCTGTAACCCCCTCCCTGTAAGGGTGATTCTGCCCGTCATGGACTCCCCACCCCTCCCAGTTCCCGCCACCCAGGGAACCCCCGGAGGGCGGTTACCTGCCCCACCAAGCGTGCACCTTTCGAACTCAGTCCCTCCTACACCAGATTGATTCATTCCATAAAAAACTAATCAAATCCCGCAGCTCCATCAGGTAAAATGCATTTCCCATGTGAGAAAGGTGCACGCCGTCGTCCCTGAAAAGAAGAGGTTGTTCCAGCTGAAGCCCAACATGAGCCAGCACTTTAATCCCCCGATCCGCACAAAAGAGTCTCATTGCCCCGTTTAGTTTCCTGCGGGCCCTTTCCACGGCCGCAGGCTTGAGTCCATCCCTCCAAATTCTCCGTGGCACAAATTCAGTCCACACAATGCAGGCGCCAGCCAGATTGCATTTCATCACCTCCAAGTCCCTCTGCATCAAATGCAACAGTGACACCCCCGATTGAAGTCATTTTCGCCCAAGTGGACGATAAGCATGTCCGGGCAGCCCAGCTGCGACACTTTCCTTGTTAGCCACGGCAACAGTTCACCCATCTCATTCCGCTCTTACCCAACCATTGAACTTCGTCATGGCTGCTCCTCAGGCCCAGGCTACGGCCGTAAACCTGCCTGTCAGCGTATTTCGAAGCCCAGTGCACAAAAGAGTGCCCAATGACCCAAGTGACCTTCTTGGCCCCCGGTCCACGAACACAACCTACGAAGAAAAGGATATTAGTACAAAGGCATGACAAGAAAAAACGCCCAGCAGCGCAGCCGTCCAAGCATTACGCCCCACACCCTCACTTGCGCACATAGCGCTCACAGCACCGCGACCGCCAGCGACCAATCCTCCTGATCTCCTCCCACGACCAACCCAAACCCGCCGCCGCCGTAGCCGCCCCAATTCGAAAGGAATGCGTGCCAAAACGAGCCGGATCCCTGCCCAGCCTCCTCAAAGCCATCCGTAAGACCGCCAACAACTGGAACGACGTCAAACGCTTCCGTGACGCATGCACAAAAATTTCCCCTTCTGACCTCCGCACTTTCCCACCAAAACTCAGCCACTCCCGCACCGGACACACGCCTGCACACCCACTCTCAGACAACCAAACCCACTTGCCGCGCCCCAGCTGGTCAGTCTTGGACCGCCCCAGCCAAATGCCCAATCGCAACCCATCCACACGCACATCAGCAAACAACCGACCCAGCGCCCCCCGAGTCCCCAGCAGCTCGGACACAAGAAACGCTCCAAAGAACATCCAAATCATGCATAGGCGAAACAGCGCCACCTCCTCCCCATCGTAACAACAAAATTCCAATTCCCGCAAAACCTTTTTCATTAAGTCAAACGTGACCGCCTACCTAGGCAACTCCCCCCCACCCAACTCTGCCCGCACCCTCCCCCAACCCTTCAACATTCGGCTCAGCAGATCCGATCTAGCCGGATCAAAACCCAGATACACCATGCAGTAAAAAGAAACTCCAGCCAACTTGCCTGCGATCGTTGTCTGCGACAACCCCCTATCCATGCAATCCAACACAAAATGCACCACCATCCGTTCGCACTCCTCCTTTGGCAATCTCACCACATCCTTCCCCAGGCCCACAAAGTCCCCAAACTCACTCCAAGCCAGTCTGTACGCCCGCCTAGTAGACTCCGCCAAAGACCTCTCCACCAGACCAACCACTCTCACTCCCCCCATGCCCAGATACCCTCCGGCACCTTGGTCTTGCAAGCCTCCGCTCCCGGCGCCAGCTCCCTGAAGCGCTGCCACTGCGAACGAGATAACGCATCCGCAATTTCGTTACTCGCGCCAGGCACATGTTGCGCGCGAAACAGCACATTGTAACGCAGACACAGCAGCATGAAACTTCACAGCAAGCGCAGCACTCGCTTGTCCCTCGCTTTTTCGTTGCTGACCAAGTCCACCACCGTCATGTTGTCCACATGAAACAACACCGAACTGTTCTTGAACTCCGGGCCCCACACCAGCAGTGCCACCAACAAGGGAAAAAACTCCAAGAACGCAATGCTCCTGCCCTGATGCAGCCAGTGAGCCGGCCACCGTTCTGCACACCAGCGACCGTCCCAGAAAATCCCGAAACCAGCTGCCCCCGCCGCGTCCGAGTAGAGTTGAACCTGCCACACAATCCTGTACCGCGCAAAATCCAAAGACACGCCATTGAAGTCCTCGACGAAAACCAGGCACACCCGCAAGTCCGACCGGACCCCCAGCGTGATCCTGACCCTGTGATGTGGGAGGGCCACGCCCGACATGGCCATGCCGAGCCGCCTGCAAAATGTCCTCCCAGCCCTCACCACTCTGCAGGCAAAGTTCAACAATCCCAGCAAACGCTGCACCGACCTCAAATCCAGTTTCCGAACCTTCAGGGCGCCTCTCAAAGCATCTTGCATCTCAGCCACCTTCGTCACCGGTAAACGCGCCTGCCAACTCACCGAATCCAATTCAATACCAAGGAATGTCAGACAACAACTGGGCCCTTCCGTCTTTTCCGGTGCCAAAGGCACCCCAAAGTCTTGCGCCAACAACTGAAAATGCCGCAGAGCCTGACCACATTCGCCAGAGCGTCCCGTTCCCACAAACAGAAAGTCATCCAAATAGTGAGACACCAGCCGGTGCCCACTGCGGTCCACGAAGGCCCACTGCAAAAAGGAGCTAAAAGTCTCGAAGAGCGCGCAGGAAATCGCACAACCCATCGGCAACACCATGTCCACAAAGATGGCCCCATCAAACTGCATACCCAACAAAGGAAAATCCGCCGGATGAATGGGGAGAAGGTGAAAGGCCGACTTGATGTCACACTTGGCCAACTCTGCCCCCTTCCCACAGGACCGTACCAGCCCAATGGCATCGTCCACCGAAGCGTACAACTCTCTAGAGTCCTCCTCCGCAATGAAATCATTCACCGACCCACCTTCCGGCCAAGACAAGTGATGGATCAACCTGTATTCTCCTCGCTCCTTCTTGGGCACCACCCCCAAAGGTGATACAATGAGATCTGATAACGGCCAATCCGAAAAAGGACCTGCAATCCTGCCCTCAGAAACCTCCTTCTCCAACTTACGCGCCACAACCCCCGGCAACTCCTTAGCAGACCGCAAGTTCTCAGCCCAACGCCTCTCCCTGGGCCCCTGATATCCAATCCGAAAACCTTCCACAAATCCCCAATACAAACGCAACGCCGCCGCCTTATCAGGGTACCGGGAGAGCCATGGACCTATGGCCTCCACCTTAACCGGAGTACGGGCCCTTCGGCCCAGGCTGCCCCCTACCCTTGGCAAATTTCCACTGCTCTGACGGCGTAGCCAAGGTGCGGCACTGCGTGACCGGGTGACGCCCCCCGCACTTCGAGCACTCATGTTTAAATTTACAGGAGGGGCGGTTGCAGAAACCTTTATTGAACCCCAGCAGGCCCCCGAAGCGACTGGCTTGTACTGCTGTCCTGCTGAGCCAGACCACACAGGCTGGCTCCCTTGTCCACCTGTAGCTCCCTGGTTACCCGCCCCAGACTGGGCAGGGCGCAGCTGAAAATACCGATACGTGACCGGGAGACCACTAGCCGTATGCGTAGACGCCGCCGCCTGCGTCGAGGACATCCACTGAATCCAAAGCTCCTGATCTGCATCCCCCCATGGTTTGTCAGGGTTAACGCTGACCCTAGCCCAAAACTCCTCGTCATAGCTCAACCATCCAAAACCCCCAAAATGAAGCTGCGCCTTCCTTATCACATCCATATACTTGAACAAAGCAATCGCCCGATCTCCATACTTCTCACAATAAAAACTCGCATAAATCAGGAAGGCAGACGTCCAATTCTCCATCGTGACCGGCACCCTCGGCCGCCTGGTCAATTCCCATTCCTCCTCTTTAGACCCCTCCTTCGACTGAATCTCCCTGTGCAGGAGCTTAAACACATCCACATATTCATGCCTCCAGATCCTTGCCTTAGTCTTTTCCGACAAATGTGACCCCAGGGGCATCGCCAGCCCCATGTACGGCAACTTCTTTCTTAGCTTCTCCACACCATCCTCCTTCCCCTCCAAGTCCAACCTTGTCAGTCTGCGCGCTGGCCGTCGCGACCTGCTTACCCCCATCGGCCTTCGCAGGCACCACCCCAGCCGGGGTCCCAGAGCGCACAGTCCCGCTCCTGTCGCCGTGCCGTGCGCCGTCCGCCGGCTTCGACATCCCTCTGCTGGCCCGACTGGCGCCGTCTCTTGCCTCCTGGGAAGCACCAACCCTGGGCACTGCTACCCTAGCCTTGCACACCCTTTCAGGTTCACGCAACTCACCCTCTTCCAATTCATCCTCATCCTCCTCATAGTCCAACCATTCATCCTGCACATCCAATGGCACCACTTCCGTCACCACTCTCTTCGCACCTTTCCCTTTCACTCCAGGCGTAAATTCACACTCCAGCATCGACGGTGCCCGCTCCCTCGTTGGAGGGCAGGCCGCCGCGGACCCCCCTGCTTCTTCGTCCCGGCGTTTGGAGGCCGTTTTGCGCCCCGCCGGCCCACCCAGGCCTCTGCCAGCTGTCCCTGCTGGCCTGGTCCCACCCCCCCCGAGAAGTATGCGCTCGGAGAGGCCCCGGTGGCACCAGGTCTCTGATCCGTCAAGGCAGTCCCTGAACTCTCAACCCAGACCCACTGCCCCTGGGCCCCTGGAACTCCCGTACCTGGACCTCCAGTCGACCCCCGGCCACGCCCGGGTGCCTGGGCCCCATCTCCCTTGGGCACCCCACCCGCCTTCGCCTCCCTGGCAGCACATAAGCGCTGCCACTCCCTCTCATACTCCGCAATGACGCGGCGTTGGTCCCGGGCCCTCTCCTCCTCGGTCATGTGGGTCTACCTGTCGAACATGGGAGACTGCCCTGTCTCCCCCGAGCCTCCCTTCCCAGGCAAGGGTGCCGCAGCACTCCCCGCCGCCTGCCCTGCCCCCACTTGTTGCTGCGCTTTCAGGGGGCCCTTGCCCTTGGAACCCTGGGACCTCACAACCCCCTTCCTGAAAGGTCGACCGGTTGGTCAATGGCAGCGGACCCCCCTTCTCCCCCGGACTCCTCCCCCGACAGTGTGAGGGCAAACTCATCTCCTGCCTCCACCTCCCATTCATCAGAGTCCCCCCCCCACTGCCTTCACTTCTCTCTCCATATCCTGCCAACTGACTCAAGCTCCTAGACAACCTGGCCTGCGACGCTAGCGGAGCTTGGCCCTGCCCAGGATCCCCCGGCGCGAACTGGGGGCCCTCAGACCCTTCCCCTCCTGCCCCCTCCTCCTCCTCCTCCATGGCCCCTTCCCCTGCCCCCACCTTACATGGGAGGCTCAGCCTCCTCCCCCCCTTCTTGGGGGCCTCTTGCGTCTTCTTGCCCCTACCTCTCTTGCCCCCCCCCTTCACGAGCCCCAGAGGGCTCATCCATTCAGGCTGCAACAACTGCAGCCACCCCAGCAGACGCAGACCTGGTCGGACGGGTCATGCCGACCCAAGCCTGGTCCAGGACACCGGGCTGGAGGAGATCTGCCCTCCCAGCCCGGCCCAGCACTAGCAGTGCAGCCCGCACAGCCTCTGCATCAGGAACAGACATAGCAGCACAGTACAGTTCGCACCCTCCGCGAGATGCGTGAGGTTTAGCACCCGCTCGGCCCGTCCGCGAGATGCGTGGGTTTCAGCACCTGCGCGAATGCTCCGGAGCACCTGCGGCGGTACCGCTAAAATTTTATACTAAATGGCACTCCACCTAACAATTAAGGCAGTAACTAACCTAGTCGTCGCACTGAGGTACCAGGCACGACCGCCGAACAACTAATTACCCAGCCGCCTACCTACTTCACACTCCGCCTACGCTCCCAAGTTCTAACTTTTCCTTGAGGCACCGGGGACAGGAAAAGGAAGTTGCTCCTCTCCTGTCCCCCTAAATAGCCTCCTATCTAACCCCTCCCACCCCTGACCTATCCCCCTAACCTAACTTCCTGCCTCCCGTGTCCTCGCGCGAACACCCCGGGGGAAGACTAGTCTGCCGACCTGCATTCCCCCGGGGGCCGCATTGGCGCAACTGCTACGCTTGGCAGTTTCAGAAGAGATGCTTCGTATTGTTGTGCTTATACCATGACCCTTGAACAATCTGCTTAAAAAGAGTAAAGCCTCGATGAAAACTGGTGAGCACTTGTGCGATGTTTACATAACCCTGGTGAACTTCAGTCTCCTGTGAGCCTCAGTGCCGTCATTTTATGAGCATCTTTTCCAAAGTCTGCGTGCTTTCAAGTGCCTAGTCGACACTAATTTCCGAGGGTGCGGTATCCGAAGAAAACTCTCGAATGCCTGCAGAAAGGTTACCAATACTCACAACATGGTGCATTCCACAGCAGCAAGTCTACAGCAGGAAGAAAGACTGACCCTCTTCAGATAAAGCTGATCTATCTATCTGCATGTAAGTGACATTTGTTGCTAATATGCCATTGCATGGCAGGCATTACAAACCTCTAACAGCGTGACTCTCACATAAAATGACAATAAACATGCCAATCATTGTAACACATGTTGAACGATTATCAGAACAAAGCAGCTACTCACATATACTACTTTCAAGGTGCACGTGCATACTTGCCAAGACCCATGTGAATGCACATGTATAATGGATGAGGCGTAATAGGCAGAAATCCTCCAGGGGAACTGTAGGCTAGCGATCAAACATGCAAATGTGCTACACAACAACACATAAAAGTAGAGCAGATTACATTTGTGAGGATTCTATATACCAGTGATGTATGGCACAGTGCTCCAATGGTTTACAAATGCTGGTGACACGCAGATCTGCTGTACAGATGTTAACAAGTGTTCACATGGAACTCATTTGTAGGGACAATCTTCTATTGTCACAGCAGAACAAGTTACTTACCTTCTGTAACGCTTTTTCTGGTAGATACAATATCTGCCTGTGGATTCCTCACCTTGTGAATATCCTCTTGCGTCAGCAACATTCGGAAATTCTTTTTGTAGCTTTGCGCCGACGTGGACGACATCACAGAGGCACAGCATCGCACGTGACTCCGCTGACGTCACCGACACCATAAAAGGCCCACGCCGGCGTGATGACATCAGTTCCCTTTTTTCTGTGCCTTCGAGGCACAGGGACGGACCGATGAGAGTAGATATATACACAGTACACAAATGTCAAGATAACACACACAGTGTGAAGCAAATGCAGGAATGCAACTGAAATAAAACATTTCCTTGACAATAAAAATATTTACATTACAATAAACTCAGGCACAGAAGAGTGGACAACAGGTAGGCGGGTTGGTCAGTGAGGAATCCACAGGCAGATATTGTATCTACCAGAAAAAGCGTTACCGAAGGTAAGTAACTTGTTCTTCTGATAGATACATCTGCCAGTGGATTCCTCACCTTGTGAATAGAGTGCCACAGCAGTCCCCACTCCCGGAGGAGGGTGTCCACTCTTCTATACCAGGAAATCCTGGAGGACAGCGCGCAAAGTGGCCCTCCCTCCTCACCTCGGTATCCAAGCAGTAATGCTTTGCGAAAGTGTGGAGGGAGGCCCAAGTCGCCGCTCTACAAATGTCCTCTACAGGTGCACCCCTAGACAGAGCAGATGTATAAGACTTTGCTCTAGTAGAGTGAGCTCTTATACCCTCTGGAGGCTCCTTACCCGTCAGGGCGTAGCAGATTTAATGCAGAGGATAATCCATCTCGAGAGCGTGCACTTGTGCACCACCTTCCCCTTCCTGCAGCCAGCAAATCCAACAAACAGCTGGTCATCCAACCTGAACTCACTTGTCCTGTCCAGGTAAAAGCTCACCGCCCTCTTAGGGTCCAAGCGGAGAAGTCTCTCCTCCTCCTTGGAAGGGTGAGTGGGAGGATAAAAGGTAGGGAGGGTAACGGACTGCCCCAGATGGAAAGGAGTTACCACTTTACGCAGAAAAGCAGCCCTGTACCTGAGAACCATTCTTTCAGCATGAATAGATAAAAATGGGGGCTTTGAACTAAGAGCTTGAAGCTCACTTACCCTCCTTGCCGAGGTAATTGCTACTAGAAAAATAGTCTTAAAAGACAAAAGTCTTAAGGGACATTTGTGTAAAGGTTCAAAAGGCGAACCCATCAAGAACGTAAGAACAAGGTTCAAGTCCCATTGAGGTACAATAAAAGGAGTAGGAGGAAATGTATTGGTAAGGCCCTTAATGAAACGTAATACAATAGGAGATTTAAACAAAGAGGGCTGGTCCGGAAAACAAAGCAAAGCCGATAAGGCCGATAATGACCCTTGATAGTTGCCACCGCAAAACCCTGCTGGGCTAAAGAAAGTGCAAATTGAAGTATATTGGACAAATGAGCCCTTAAAGGGTCAACAGACTTCTCCCCACACCAACCAACAAATTTAGACCATCTATAAGAATAAAAGGACTTGGTGGAGTCATGCCTGGCCGATAAGATGACATCCACCACATCGTGCGGGAGAGAAAAGGAAATCAGGTTGCCCCGCTCTATCTCCAGGCATGAAGGTGTAAGGTCTGGAGGTGGGGGTGTAGAACCTGCCCCTCCATCTGAGAGAGGAGATCTGCCCTGTGAGGGAGAGGGAGCGGAGGGCACGAGGAGAGGTGGAGAAGATCTGTGTACCACACCCTTCTTGGCCAATCCGGGGCGATCAATATAACTAGGGCCCGGTCTTGGCGAACCTTCCTCAGAACCCGATGAATCAAGGGTATGGGAGGAAATGCGTAAAGGAGATGAGAGTCCCAACTCAACTGAAACGCGTCCTCCAAGCTCCCTGCATCGGAAACCAGAGGCTGCAGAATGACGGACAGTGAGCATTCTCGCGAGTGGTGAAAAGGTCCACCTGAGGAGTCCCCCACATCCGAAAGACGTGACGAACTACCTCTGGATGAAGCCTCCACTTGTGGTCGGCGGAGAACTGCCGACTGAGACTGTCTGCATGAACGTTCAGAACTCCGGCCAGATGATTATTTGCCATCAGACAAATCTGATGGTCCTGAACCCAGGACCAGAGACGCAGAGCCTCTCTGCAGAGACACTGCGACCCCACTCCTCCCTGCTTATTGACATACCACATCGCGGTCGTGTTGTCCCTCAGGACTTGAACCGACTGACTGCGATGGGAAGGGAGGAAGGCCTTGAGCGCCAGACGTATTGCCCGCAATTCTAGAAGGTTGATGTGAAGCAACCTTTCCTCTGGAGACCAAAGACCTTTCACCTCCAGATCCCCCAGATGAGCACCCCACCCTAGAGTGGATGCATCCAATATCACTGTGGCCACCGATGGAGATAGTTGAAAAGGCTTTCCTTGTGACAGATTGCCTTCCACGCTCCACCAAGACAGATCCACTGCAGTTTCTCTCGAGATCCTCACTGACTTCCTGAGATCTCCGCTGTGCTGATACCACTGCCTGCGGAGGCACCACTGGAGTGCCCTCATGTGCCAGCGTGCATGGTTGACCAACAGAATCCAAGAAGCCATCAGACCGAGCAGGCGAAGGACCTTCAGGACTGAAAGACCGCTCCATTGTAAAATAAAGGAATCATTTCCTGTATGTCGCGAATCCTTTGAGGAGGAGGGAATGCACGACACACAGAAGTGTCCAGTACCGCACCTATGAACAGGTTGCGCTGGGAAGGGACCAGGTGAGATTTGGGTGCATTCATCAAAAAATCCAACCTGTGCAAGAACTGAGTGGTCTCCTGCAGATGATGGAGCACTATCTCTGAAGATTCTGCTTTGATCAGCCAATCTTCCAGATACAGGAATACCGGTATCCCAGATCTTCTGAGATGTGCCGCCACCACAGCCATCATCTTGGTGAAGACTCGAGGTGCAGTAGTAAGACCAAATGGAAAGACCGCAAACTGGTAGTGTTGCGATCCAACCGTGAAACGGAGATACTTCCTGTGCGACTTCAGGATGGGAATATGAAAATATGCATCCTGTAAGTCGATTGACACCATCCAGTCTTCTTCCAGCAGTGCTTGAAAAACCTGTGCAAGGGTGAGCATCTTGAACTTCTCCTGCTTCAGGTAAAGATTCAAGATCCTGAGATCTAGGATTGGACAAAGTCTGCCATCCTTCTTGGGGATCAGAAAATACCGGGAGTAGCATCCCTGACCCCTCTCCTGCTCCGGAACCACCTCTATCGCACCTTTTCTGAACAGTGCCAGGACTTCCTCCTGCAGGAGTAACAGGTGGTCCTCCGAACAATAACCCTGGCAAGGAGGGTAATTGGGGGGAAATTCCCGGAAGGGAAGAGCATACCCATTCTCCAAGAGATTGAGAACCCAAAGATCCGATGTAATCAATTCCCAATCTCATAGAAAATGGGTAAGCCGGCCCCCCACTGGGCCCACATGATCCTGAATAGCGGATCTAGGGTTGCTTTGCTGTGGTGGCAGGGGGCTGGGAAGGGGAAGAGGAGGAGGAGGAGGAGGCTTGGCGACCTCTAGGACGAGCTCTCTGTCTGTCCCTGTATGACTTGTACAGCGTATTCTGCTGCTGCTGTGGCTGCTGCTGCAATTGTTTGTAGGCCCGAAAGGAAGATCTACCAAATTCTCTGAATCGCTTTCCAAATGAGCCCTTGGTCTGAAGGCCCAAATACTTTGCTGTCGCTCTGCTGTCTTTAAACCGCTCTAAAGCAGCGTCAGCCTTTTTACCAAACAATCCTGACCCATCAAAGGGCAAATCCATCAAAGCAGACTGAACATCCACAGAGAATTCTGAAGATTTCAACCATGCAGCTCTCCTTGTGACCACTGACGAACCCATCACTCTCGCCACTGAATCAGCCGTGTACAGCCCACTCTGGATTACCTGCCTTGCCGCAGCCTGAGTGTCAGAAATAACCTCCTGAAAACCTTTCTATCATTCTCAGGAATTTTAGGCACCAACTGCTTGACGGAATCCATCATAGCATGGATGTATCTAACCAGCAGGCAAGTTGCATTTGAAGACTTTAGCGCCATGCTGGCTGATGAAAAGATTTTCTTTGTCACCTGGTCTTGTTTCCTTGCCTCCTTTTCCCCAGGAACCTGCGGAAAAGCACCTGTTGACTTCTTTGAGCAGACAGCTTGTACAACCAAACTCCCTGGCAGGGGGTGCGTTGACAAAAAGTCCGGGTCACCAGGTGCCACTCTATACCTCCTCGCAACAGCCCTTGAAACAGCAGGAGCTGTCAGAGGTTTCTTCCAAACTTCATAAATGGGTTCAGCCAAAGCGTCATTAAATGGAAGCATTGGTTCAATAACAGAGGAAGGCGAGTGAAGGACCTCAGTTAGAATGTTAGACTTGTATTCAGCCGTGGGCAGAGTAATATTTAACAAGTCTGCAGCCTTCTTATTTACAACATGATAAGGTGTCACATCCTTGGAAGGCATGTCTGATACAGAGGCCAAATCCCACTCAGGAGACAGTTCAAGACCACTGGCCTCTCTAAGGTCATCAAAAGGATCCTCCTAATCCTGTAACTCCCCTTCCTCCATGTCTGCATCCCGATACCTTTCTTCCTCCAGAAGTCTCTGGGCCTCACGCCTTGACCTCTCCTTCATGAAAGAAGTCGACGGATCCAGGACCGACTCCGCCGGCGCCAGAGCCGGCGTGGAACTCGAAGTCGGGTGAGGCAGCTTAACCTGAGGCCGAACGGGATTCTGCATCGGAGTCGTGGGCACCGGTGTTGATGCAATCGGCGTCGATGGATTCGGCGTCGAAGGCTTCGGCATCGAAGGCTTCGGCGGAGCCGGGAAATGCCAATGCGGTGCTGGAGCTAGCATGAAAGGCATAAAGGGCGCAGGAGCATAAGCCTGGGGGACACTCAAGTTATAAGCCAATGGACCTGTGGGACCAACCGGTGTACCAGAGCGTACATTGCCCTGGAGTAAACTCGAAACATGGCATTCAGGAACTGAGATGAACCCTGACCTGGAGCCGTAAAGGCTCGATAAGGGCCTCCAGGTTGCTCCCGAGGGAGCGGAGTCGTCTCGACATCGATCTCCTCCTCAGGCTGTTGCACAGGGGTCGACGAACCCGCAGGCAACGGAAACTCGCCTTCTCCAACTTCCTCCACCTCACCTTCATCCTCCTGACCAGAAGGATGGGACTTGTCCGGAGAAGGATTCGCTAGCTGCTTCGGTGACTCAGGCGAATCCGCACGCGAAGCCTCACCCTCGGAGTCCTGGGCTTCCGAAGCCGAAGCCACCGCTTCTTTACGAAGTAGCTTCACCTGCAACTTCGGCCTTGAACTTGAGTCCTTCCCTAAGTGATGGTGAGACTCATGACTCCTCTTCTTGTGCTTCTTTCTCGAAGACCTCGAAGCATGAGCCGAAGACGACTCCGAGTGCGACCACGAACGAGACCTCGACTTCGAACGCCGAGTTCGTGACTTCGAACTCTTTTTCTCCTTCTTGCTCTTCAATTTTGCCACAAGGAGTTTTGCTTCCCTCTCACGAAGAGCCTTCGGAGTCATCTTCTTGCAAGAAGAACAGTCCTCGACGTCGTGGTCGGAGCTCAAGCACCAAACACAGCACTCATGTGGATCGGTGATGGACATCATCTTGCCACATTCTCCACACGCTTTAAAGCCAGTCTTCTTCGAAGACATCCCGACAGAAGACAAAGAAACACTAGAATAATCACAAAGTAACAAAGTTACTGTACAGCTACAGACGATCCCTTGAAAACCACGCAGAAAAAGGGAACTGATGTCATCACGCCGGCGTGGGCCTATTATGGTGTCGGTGACGTCAGCGAAGTCGCGCGCGATGCCGTGCCTCTGTGATGTTGTCCACGTCGGTGCGAAGCTACAAAAAGAATTTCTGAATGTTGCTGACCAAGGGGATATACACAAGGTGAGGAATCCACTGGCAGATGTATCCATCAGAAAGTTTCTGTGTATAATTGTGTCAATCATTGTAGGATTCAGAATATAAAACAGTTTAAATCTGTCAGAAAGAGTTGAAAGTTTCCTAATAATTTTTTGTCTGATCTAAAATTGTTAAGGACACATAGTCCAGCTGGACTAAGTTATTTATATCTGAAAGAAACAGGTTAGTATTAGATTCCTTACCTTAGAATATCCCCAGGCGTCAGACTGGATCCGGAAAATTTTGCGTAGCAGTAACCCTGCGCGTCGGTAGGAGTGGTCTGCGGCTCCACGCCCGTCATCGGCGTCGTTGGTGCCGGGATGACGTCGTCGGAGAACTTAGACGCCGCCCTCTCACGCTGACGTCAGTTCTTCTTTTTTCTGCGCCAGCTAGCGCAGGTCCGGAGAAAGAAGTACCGTAGTCACTTTTTGACTAAACTTTTTGATCTTTTTGATCTCTTCTCGAGTCTTCACGACTCTCGGTGCCGGTAGGGAATGCCCGGGTTCAAGCCCTCTACCGACTGCAACCGACTGATGTCGGTTACCGATCCCAACTGCCGGTGCCTGTATTGCCTTGGGGCCGACCACGACGACCGGTCGTGCCCCGACTGCCTGGCCTCCTTGACGTCGAAGGCTAGGTGGGAGAGGTCCCGCAAGCGCCTCGAGCTCCGGCAGTCGACTCCGCGCCGTTCGAGGTCCCTGTCCAGAAGGGGGTCGAGGAACCGGTCGCGGGCCACAGTCATCGAAGCTCGACCGGTCGACACCATTCGTCGGGCTCCAAGTCCTCAGGTAAGAGGCATAAGAAGTCGAAGAGATGCCATCGCTCTTCTGACTCTCCTGGAGTTCTGGACTTTTTGGTTCCGTCCAGAGGTGTCAGGGTACAACACCCAAAGACCCCGGAGTTCCACCTGCCTTGGTGCACAAATGAACAGAAACACGGGCTTCTCGATGGTGGCGTCAAAGACCAAAGGTTTATTACTGCAGGGACACAGAAGTCACAGAATCTACACACGGGCAGAGACTAGGAGCCTGTTCGATTTGTACAAAGTAGGTTGCTCCTTATATACGGTTTTTTATGCTAGGGGCAAATTCTTTACATGTAATACATTCCCAAAACCTTCGTGTCTAAAACAATAAATATTTGGTGTTACACAGGAACCATCGATAATATCTGGGGCCAAACATTGCGAAGAGAGGGGTTCCCACTAGTTTGTCACAATTCCCTGTCAATATTGCATTCAGGACCCGGACCGCCTCATCGTAAAGTTCGTTACCTCCCCCTAATAAAGATTCAGAAAGAAAGAAACAGAGCCAGGTGTGGGAGATAGAAAAGTGGGATAAGGGATGTTTGTGGGTTGTAAATGGGCAAGGCTACCGGCTTCGGCCGCCTAATCATGATCAGGTACAATGGACACGAAGACCAGTTTGGCAGGGCTGGCCTCGGGCAGAGGAGGCAGCCTTTGTCGAGTCATGCAGCTACAGCGTGATCTGGTTTAAGGTGCACGTGTCATGTAAGAGGTGAATCTCCGGCTAAGGCTACGTGTCCTTAATCAAAGTGGAGTGAATGAAGTGATCCGAGGCTATTGCATATGTGAGGGCAAGGAAACACAAAACACAAAATGGCGGCCATGATCTAAGATGGATGCCGTGGGTATATCAGAAATGTGTCAATGGAAGGAGTGCTCTTGCTCGTAGCGTAGCGAAAACACTAGGATATACTAAATGGATCATTTGCGGTTCACTGATACCAATATTAGGTATTTCCGACAAACTTGAAAACACGGGTTCAAGTCGTCACGGAACCGTCACGGAACCTCAGACCCTCCTTTTGCCCTTACATAGGCAATTACTCAGTCTATGTCAGAATCTAGTTCTATGCTCATCAGGTCAGTGACATGTTGTTGTATCATCATCCTTTCTCGTGTCTTTTCTCCAAACGCAGGTGGTTTTCTGAGACAAGTCGCAGCACAAAGACTACACAGAGCAGGACCACACTGGATAATCAGACAACATGAGAATAGGAATACTAGGATGACCCCAATGACCATTAGAACCTTCCATCCCCACGCTGAGATCAGAGTCCAAAACCACTCCATGAAGGACCAGTTTCCCTTGTCTACATGTATGGAGTCTGAAATCTTGTGCAACTTAGAGATCGCCTCATAGACTGTTGGAGCATTATTAGGAATAAAGACACAGCAGCTCGATTGGATCATTCTGCATACCCCACCTCGATCTGCAAGTATAACGTCTAGAACCATACGGTTCTGCAACGTCATGAGCCTATCCGCCTGAAGCTCAGCTGTCAGATTGCTAAGGGCACCAGCAGTTTCGGTGATAGTAGATTCAACTACCCGTGTTAGCTGACGTATGTTTCTACTATTGGCCATAGGCCCCCAGAACGGAAGGAAGCCTTTGAAAAAGTCTCCAGCTTCCTGGCCAGCGGTATCTTCCTTGCTGAAGACACCTCTTGCTACTCTTGTTCTGTGGTAATCGGGTGAAGCAGTGTATGTCGGAGGCAATAATCGAGCAATATAACATGATCCTGAGAAGTCGGCAGGCAACCATGTATAAGCTCTGTCTCGACAAATGAAATAAGTACCCCTAGCAGTGAGAAAGGCAGGGGAAGAGTTAGCCGGAAACACATAAGTCTCTACGCACTCACTCCTCCCTAGCTGAGCTCTCGGATTTCTCCCATTACCTTGCAAACAGACCTGACCTCGGTGAGGTACGACCCAGATTGGAGTTGAGCTTTTACGCTTGCTTTCTCCTAAACTAAGGCGATACTCTGAAGTATTCCAACTTAAATATACTCGCAATTCGTCTCTAGGGTATGATGGAGTATTATTGACGTCCTTGACCATGTCAATAATTCCCTGGACTAAAGCTTTGTTAGCAGAGTTATATTTAGTGGAACGTGGTGGACGTGGAGGATAGGTTTCAAGGGCATAAGCAAAGATGGTTTGGAAGGCCTGAAATGATCCATTATAGCTGTACGGTAAAACCAGATAGGGAATACCTTTATCCATAGTGTGGGGTATCAAGCCACATACCCAGCAGTCTGTAGTGTTAACTACCAGTTGGTGTTGGTGCAAGAGCTGTACGAAAGTGTTGTTGGTGAATTCTGAGCGTCTGGCTTGCTCATGTTCCGGAAACGGGTGAAAAGAGTGTATAGAGGAAACAGTAGAAATAACAGGGTCAAGGGGAGGTACTGTAGAAACTGGAACAAAAATCAAATTTATGCTAAAGACGATTCCACCCACCAATGTTGCTAAAACAATCAAAAATGTAACAGCACATTGCATCAAGAAACATTTGCTGTGAAGAATTCTATTAAGTCTGTTTCTGCGAACGTAAATCACATTCTTTCGTTGCAGCGCAGGAAGCTCCATCTTCTACAATCCGCTCGCGACCACTGATGATGTGTACGTAGATGAAAATGCCTCTATCAGCCCTGGGAGTTCCCAGAACTAACAGAAAGATCGACCTTGTGTCAGACCCCTGCAAATTCAAACTAGGCACACAGCCACGACCCTACGGCTACCCAGACGGCAAGGCAATTTTAAAAAACAATAAACAATAGCAAACTTCCTGGCTGAAGGCAAAAGGTCAATATATATAAATATATCAAAATCACAATATGCAGTTGCCTGCTTTATTAGTCCTTTTTATGGCTTCTAAGGTTGTATCTCTTCTTCGCTGGTACTGTTTGATCGGAAAATAGTGTATTACTAGCAGTTGTTGCAGAGTTTAAGTTCGCAGATAGCAAAGTTTCTTCTGATGCCGGAGTCAAATGTTCAGTGTTCAAAGGAGTCTTTTCAGGAGGAGAGTCAGGTTTCAAAGTGTCAGTAATCAAATCGGCATCGCTGAAAGGGATAAATTTCGGAATGATTTCAGATTCGGAGGCACCAATTCCCTTCTTCACCCAGTCGTCGTAGGGCAGCGGCAAAGGAACACGCTTTACGTGAGAGGCGTGAATCCAATGCTTACGGCCAGCGACACGTACGGCTGTCCTCGTTGCCAGTAGGACCTGGAAGGGGCCGATGTAGCGAGGTTGAAGATTCTTTGTCCTCGCAAAATTTCTGACCACCACGTGGTCGCCGGGTTTCAGCTGATGCCCTGGACTCTCCGGAGGTTTTGGCAAAGCATCGAAGACCTGTTGATGAATAAGACTCAATTTAGCAGTCAAGTCGTAAAGGTAGTCTATCAACATAGGATATTCAATGGAGCACAATTGTTTAGGCCTTGGCACACCCCAGATATTTGCCGGGCGGCCAAACACAATCTCATATGGAGAAAGCCCTATTCTAGAATGCACTGTTGCTCTTGTTGATAACAAGGCCAAAGGAAGTGCGTCTGGCCAGGCTAAACCTGTGGATGCTTGTATTTTGGCTATCTTAAGCTTGAGAGTGCCGTTGTAACCCTCGACTAAACCAGCAGATTGGGGATGGTTTGCACTATGGAATTTTTGTTTCAATCCTAGACCAGCACACACACTCTGCATAACTTTCCCTATAAACTCACTTCCATTATCTGACCATACGATCCGTGGCATTCCAAACCTAGGGAAAAATTCCTTGAGAAGAATTTTGGCAGTTGATAGGGCAGTGTTGTCTTTTAGTGGGTATGCTTCTATCCACCTGGAAAAAGCACAAACTACCACCAGGACGTACTTTAAATTGTTGCAGCGTTCCATGTGAATGAAGTCTAACTGAATCACTTCGAAGGGGCAGGAAGGAGGAGCGAAATGGCCAGCTGGAGTTGGAGTTCCCTTGCCAGGATTATGCATCAAGCACACCATGCAGTTTTTCACCACTCTCTCTGCACACTTACTGATTCCCTCATTCTTCCAGACCGGAGCTAACATCTTACATATCCCTTTAGAACTTATATGCGCAACTCCATGTGCCATCGTCACTACTGCAAGCACATATGCATCAGGCAACATCCAACGCTGCTGTTCTGTTAAATCAATCCAACATCCATTCGAGTCCAACTTGCCCGTACTTTCTCTCCATACACGTTTCTCTTCCTCAGTCGCTTCTTTCTGAATCTCTTTCACACTTTCCATAGTGTCCTCACACATTCCAGACTCAGCAATCCATCTTGCAGACGTAGCAACGTACATTCTACTCATCGTGTCTCTAGCTGTCTGCTTAGCAGTTTCATCAGCAAAGGCATTCCCACGACCAACATCATCCGTGATTGCTTTATGAGCACTGCACTTCACAATCGCAACTTCAGTCGGCAAGGTTAGAGATTCCAACAAGTCGTTAACTAGCTGACCATGTTGGATCTTAGTCCCATGGGACGTAATGAAACCTCTTTCTCTCCACAACCGGCCAAAACTATGGGCCACGCCAAATGCGTACTGACTATCTGTAAACACATTCACTCTCTTTCCCTCAGCTAAAACACATGCTCTCGTAAGAGCTATTAATTCTGCAGCTTGGGCAGAATTCTGACTCACTCTTGCAGTCTCCACAATCGTCTTCAAAGTCGTTACCGCATAAGCAGCAGTCACATCACCATTCTCCAATTTAAAACATGACCCGTCCACATACAGCGTACCATCTGGGTTGGATAGAGGAGTATCTTTTAAATCGATACGTCCTTTTGTCTCTTCCTCCGTTTTGAAATAACAGTCATGTGGCTCAGAATCACTCGACTCTTGATCAGTCGGCAACAATGTTGCTGGATTCAATACATTGCATCTTTTGATCTGAATATGACTCGCTAATAATGTCAGCTCGTAACCAGATAATCTCGCACTAGTAAGGTGTTGTGTCTTCGTTCGGTTCATGAGTGTATCCACTGCATGAGGAACCATGACCACTAGCATATTGTTCATCACCAAACCAGCAGATTGTCGAATGGAAGCTGCAGCTGCCGCTGTAGCTCTCAAACAACTAGGCAACGCTCTGGCTACCGGATCTAATGTTGATGAAAAATACACACAAGGGCGTTGTTTATCACCAAATTTCTGTGTCAGAACACTCAACGCGCAACCTTCTCTTTCGTGAACGTAGAGCGTGAATGGCTTGCTGTAATCAGGTGTACCCAATACAGGAGCTGAACACAATGCTTTTCGCAATTCAGTAAAACTCTCTTGACATTCATCAGACCATGGCACCGGACTCGGAACATTTTTCCCAGTCAAAGCTACCAACGGTTTTGCTAAAAGAGAAAAATTTGGGATCCACTGCCTACAGTAAGAGGTAATACCTAGGAAGGCACGTACTTCTCTCTGTGTGCGTGGAACACTCATCTGCGTAATTGCTTTTATTCTTTCTGGGGTCAACTTCCTTCCCTCCTTTGATAAGAGGTGACCTAGGTAGGTTACTTCTTGGCAGCAGTATTGCATTTTTGAAGGTGACACCTTATGATTCAAATTAGACAAATGATGCAATAGTGAAATCGTAGCTGCTTTGCAAGTTTCCTTATCATCTGCAGCCACTAAAAGATCGTCTACATACTGCACTAGAGCCGAACCTGGAGGAAGGACAAAAGAATCTAACTGACTTTTTAAAGCTTGACTGTAAATGGATGGACTTTCACAATAGCCTTGTGGAGCGCGTTTAAATCTGAAACTGCGACCTCCTAGACAGAAGCCGAAAATATCCCTACTTTCTTCGGCTATCGGAATGCTAAAGAAAGCATTCTTTAGGTCTATAACTGAGAACCATGTAGCTGTAGCAGGTATCAATGTTAACAAGGCAGTAATGTCTGGCACTACAGGAAACTGCGGAATTACAATTTTATTAACTTCTCTAAGGTCTATGACAAACCTATAAACTGGAGGCTTTGTAGGATCAGTTCGTTTCAAAATCGGTAATACAGGACTGTTACAGACATTTCCTCTAGTTTCTTCAACCACACCCTTCTTGATCAAATCTTGCACAATCAATAAAAGTGCACGCTCACCTTCACTCGATATTTTATATTGGGGAATTCTTGGAAATTTCACATTTGCTTTCAAAGTTACTACATACGGTGGAATTTCTAAGAGACCTACATCGTTGGGACCAGTCGCCCAAAGAGAATCAGGGAGTGAACGTAGCTCCGGCGGGAGTGCGTCCATTGACAAGTACATCGGAGAGGTGATATTTTTACCCAGTGTAAGCTGTACCCCTTCCGGAGAACAGTACAATGTCGCATATAGTCGTTTTAACAAATCTAAACCAAGCAGATTTTCATTACAACCTGTCGTCAAAATCAGGGGTGCTTTCAATTGGCACGGTCCAACAGAAATAGACAAAGGACCAGATATCGGGTTGTACACAGGGGCGCCTGAAAAACCTACGGAAACATTTGTTGAGCCAGACAAAGGTGCGCCAGGGAGTTTCGCATGCATGATAGAACTTTTTGCGGCACCAGTATCCAACAGAAACGGTTCGACCACACCTGATGTTGCTACTGCGACATAAGGCCCACTCTGATCCACTGGAACTAATACTACTCCCTCTCTCTGTCCATGGCTGTCCTAGTACCCATTTTGTTGAAAACCCTCTTCTACTTCACAATAATCTTCAACAAGATATTGCTGAGATCTATTTTGCTGAACAGATTGTCCATTTCGTTGATCAAAGTGATTGGAGGGACGATCATTCGTTTGTGGAGGCATAGCACCTCGTCCTCGTCCTCTAGAATTCTGCACAAAACCACCACGACCTCTCTGAGCTGCTGCTGCATTATTTTGCGCTAAGATCGGACATTCATTTTTATAGTGACCCTCTTTCTTGCAGTACGCGCATTGATTCCACTGATATTGAGGTCTTGATGTACTATAATCTGTCCTTTGGTATGAGTTTTGCTGCGTATTAGTCTGGTTTGTGCGAGGCGGATACGCCTGCTGCAAAAGAACTTTAGTTTTTAAATCTTTCGTTTTCTTTTCTGATTTTTCCTTTTCCTCTTTATCCCTATTTTCGTAGTACTGCGCAGTCGCAAGTATTTGCGCTGTCGTAGATACAGCCCACGCACTTTCTGAGTCTTTTAATTTATTGCATAATTCAGGTAACAAATTATGCACAAATTTATCGACAAACAATCTTTGTCCTCCTTCTGTACTCATGTCCTGACCACTATGATCCACAAAAGTCTCCTCGAACCTCGTGAAGAAGTCCGAGACACTTTCGTCTTTCTTTTGCTTACATGCTGACAACTTGTCCCAATTAACACGCAATGCTGGCATCAGAGTCTTCATTAGATCAATTATTCTACCTGGCAGATTAGCAATTAAAGGTTCTGGTTTCGAACCACCTATTTGTTGACCATCTGCTGCAGTGATAGCTGCCCAATCACCACCTAAAGCAACTTGATGATCTTCTCTACGAATTTTAGCCCACACTGGTTGCGGAACTACATTACCAAACAACATATCAATGTCGGCTAAGTTCATTACACAAGCCTCAACTGTCTGTGTTAATTCCTTGTAATATCCGGCTGGATTCTTACGCGGATCTGGCAAGGCCTGTTTCACTGCTAATACTTCTGCTCGCTTCCATGGAATGTGTATCCACACTCGTTGGAACTGCGCTGGAGCACCTGCAATACCAGCATTATCATCACGTGCCACTGCTTCGCGCCAGATTGGAGGAACTTCCCTCATAGGATATTGGCGACTTAGCTTCATTTTACTTTTCTCTAAATCTCTTGGTGAACGAAGAGATGGTTCATTCCTAAAACTTAAAATGAGTTCCATCGCTTGTTTTATTTTCTCACCCACTATCATTCCAGCAGCAAACTCCTTTTGAACCCTAATTAAATCTTCCAAATCTGATTCGACATCGTCTTCTTCTATCTCTTCACGTAACAACGAGCACATCTCATCAAAGACGTATCGCTGTGTTGGTTCTCCCCACTGCATAAATGTGTCTAGCACATCTCTCGTACTATATCTTCTACCCTTCGAAATCCATCTGAGAGCCGTGGAGTCTAAAACTCCCCGTTCTTCAGTACTCGGAAGCTGACTCCGTCTCTGTACAGAGTCAGGAGTAGGAGTCTTAATCAAAGTTTTATATATAGGAGACAGCATATTAGTAACAGAATCAGTGATTCTTCGACGAACAGAAAGTGGAGTTAGTACACTCGCAGACATAGAGAATGCAGTGGAGGTAGGAATAGATGAGGAAGCAGTAGGAGAATCGAGGAAAATAATTTCTGGAGCAGTAGGTACAGAGGTAGGTATAGTGGCTGGCAGTGTAGGAAGAGGAGGAGCTGTAGGAACATTTACATTCACCACAGGAAGTACAGGAACTTGATTCTGGGGAACAGGAGCAGGAACACCAGGTTGTCCAGCAACCGGCAATTGAACATTTGGGACGAGTGGAGCCGTAGCGCCTTGTGCATACGGTGGAGGTGACCGTAACAGATAAGATAGCAGAGGATCGTTTTCAGAGTCCTCCAGTATCTTAGCCATTTTCGATGGCAAGGCGGGATAGCACTTGTCAATCGCTAAGTTATGTTCTCTAATGGCTACATCTATGACCTTCTCACACTCGTTAGCCTGCAACTGTTTAGTCGCTTGCTCTAGAGTTAACTCCTCTTGTTCTCTCTGTTCTTTCTTCAACCTTTTCATTTCTCTCTGTTTGGATTCTTTCCGCCAATAACGGAAGGAATCAAACATTGCCGGCCGGGCTTTCTTCTTGAACAATTTCGCTTCTAAATTGTCGAGAATCTCTTGCTCAAAACTACCATGCAGTGGCCAACTAAGGACACCATCCTTCTTACAATAACGGACCCATATCTCATTATAAGTTATAGGACCCACGCCATACTTACAGTATAAATCATATAGGGGAGTCCCAATCGGAGGAACCAGACAAGAGTCCTCCAATCGTGAGTCACTGTTGCAACTAAAACAAGACAACATTTTCCGACTTACCATTTTCAGTCCGGAACACAAAACAAACAAACACGGAACAAATATGTGCACTCAAACCAAGAACTTAGGCCTACCAAAACGAACTGATGTATCGATACCCAAAACTAAACTAAATAGATTATCGTAACTAGAACAACCAGTGATAATCTGACAAAACCAAACCAAACCAAGAACCGATCAAGGATTTTTAACAATCCTCACAAAAGTAACCAGCTACCTATCACTAAATACTTAACTGAGTCACTGAAGACGTCACCAAGGAGAAACCCGTCACGTTTCGCCGTACTAAGGACTGCACCACTTCGGGTCCAAGACAGGGCGACGGTCAAGGCAACGGCCCACTGCAGCCGTCCTGAACGGGAAACCCTCGTGGAAGAGAACTTCGGGCCACTTTTGCGATATGCCGGGATCGATGAAGTGGGGCGCCTCCCTCAGGAATCTTCACACGAAGCTTCTCGAACTCTTCAGGCTTTTGGACCGGTACCGAATGACGTCGCCCCACGTTGGGCGCCAATTGGAGTTCTGGACTTTTTGGTTCCGTCCAGAGGTGTCAGGGTACAACACCCAAAGACCCCGGAGTTCCACCTGCCTTGGTGCACAAATGAACAGAAACACGGGCTTCTCGATGGTGGCGTCAAAGACCAAAGGTTTATTACTGCAGGGACACAGAAGTCACAGAATCTACACACGGGCAGAGACTAGGAGCCTGTTCGATTTGTACAAAGTAGGTTGCTCCTTATATACGGTTTTTTATGCTAGGGGCAAATTCTTTACATGTAATACATTCCCAAAACCTTCGTGTCTAAAACAATAAATATTTGGTGTTACACAGGAACCATCGATAATATCTGGGGCCAAACATTGCGAAGAGAGGGGTTCCCACTAGTTTGTCACAATTCCCTGTCAATATTGCATTCAGGACCCGGACCGCCTCATCGTAAAGTTCGTTACCTCCCCCTAATAAAGATTCAGAAAGAAAGAAACAGAGCCAGGTGTGGGAGATAGAAAAGTGGGATAAGGGATGTTTGTGGGTTGTAAATGGGCAAGGCTACCGGCTTCGGCCGCCTAATCATGATCAGGTACAATGGACACGAAGACCAGTTTGGCAGGGCTGGCCTCGGGCAGAGGAGGCAGCCTTTGTCGAGTCATGCAGCTACAGCGTGATCTGGTTTAAGGTGCACGTGTCATGTAAGAGGTGAATCTCCGGCTAAGGCTACGTGTCCTTAATCAAAGTGGAGTGAATGAAGTGATCCGAGGCTATTGCATATGTGAGGGCAAGGAAACACAAAACACAAAATGGCGGCCATGATCTAAGATGGATGCCGTGGGTATATCAGAAATGTGTCAATGGAAGGAGTGCTCTTGCTCGTAGCGTAGCGAAAACACTAGGATATACTAAATGGATCATTTGCGGTTCACTGATACCAATATTAGGTATTTCCGACAAACTTGAAAACACGGGTTCAAGTCGTCACGGAACCGTCACGGAACCTCACTCCCCGATGCTCGCGTGACGTGGCCGGGGGTTCAGGCGACACTGCCTCCGCGGCTCCGCCGGAGCCGAAGGCGCCGCGGCCAGCTCCATACCCGCCGGTCCCTGGGCTGAACGCGACGCTGGAGGAGATTGAGGCCTTCATCATGGCCATGAGGTCCCTCTCTCCTCTGTCGGGTCCTGCGGTGCCTCCGGGCCCCGCGGCCCCGTCTGGGAGTCCAGGCGGGCCGGGTACTCCGGCCCCGGAACCATCGGCGACTTCGATCCCGACGCCGCAGGCTCCCGCTGGATCCGATTCCGAATCCGGGTCGTCGCTGGTCGACCTCACGACCCCGCCTGCGCCGACCCCCAGGGTGTCGCCCCCGGCACCGTCCATGCACGCCGCCGTCCCTGATCCCTCTCTCGATCCGGATCCGGCGTCGGACCGGCGTCGACCAGCGCCGCATTCGACGCCGGTTGAAGAGCATTTCTTCTCTGATCCGGCTCCATCCTTTCACCCTGAGTTTCAGGAGATGGAGGACGAAGGGGATTGGGAGGGGTCTGAGGACCCTCTGACACATGAATGTCCTTCCAGGACTGGACAGAGGAGCTAGGGGAGGCCAGTGGTCGTGATACCTCCCCTGACACTGGCTTTATCTCCTCTCCTACCATGGCTACGGAGGAGGGGTCTGCTATGTGTGGTGCTGACGCAGGCAGCCAAGGCCTTGCCGCTTACCCTCCCCGTCGCTACTGTGAGGTCTAACATCCTCACTGAGGTCCTAAATCCGCAGACTGGCGCTCCAGAGCCTTTACTGCCATTTAATGAGGCTCTCATGGACGTCCTGTTGGGCACCTGGTCCAGGCCCGCTACAGCTCCCCCTTGTAGATAGGAATATCGTCAGGCACCACCGCCCAGCTCCGGGCGACCCTAGCTTCCTGTCCACCCACCCCACCCCCGAGAGTCTGGTTATCCAGGCCCCTACTTTCCAATCCGCATTCCCGACTGCAACCCCTGATCAGGAATCCAAGAGGTATGAACAGTTTGGTAAGAAGCTATTCTCGTCCCTTAGCTGCCGACTACGATCAGTCAACACCGCTTGCCTCTTGGGCCGTTATACCCACTCTCTCTGGGATACGGTTGCCGCCATGCTGCCAGAGTGTCCGGAGGGGGCCCGGGCAAAATTCGCTCAAGCCCTCGCGGAGGGACGAGACGGAGCTCGGTATTCTATATGATGTGGGCTTGATACCACGGACTCGCTCGGCAGAGCGATGTCAACGACGGTGATGGTTCGCCGTCATGCCTGGCTGACGTCCGCCAACTTTTTGGCCGATGTCCAGAACACCTTCATGGACATGCCGTTTGATGGCAGCCACCTCTTTGGTGGCAAGGCAGATCATGCGCTTGAACCTTTCAAGGACTCCAGGGCTACGGCCATGTCCTTGAGCCTCTCGGGGCAGCATCAGCAGCAGTCTGCCTTTCGCTCCTTTCGTGGCCAAGGAAGGGGCGCCCCCACACATCCTGTCAGCCATGGGCCGCAGACTAAAATCCAGCGCGGCGGCGGACGTGGTAACCGCCGTGGCGGTGTCAGGGGACAAGGGCGTGGCCAGTCCACATCTACTCCCGCAACATCCGCCTCAAAGCCCTCCTAGTCCGAGCTTTCAGGCCCATTTAACGCCAGTGAGGGGCAGGGTCCGCCATCACCTCCTTCACTGGTGTACCATCACTTCGGACAGGTAGGTGCTGCCAATCGTCCGAAGGGGCTACTCCCTCGCCTACGAGGCGACCCCTCCAGCCATGCCACCGCAGTACCACCGCTTGTCGGGGGATCACTTGCAATTTCTGCAAGAGGAAGTTTCGGCCCTCTTGGCCAAGGGGGCCATCGAGCGCGTTACTGGGCCAGAAGTAAGGTGTGGTTGCTATTCTCACTACTTTCTGGTTCCCAAGAAGGGCAAAGGGGGCCTACGCCCTATCTTGGACCTACGGAACGTGAACGCCTTCCTCCGGAAGGAGAAGTTCAAGATGCTGACTCTGGCTCAGGTATTAGCTGCCCTGGACCCCGGAGACTGGATGGTAGCGTTGGACTTGCAGGACGCTTACTTTCACATCCACGTCCTGCCGGCACACCGGCGTTACCTGCGGTTCACGGTAGGCCACGAGCACTTTCAGTTTACCGTGCTCCCCTTAGGCCTTACCAGCGCCCCACGGGTGTTCACGAAAGTGATGGCATTGGCCGCAGCTCATCTGCGCAGGTTAGGGGTTTCAGTCTTCCCCTACCTCGATGACTGGTTGTTGAAGGCGGGCTCGCCCCAGACAGTCATCAGACACCTCCAGACTACGGCCGACCTCCTACATCTGCTGGGGTTCTCCAACAATGTGCCAAAGTTGCACCTGTGTCCCTCTCAGAAGCTCCTCTTCATCGGAGCGGTTCTAGACTCGGCGCAGTTTCGGGTTTCTCCTCCCGAACAGCGGGTTCAGGATATTCAGGGTCTGATTCCGATCTTTCAGCCGTTATCCCGAGTCTCAGTAAGGTTGACGCTGCGGCTTCTGGGGTTGATGGCCTCCTGCATCCTTCTAGTGAATCACGCCTGGTGGCGGATGCAGGCTCTGCAGTGGGACCAGAAGTTTCAGTGGGCCCAGCATCAGCGCAACTTGTCCGACCATGTCTTGATCTCGGGGGGCACTGCAAGGCTGTTGCAGTGGTGGCTCACGGACCGCGATTGGGTCAGCGGCAGATCCCTCTCCCTACCAAAACCGGAGCCCGTAGTTGTGACGGACGCATCCCTCCAGGGCTGGGAGGGCCCCATGGGAGAGGCGGAGATCAGAGGACTCTGGTCTCCGGCGGAGTCCCGGCTCCATAGCAACCTTCTGGAGCTGCGGGCGATCCGGGTTGCACTGAAGGCATTCCTCCCCTCTGTCCGGGGGAGTGTAGTGCAGGTGTTTACGGACAACACGACCGCCATGTGGTGCTCCAACAAACAGGACGCAGTGGGGTCGTGGACCCTATGCCAGGAGGCTCTGTGCCTCTGGCAGTGGCTGGAACATCAGGGCGTGACCCTGGTGGTTCAACACCTGGCAGGTTCCCTGAACGCCAGGGCGGACTAACCCAGCCGTCGGTGCATGATGGATCATGAATGGCGTCTGAACTCGGACGTGGCGCAAGGTCTCTTTCAGCAGTGGGGAGAGCCTTGGTTATATCTATTCACCACAGAAGAGAACGCGCAACGTCATCAGTACTGCGCGTTGGAATTTCCAAGGCGGCACTCGCTCGGAGACGCTTTTTGTCGCAAGTGGAGCTGCGGTCTGTTGTACGCCTTTCCGCCTATACCACTTCTGCTCAGAGTGCTGAAGAAGATCAGGCGCGACCGGGCCCAAGTCATTCTTGTGGCTCTGGACCGGGCATGAAGATACTGGTATCCCGAGCTACTCAGCATTAAGTATGGGCGAATTTTGCGAATCTCGCGTTCGCGAATTTTGCGGATTTGCGAACTCGCAATCCGCAAAATCCGCGAATTCTCGCAAATTTGCGGATTTTTTTTTTTTATGTTCGCACAGGTTTCTGCAAGTTCGCGAGGGTTTTGTACAATTTCGCAAATTGCGAAATTGTACAAAACGCGTGCGAACTTGCAGCAACCCGTGCGAACACAATTATATGAAGAGAAAGAAGCTCCTGGTCACAGGAACAGCACGGGAATTGCGCTCATGAAAGTCAAGGATGCAAAGGCCTCTACCCAGCATCACAGCTGATTTTCCACAGTAGATTTGGGAAGAGGCACACCTGTCCCGCCTCGAAGACGCTCATGATTGTTTTTGGGCTAATGAATGAGTCACTGATTTTGAGCATCAACTAGTTCGAGCGACCATGCAAAGGCCGCCCTCTACCCAGCATCACAGCTGATTTTCCACGGTAGATTTGGGAAGAGGCACACCTGTCCAGCCTCGAAGACGCTCATGATTGTTTTTGGGCTAATGAATGAGTCACTGAATTTGAGCATCAACTAGTTCGAGTGACCATGTGTGTGTTACTATGCAATCGCCCTGAAGGGCGCAGGGGTCCCTTGAGTGACCTGTGTAAGGCTGTGCCTGTAACTATTTTACAATGGCACCAGCAAGCTGCCAGCGCCGTTGTAAAATAGTTACAAAGTTAGCTTGCACAGGAAGCACTTAGATAAAATAAAGCAGCACCTGCTTCGTTTTATCTAGTGGTTCATGTGCAAGCTAACTTTGTAACTATTTTACAATGGAGCTGGCAGCTTGCTGGCGCCATTGTAAAATAGTTGCATGAGTGGGGGTTCAACTTTTGAACCCGTTACGCTCGCGGATTTTTTTTGCAGATTTTGCGGGAAATCCGCAAAATTCGCGGATTGCGGATTTCCCAAAAATCCGCAAAATCCGCGAGCGTAACGGATTTCCCGCTCATGCTTACTCAGCATGTCATTCGATCCCCCGATTCATCTGCCTCTTCAGGAAGACCTTCTGTCGCAGCAGCAGGAGACGGTCCTCCACCCGAACCTGTCCAGCCTCCACCTCCAAGCATGGAGATAGAGCGTCGACAGTTGAGGCCATTTGACTTGCCTCCTGAAGTCTGTGATGTTATTCTGGCAGCCAGGCGTCTCTCCACAAAATCGGTATACGTCTGCAGGTGGAACAAATTTGTGGCGTGGTGCACAGCAAAGGCTGTGGATCCACTCTCTGCCCCTCTTTCTGAGGTTCTCCTCTTTCTTCTTTCTCTTGCCCAGTGGGGCTCTGCTCTGGGCACTATCAAGGGCTATCTCTCTGCCATTTCCGCCTTCTTATGGCTACCTGATCAGCCCTCTTTGTTCATGTCCCCAGTTGTAAATAGGTTCTTAAAGGGCATCACTCATATGTTCCCTCCTGTTCCTTTCGTGATGCCTCAGTGGAACTTGAACCTTGTTCTTACCTATCTGATGTGCGCTCCCTTCGAGCCACTTCATAACTGTTCTCTTCTTCTTCTGACTCTTAAGACTGAATTCCTGGTTGCCATCACCTCTGCCATGAGAGTGAGTGAGGTCCAGGCCCTTTCTTCTAAACCTCCTTTCCTTTCTGTCCATCCAGACAAAGTTGTGTTGTGGACATCCCTCTTTCCTGCCCAAGGTAGTCACAGCCTTCTACATCGGGCAGTCCATCACTTTACCCACCTTCTTTCCGCCTCCGCTTCCCTCGAAAGAGGAAGAAAGGCTCCACTGTCTAGACCCAAACCGTGCAGTCTCCTTCTATCTTGATCTCACACGCCAGTTCCGGGTGCATGACCAACTCTTTGTTGGTTGCGTGGGCGTTAAGAAGGGACAGGCGGTGCACAAACGGACCATTTTCCAATGGGTCGTCTTTTGCATCAAGGCTTGTTATTCTATGGCTAAAAAGGAGCCACCTGTGGGGCTACGTGCCCATTCCAATTGGGCCACGGCAGCTACTACTGCCCTGGGTCGGGGAGTCCCCTTGCAGGACATCTGTCAGGCAGCTACGTGGGCTACGCTACAAACGTTCGCAAGACACTACTACCTGGACAGCCAAGTCTGGAGAGACGGCTTTTCGTCAGGAAACAGTAGTTAATATTAGATTCCTTACCGCTCCACCCATCCTCCCCGTTCTGCGAACCGATATCTAGGGTTAAGGTCATCCCCTTTTAGGGCCCTAGTTTCATGGCACCAGTGTTGGTTTTTATCATGGCTCTGCGTTTCTGGAGCGGAAAAGCTGTGTATAAGAACTGACGTCAGCCCACGAGGGCGGCGTCTAAGTACTCCGACGACGTCATCCCGGCGCCAACGACGCCAACGACGGACACGGAGCCGCAGACGACACCTACCGACACGCAAAATTTTCCGGATCCAGTCTGATACCTGGGGATATTCTAAGGTAAGGAATCTAATACTATCTACTGTTTCTTACAGATATATCGTTACCGAAGGTAAGTAACTTGTGCTTTACGTCAATTATTGCACAAGATTCCAAACATGAGTATTACATTTATGGAAAAACAAAAGGCGCATGTTGTTTAAACATTTTTTTGATAAGGTGATAGAGAACCCAGGTGAAATAACCATAACCCAACATCTAGAAGAAGTGACAATGGAATGAAAAAAATACAGTGAATTTATGAGATTATTGGTTTTTGAAGGAGGTCTAATGATTATAGAGACAGATTGAGAAGGAGCAACCAGAGTGCTTAAGGTGCCTTTGCCTAAAGACTGTCCTTTCCTTGGTGTGGATGACATTTCAACCCTATAAGGGATAGGAGGGTCTCATCAGGACTGCGATGACCTGGGGGGCTACCCCTCCCCTCCCCCAGTAAGGGACAACACAAATGTGGCAATTGCATGGCCTGTCAATATACTGCCAATACTAAAGAGTACATACATGGAGAAGTGAAAATGACTTTACAACAGCACACTAACTGTGCTTCAAAGAACGTCATTTATTGTATCTTGTGTTTGTGTGATCTAATATATATCGGACAAACAACGCAGCCAATTAAGGCCATAATTGGACAACACAGAGGCACGATACAGTGACACATTGACACGTCTCTCCTTGTACAACACTACACTGAACAACGTCAAACACCGGAAGATGTAAAATGGCAGATTATAGAGCAAGCCATACTTCCACCAAAAGGTGTGGATGTCCTCTCAATTTTACAGAGGTTAGAATGTAATGGATCGATAGATGAAATTCTATCAGACAAGGTTTAAACACAAAGGAAGAATGGTGCAATTTTGTAACCTTGATGAACTGCCCCTCCTGATACAAACACTATACACCTCACGTCTGATAACAAAATATGGCAAATGTAAACCACACTAAGCTACTGCTAAAAACGGCAAGATGTCCCTTTGATTTTACAGAGGATCAAGGAATGTAACTCTGTCATAATGTCAGACTGGTTTAAAAACAATAAAGGAATGCTGTAACTCTTGTAACCCTCATAACCTGAGTGCAATTCTACCTGCCCAGTATACACATTTGCACTCTTTTTGAAAATTAGTCGTATAAGCAAATATAAATCACTAGATGGGACAATGACTACGTGAAATTGGATGACATAATATATAATTTCGTTTTTATGTCATGTTTTTGTATGCTGAATTTTGTTTGTCTGTCTAGATATGTATATGTATATAGAATTAATGATGATTAAAAAAACAGAAATGACTCTTCTGAACCTATTATGTTGACAACTTATTTTGAAATATGTGTACACAATTAAGGATGAATCAAACAAGAAATAACTTCTCTGAACGCACTATTAACATTTATGTTGGTAATCCATTATGAAATAATCTCAAATTCCTTGTTGTAAGAATGTTTACTGTGGTATTTAAAAGGGCATCATTAATTCTATTGAGATTAAAGAGAAACAAACAAAGCCCCATTCTCCCCCGGTCACCATGATTACCGGGACGGGACTCGAGCGTTTAGTAATTTTTCCAGCTTGAAGAAAATTAGTGCTGCAATTTTAGCCAAGTAAGATTACTTCCAGTAGTACCACAGGCAGTCTGGTGACCCAACACTAGATATAGCTTAGTGCAACAGCGACCAACGAGTCTCCGACTGAGAGTGCGTCTTGAGGAGAACTGGCCAGACCGTTGTTCACCTCTGACTGCATCGAAGGAATTCCCGAGTTTTGTAGCGGGGAGGCTCTTTGAATGTTTTTAACTTGGTAAGATTAACCGCCCACCTCACATAACTCCCACATGCCCTGAGTAGCAGCATTCATAATCAGCGGCGGCTGGCGACATTTGAAAGTGATGCAGCGTAAAAGTGACGCCTGAGTGCACCACAGCCAGCGAGCGCAGACAGCAAGCCCGAGCGACATAAGGGGGGTTCGGAGAGCATCTCCCCCGAGAAATTGTTTTTAAAAGATTGGGCAAATGATGCATTTTCAAGCAAATTTGAGAAAGCAAGAAGGTTAATAAAGCAATTGTGAAAGTGTAGTTAGTACATTGCACTTCTCCATTCTGGAACTGACCCTAAGGCAATGGTAGTAATGTGCAGAGAGTTAATATGCCTACTGCAAAGAACAACGGGCCCGATTCACAGAACTGACTTAAGACAAAATCCTAAACTTACTACTTTTGGTATTCACAGAAGTTAGGATTTTGTCTTAAGTTTGTCTTAAGACAGACTTAAGACAGACTTAAGTTAGGATTTTGTCTTAAGTCTGTCTTAAGTCTGTCTTAAGACAAAATCCTAACTTCTGTGAATACCAAAAGTAGTAAGTTTAGGATTTTGTCTTAAGTTAGTTCTGTGAATCGGGCCCATAGCATGCAGATCACAAAAAGGCCATATAATGTAAATAGTTCAGTGGATTGATGCTTTTGTTGGAGTCATTCTTTTGTTACTTGCAGTTTAAAAGTTACCAGCCTAAGTTAGTGGATAGAGCTAGTAACTTTCATTTGAGAGCTGCATAAAAATTGCAGGGCATAGGTTAGAGTGTTATGATTTTTTTTCTCCCGTAATTCATTATCCTAATGTTGCGAAAAAGGGTGCATTTGGCTAGAAATTAATTCTCATTTGTATAGTCAACACAACCATGGTGTTACAACTGGTTTTAAATTATATGTTTGTGCTGCTCCAGAACAAAGTCAGTCTTAAACTATACTGCCTACCATTATGGATGACATGTGACACCTGCACCATGTAGTCCACGTTTGTTTAATGTAACATTCCATATGCAATGATTTACGCACGTATGCCATTGTCTCTGTATAATGTGTGTGTATGAGATGTAAATGGCTCTGAAATCCAACACTACACAGCATTCTAATACAAAGAAACACATCTGAGAGAGGGGCTATGTGGAGATGAGGGAGGAGGCTATGCAGGAGCATAGTAGATGCATAGAGACAAGAGAGTCCCAGATGGATTCGCCTTACAATGATTGCATGTAAAGATGATGCTTGTCTTAGCTCACTGTAATTCAGTTTATGCCTTGTACAGTGGCGGCTCCCCCATTGGGGCGTGAGGGCGTCACCCCACTGCTTTATCACGGTGGGAGAAGGCAGAAACATAAACGATAAAAACAACCATTTATGTTTCTGCCTTCTCGCATTGCGAGAAAGCAGAAGTGCTTCTGTGCTTGGTTGGGGGCGGTGGGTGGGTGGGCGGTCCTGCCCGAGGGCAGGGGGAGTGGTGTGCCCACTGTTTTGGGTACTGACTGGTTAGTAGGCCCTGGAGCCAATCAAACAGGCAGTACCCACAACAGTGGATAAGCCACTCCCCCAGTCCCTCGAGCGGGACCGCCCACTCTCTCTTTTTCTCTATGCAGAGAAAATGTCCCGGATGAGGCGCTCTCCTGAGGCGCCTACCAGCATTGTGATTGGCTTGCGTTGCTTAGGGGAGGGAAGCTGCATGCTGGCTTCTACCTGCAACAGGAACACGTGGACCCACCATTACAGCTTGACCGGCCTGGAGCGGAGGCGCTGTGCAGTACCCCGGCACCTAGATATGTTTTATTTTAATTGTTTATTACTCCCCACCCGCGACCCCATTTCCCTCCTTCGAGCATGCCGCTTCTATGTAATTTGGGTTGACTACTGTAGTCCGAATACTGTGCCGATGGATCTGAATAGATTGCCTGGCTTGCAGAAGCTTTTGCTCGTGTAGTGGAAATAATTCCTTTTTAATCCCGCCACGAGAACAAAGAATCATTTTGAAGAATTCTGCCACATTCTATTATCATCCATATTAAGTAACTTTTTACACAGTTGATGCCCCCTGCAGGTTTGGAGCCAGAGTGTAAAGTGTTTGTGGATACACGTATGTGCCTAAAAGAATGTTTTAAATGTGCAGTGGCGGCTGGTGAGATTTGAAAGTGGTAAGGCGTTAAACAATTCTCGTACAGCACTGTAGTTCCCCAGCCTAAAAATTGTTAATTTCTCTTATGTGACGAAACTGGCAAAAAGTATTTTATTTTGTGTTTATATTAACTTTAAATACCATCTGTTTATTTTGCCTGTGCACGTGGTGCCCAATTAGATTCCATTTGCTTGCAATAAACAAAATGTAGAAAAATAACACTGCACCTGCTTGCGAAGGACGTATTAGTAGCTCTGCCACCTATGATCAAGAGAGCACGATCAGGAGGTCGGCGCTTCTCTTACAACGCCTCCAAATTGTGGAACTCCCTCCCCCCTGATCTCTGTGCACAACCTAATCTTCTGGCATTCCGAAAATTTCTGAAGACCTGGCTGTTCCCGTAAGCTTCCCCTCTTGATTCCGCCTGTACTTCTGTTCAGCGCTGGAACGCTTACGGGCAGCCATGCGCTCTAGAAATCTTCTAACATTAACATTAACATTTGCCCGTGTGTTCAAATTATGTATGTCCTCAGCTGTCAAAAACGTTATAATTTTTGCATTTCAAAAAGGGCATTACGGTCACCCCAAACTGATCAACACCCCCTACTCAAGAATAGCACCCTTGAGGCTGACTATTTTCATCCCTGCTACACTCGTACAGGCGAGTCGTATTTTATAAAGTAAGACATAAGAATACATAGATTTTTGATAGATACAGTCGTCAAACAGTGGGGTTTGACGATGACCTCATATGCTGACGACACACAGCTGGCGGTGACACTTAGTGGAGACCCTGAGGTGGAGGCTCCCAGATTCCCAGCGGGTCTTGTGGCAGTAGCAAGCTGGCTTCGCACCAACTGCCTTCAGTTGAATGCCACCAAAACTGAGGTGTTGGTATTAGGGAAGCACGCTGAGCTGTGGGGAAACCAGTGGTGGCCACCAGAGTTGGGCGTCACTCCGATTCCAGCCTCTGGAGTGAAAAATCTAGGCATTTGGCTGGACCCTGCGCTCACTTTTATGGATCATACCAAGAAGGTGGCTGCCACGTGTTATGGCATCCTGCGGGGCATAAGGCCTGTCTTAAAGTATTTTGATCCCCCTACCAGACAGCTTGTGGTCCAGGCATCAATTTTATCTCGGCTGGACTACGGCAGCTCACTGATGTTAGGGATGAATCAGGCGGAGGTCTCTAGGCTCCAAAGGGTGCAAAACGCCACGGCACGGGCCATTGTGGGCCTTCCCAGACATTGCTCCGTGTCTGGTACCATCGTGGCCCTACACTGGCTTCCGGTCAGACAGCGGATTAAGTTCAAAGCACTGTGCCTGGCCTTTAAAATTTTGAAATCTTCCTCGCCGCCGGCACTTGCCAATTTACTCACTCCTTATATTCCTCTGAGATCTTTGAGATCTGAGGCGCTCCACCTGGCAGTTTGCCCCCGTTTTAAATTGAGCAGAATGGGCGGCCGTTCCTTTCGGGTGCTCGCGGCAGGGTTATGGAACTCACTTCCGGTGCGCATCCGAGCTCTTGATGACTTGCTCGCCTTTAGGCAGGCGATTAAAACCTTCTTGTTTCCCGTTTCCGAATAGTTGTCCCTTTCTTTTATTGTGTGTTATGTTATAGTGCCTGTCAAAGCGCCAGGACGCCCCTTTGCTGGGGTAGCTGTGCGCTATAAAAATATAAATACCATAACATAACATCTGCCAGTGGATTCCTCACCTTGTGAATATCCCCTTGTGTCAGCAACATTCGGAAATTCTTTTTGTAGCTTTGCGCCGACGTGGACGACGTCACAGAGGCACGGCATCGCGCAACTCCGCTGACGTCACGACACCATAATAGGCCTACGCCGGCGTGATGACATCAGTTCCCTTTTTTCCGCGTCGTCGACGCTAACGGTTTTCTAGGGATCGTCTGTAGCTGTTCAGTAACTTTGTTACTTTGTGATTATTCTAGTGTTTCTTTGTCTTCTGTCGGGATGTCTTCGAAGAAGACTGGCTTTAAAGCGTGCGGAGAATGTGGCAAGATGATGTCCATCACCGATCCACATGAGTGCTGTGTTTGGTGCTTGAGCTCCGACCACGACGTCGAGGACTGTTCTTCTTGCAAGAAGATGACTCCGAAGGCTCTTCATGAGAGGGAAGCAAAACTCCTCATGGCATAATTGAAGAGCAAGAAGGAGATAAAGAGTTCGAAGTCGCGAACTCGGCGTTCGAGGTCTCGGTCTCGAGAAGGAGGAGTCCTGAGTCTCGCCATCACTCAGGGAAGGACTCGAGTTCAAGGCCGAAGTCGCAGGTGAAGCTACTTCGTAAAGAAGCGGTGGCTTCGGCTTCGGAAGCCCAGGACTCCGAGGGTGAGGCTTTGCGTGTGGATTCGCCTGAGTCACCAAAGCAGCTAGCGAATCCTTCTCCGGACCCGTCCCATCCTTCTGGTCAGGAGGATGAAGGTGAGGTGGAGGAAGTTGGAGAAGGCGAGGTTCCTTTGCCTGCGGGTTCGTCGACCCTGGTGCAACAGCCTGAGGAGGAGATCGACGTTGAGACGACCCCGCTGGCTCGGGAGCAACCTGGGGGCCCTTATTCAGCCTTTCCGGCTCCAGGTCAGGATCCATCTCAATTCCTGAATGCCATGTTTGGAGTTTACTCCAGGGCAATGTACCCCTCTGGTGCACCTGTTGGTCCCACGGGTCCATTGGCGTATAACCTGGGTGTCCACCAGGCTTATGCTCCTGCGCCCTTTATGCCTTTCATGCCGGCTCCAGCACCGCATTGGCATTTCCCGGCGCCGCCGAAGCCTTTGACGCGGAAGCCTTCGACGCTGAATCCATCGACGCTGATTCCATTGACGCCGGTGCCCATGACTCAGATGCAGAATCCCTTTCGGCGTTGGGTTAAGCTGCCTCGCCCGACTTTGGGTTCGACGCCGGCTCCGGCTCCGGCGGAGTCGGTCCTGGATCCGTCGACTTCGTTCATGAAGGAGAGGTCGAGGCGTGAGGCCCAGAGACTTCTGGAGGAAGAAAGGTATTGGGATGCAGACATGGAGGAAGGGGAGTTACAGGATTCGGAGGATCCTTTTGATGACCTGAGAGAGGCCAGTGGCCTTGAACTGTCTCCTGAGTTGGATTTGGCCTCTGTGTCAGACGTGCTTTCCAAGGATGTGACACCTTAGCACGTTGTAATTAAGAAGGCTGCAGACTTGTTAAATATTACTCTGCCCACCGCTGAATACAAGTCTAACATTCTGAGGTCCTTCACTCGCCTTCCTCCGTTATTGAACCAATGCTTCCATTTAATGACGCGTTGGCTGAACCCATTTATGAAGTTTGGAAGAAACCTCTGACAGCTCCTGCTGTTTCAAGGGCTGTTGCGAGGAGGTATAGAGTGGCACCTGGTGACCCAGACTTTTTGTCAATGCACCCCCCGCCGGAGAATTTGGTTGTGCAGGCTGCCTGCTCAAAGAAGTCAACAGGTGCTTTTCCGCAGGTTCCTGGGGAAAAGGAGGCAAGGAAACAAGACCAGGCGGCAAAGAAAATCTTTTCATCAGCCAGCATGGCGCTAAAGTCTTCGAATGCAACTTGCCTGATGGGTAGATATATCCATACTTTGATGGATTTCGTCAAGCAGTTGGTGCCTAAAATTCCTGAGAACGATAGAAAGGATTTTCAGGAGGTTATTTTTGACACTCAGGCTGCGGCAAGGCAGGTAATCTAGAGTGGGCTGGACATGGCTGATTCAGTGGCGAGAGTGATGGGTTCATCAGTGGCCACAAAGAGAGCTGCATGGTTGAAATCTTCAGAATTCTCTAAGGATGTTCAGTCTGCTTTGATGGATTTGCCCTTTGATGGGTCAGGATTGTTTGGTAAAAAGGCTGACGCTGCTTTAGAGCGGTTTAAAGACAGCAGAGCAACAGCAAAGTCTTTGGGCCTTCAGACCAGGGGCTCATTTGGAAAACGATTCAGAGGATTTGGCAGATCATCCTTTCGGGCCTACAAACAATCGCAGCAGCAGCCGCAGCAGCAGCAGAATACGCTGTACAAGTCATACAGGGACAGACAGAGAGCTCGTCCTAGAGCTTGCCAAGCCTCCTCCTCCTCCTCTTCCCCTTCCCAGCCCCCTGCCACCACAGCAAAGCAACCCTAGATCCACCATTCAGGATCATGTGGACACAGTGGGGGGCCGGCTTACCCATTTTCTACGAGATTGAGAATTGATTACATCGGATCATTGGGTTCTCAATCTCGTGGAGAAAGGGTATGTTCTTCCCTTTCGGGATTTTCCCCCCAATTACCCTCCTTGCCAGGGTTATTGTTCGGAGGACCACCTGTTACTCCTGCAGGAAGAAGTCCTGGTACTGTTCAGAAAAGGTGCAATAGTGGTGGTTCTGGAGCAGGAGAGTGGTCAGGGATGCTATTCCTTGTATTTTCTGATCCCCAAGAAGGATGGCAGACTTCGTCCAATCCTAAATCTCAGGATCTTGAATCTTTACCTGAAGCAGAAGAAGTTCAAGAAGCTCACCCTTGCACAGGTTCTTCAAGCGTTGCTGGAAGAAGACTGGATGGTGTCAATCGACTTACAGGATGCGTATTTTCATATTCCCATCCTGAAGTCGCACAGGAAGTATCTCCGTTTGCGGTCCTTCCGTTTGGTCTTACTACTGTACCTCGAGTCTTCACCAAGGTGATGGCTGTGGTGGCTGCACATCTCAGAAGATCGGGGATACCGGTATTCCTGTATCTGGACGATTGGCTGATCAAAGCAGAATCTCCAGATATAGTGCTCCATCATCTGCAGGAGACAACTCAGTTGTTTCACAGGTTATGTTTTTCGATAAATGTACCCAAATCTCACCTGGCGCCCTCCCAGCGCAACCTGTTCATAGGTGCAGTACTGGACACTACTGTGTGTCGTGCATTCCCTCCTCCTCGAAGGATTTGCGACATACAGGAAATGATTCCTTTATTTTACAATGGAGCGATCGTTCCCGTCCTGAAGGTCCTTCGCCTGCTCGGTCTGATGACTTCTTGCATTCTGTTGGTCAACCATGCACGCTGGCACATAAGGGCACTCCAGTGGTGCCTCCGCAGGCAGTGGTATCAACACAACGGAGATCTCAGGGATGTCTTGGTGGAGCGTGGAAGGAAATCTGTCACAAGGAAAGCCTTTTCAACCACCTCCATCGGTGGCCACAGTGATATCGGATGCATCCACTCTAGGGTGGGGTGCTCATCTGGGGGATCTGGAGGTGAAAGGTCTTTGGTCTCCAGAGGAAAGGTTGCTTCACATCAACCTTCTAGAATTGCAGGCAATACGTCTGGCGCTCAAGGCCTTCCTCCCTTCCCTTCGCGGTCAGTCAGTTCAAGTCCTGTTGACAACACGACCGCAATGTGGTATGTCAACAAGCAGGGAGGAGTGGGGTCACAGTGTCTCTGCAGAGAGGCTCTGCATCTCTGGTCTGGTTCAGGATCATCAGATTTGTCTGATGGCAAATCATCTGGCCGGAGTTCTGAACGTTCGTGCAGACAGTCTCAGTCGGCAGTTCTCCCCTGACCACAAGTGGAGGCTTCATCCAGAGGTAGTTCGTCACGTCTTTTGGACTTGGGGGACTTCTCAGGTGGACCTGTTCGCCACTCGCGAGAATGCAATACCTTCTACTGGATCCTCCTCCTGCGCTCTGCTGTTGCATTTATTCTCATCCTTCTTGCAAGCATGCAGAGGGCTGCCATTTTGAAAAACGTACGAGGTCTCCAGTGCCATTTTTGAAGGGTTTCAGATAGTTTACACCTGTTTTTTTATTTTTTTTGTGTTTCATCAACTTTACCTCCTGGTTGAGATTCCCCTTATTCTGCTCATGCTAAATAGCGATTTTGATGAAATTCGGTATTTGCGAATTTTGATGCATTTCATTGCAATTCTTTATTTGCTAATTGCTATTGGCACGCGCAGTTGATGTTTTCGCTATTTTAAAATTGCTAATTTGTCATTCTGTAAATTACCGGGGGCTTTTTTTGCGATTATGTAGTTTTTTTCGCTATTTGGGTTGATGCATTGGAATGTGTTGTTTTGCGCTCGGTAACGCCCTATTTTAACGAATCACAATTTTAGCAAGTTCGATTTTGCTTGATGCATGGGCCAGTTAGATACTTATCTATGAGGTTATGACATGATTTCTGTACCCTGACTCACAGGTTGAGATTCCTGAGTAACTTTCATACAAGTATGACAAACCAAAACCATTTAAGGATACTAGCAGGGAGGGGATTGTTGTAAATAAAAACAACTGATTTATCAAGACATTTTATTTTTAACTCACTGTGAAGCATGAGGTGTGAGGGAAGCCGGTTTCAATAAAATGCCGCGGTGCACGGCACGGTGCCAAGTCCTGAACACAGGCCTGGATCGACGCAAACACGCTTTTGGCCTGTTAGCACGTACTTAGAGGGGCCTGCAATGCCGATGCGCACTAGAGGATGGTGATAGCTCTTCTCCACTCTCCTTATGCACAGTGCTGTAACTGGCGCTGTGCATTAGGGGAAAAGATGAAAAGCATTGTGACTGCATATCACATTTAAGAAACATGACCAGTTGGAGGCCACCTATCATAATTGCACAGGAGGAGCGGCCCTTTCGTGACACTGCTATGTACACTATAGCCTACGATGCAGGGCAAATCACGTACACTGCTGGTGCCTTAAAAAAATCTGACCTTGACTATTGTAGCCCGGCTCCTGAATGCTCATTTAATACGCGCCAATATCTATGGGTCCGGTTTGCTAACTGCAAACTCTCCGGTGTGAACACCACATGGCTGCTTAACTGCACGTAAATGAAATAAATCTATACAAATTTATGAATATTAATTACAGCTTAGGTAAAAGGGAAAATAGTCACCTACCAACCTGTATTCTTTTGGGCCTACACTTTAACAATCCCAATGAAATTTGCTCACGTTCGGCTGCATAACGCTTTCAAAAGTGAAAGCACACAACACACGAGGAAAGGAAGGAAGGGTGCAGACAGCTGCACCCCTCCTACAGCCCGCCCCCTCTCGTGATGACTGGTAATTGTTGCCACCCACTACTAGTTCTGCCTCTCAGCCTGCCCCGTCCTCTGCCATTGAAAAAAATGTAGTTCTGCAAACGCCTCCCAGGGCAATTTTGCAGAGCGCCCGAAAAGCAGATTTATCCTCGCATTCTAACTCGGCACACCCCCTGCAATGATGTCACTACTGTAGCTTGTGCCTGCAGGTCGAAAGATGACCTCGTCCTGGCAGGCAAATTCGCAGCAGGACATCTGCAGTTTATTACAGCTACAGGATTGAAAATGATAAAGCAGCCAGCAAGTAACAATTTAATTTCAGTTGCTTGGCTTTTAAATTCTTTTCTTGCCTCTCACCTCAGAATGGCAGGGCAACGCCCCTTTTGCTCACTAACACCAGCTGCCCCTGCTACTTTGCCACACTTGCACTATGTTATCTGCAAGCAAAACCTATGAGGAAGTCTAATTGTAAATGGAAAGGTTTGTGACTTCATGTCACACTCCTACATAAAACTAATGTTGACATTGACACCCAGCCAATGTAGGCACAACAATCTATTCTACATCATACCAAAGTGCCCATACTCCCTAGACAATATGCAATCCATGTCATACTATCATCATTGTATATTTACATAACGAATTGAACATGAAAGACAGTTAACAACAAGTCAATTTTTGAAACACAGGAATATGAAAAGAAAATTAGAACCTGCTTTATTCAGCATATATGGATCTGTCCAATAAGTAAAAGGCTACTGGCCAGTCTAAAAGAGTTTCACATGTGGCCAACAAAGTTCTTGGCCATCAACACCTGCCTACATTTGTCCTGCAAAGGAACACTTCCCCCGGGAGGGGCATCTAGATTACAGGCCAGGCACCAAAAAGGACAAGACTAGGGAGGACTGGGTTGGTCTTTGGGAGGGCTGGAATTAGGAAGGGGGACAACATCAGTGGTAGGCCTAGATAGAGGGGGTAGACCAACATCAATGGGAGGCCTAGATGGAGGAGGGAGGTGGGCTAGGCTTCAGGATATTGGGAATTTTGTACTGCTGAATGGTTTTGAAGGGAATAGGGAGGGTTGTTGGTTTTCTGGATCTGGATTTTTCGGGTGTTAAAGTACTGGGCCCTTATTTATGAGGCCTTGCGTCAGTTTTGCGCCGCCAGTGCGTCACTTTTTGTGACGCACCAGCGGCGTACAAAATGCGCCTTGTTGCGCCATATTTAAAAAGTGACGCATCTAGGTAGATGCGTCACTTTTTAAACCCCTGCGCCACATTATACCTGCGTCAGGTATAATGTATGCAGTGAGGGCGTTCCCCCGTAAAAAGCCTCGTAATAGTGACGCAGTGAAATCTATGAGATTTCACTGCGTCACTTTTAGGATGCTGTTGCATCAAAATCTTGCGTCTGCCTCACAGCAGGCGTAAGACTGACGCAAGCCCTTTCACATGGGGATTTCCCCATGTGAAAGGACGCATTGCTGGAGTTGCGTCACTTTTGTGACACACTCCAGCAATGCGTCACTTTTGCGCTTACAGATGCGTCAGAAATACTGACGTATCTGTAAGTCCTTGCGACATGATGCGTCATACATTAAATATGACGCATCATTGGTGTCGCAAGGAGTGCGCAGTGAAAAGTGACGCATCGCTGTTTTCACGCAGCGATGCGTCACTTTTCATAAATGAGGCCCCTGGAGTGGGATGTGGAAGAGGAACTTTGAGTTTCAGGAGGGGGTGGGGATATTTTGGAAAGAGGAGCTTTCCTTTTTCAGGAACCTTGGGGGGTACTCTTCTTTTTTGTAGGGGGCTGGCTTGGTGTTTAGGGGGATGTAGAAGGATTTGGCAGGGGTGCCAGGGTCCTTTTCTTAGTTTTGGGAGGGGGTTGGCCTGTTTGGGTAGGGAAGAGGTCAAGGGCAAAGTGGAGTTTTTGGGCAGAGTGGGTATGATGAGAGGCAAGGGTAGGGGCTTTGGTGGCAGAGTATGAAGTATGTCTGTGGTGAGGTTCCGTGACAATTGTAAGTGGTGTTTTCGACTCACACGAATATGGTCGAGTCTAGTATCTATGAACCGCAAATGACGAGTTTAGCAAGTGTGCGCAGTTTCGCTGTGCTAACTTAAACCGTTCGTTTGTTATGTGGGTTTGTCATCTGTATCCACGGGTTCCATCTTAGATACGGCATCCATTTTGTCTCTTGCCCTCAAGTAGCCAGCGAACGGACGCTGTCCGCTTCGCGACCCTGGGACTCCCAAGATATTTGCGGAAGACACATGTTCTTTGAAAGTGTCTTTATGACGAGGGGGATGCTACTGTAAGGCAGATGGCGCCGCTCGAGGCTCATCTTGCCGCACGGGCTTATTGTCTCAGTTGTGCATCTCATTAGGCACGTCCCTTTGATGCCTGTATCTCGTGCTTCTCGACACTCCCCTTTTACACCCTTACCGATCTCCCCACTGTCTCCGTCTTCCTCTGCACCTGTCTTCGTTCCTGTTTCGATCTACTTTACTGCTGATTGGAATTTGCTAATGGTGGGAAGATGGGTTTTTACAGTTGGGAACCGCCAAATGTTTCCGCACTTATGTTCCGGATCTTGTGTGTTTCAAAGTGATCTAAGCGACCCCTCTGAGAGCGACTTGTGGGAACCAGGTTGTAAACTATTGTGTATCATGTTATCCTATGGGTAGAAACTGTATAAAAGGAGCGATCCACAAATACAATTTGAAGCAGTCTCCCCGAACTACACTCGATGTACTTCTTGTGACTTCTGTGTTCCCTGCAGTAAATAAACCTTGACTCTTTGACGCCGAAGGAAGTGTCCCGTGTCTCTGTGATTTGTACGCCGGAGCAGGTTACCCACGAAGGTTTCAGGTGTTGTGCCCTGGCACCGCTGGGTCCAAAGAACCCAGTCCTTCAGTTGGCGCCCAACGTGGGGCTGCATCAGTGGTACCGGTCCAAGCCTGACGATCGTGAGGAACTTCGTGTGAAATCTCCGAGGGAAGGTGCACCCCGCTTCATCGATCCTGTTGTCGAAATAAGTGGCCCGAAGACTTTTCCCGCGAAGATTCCCGCCTCCTAACGGCTGCGACGGACTGCTACCCTGACTGTAGACCTGTTTTGGCGCCTGGCGTAGACCTTGGTATAGCGAGACGATAGACGGGCCTTCCTGAGGACGCCATTGATCTTTGAGTTAAGTATTTGTGGGTCGCTCCCAGAGTTCTTGGTTGTAGACACTTTAGCGAGTGTCTTTGTTGTAGACACTTTAGCGAGTGTCTTTGTTGTAAACACTTTAGCGAGTGTTTTTGTTGTAGACACTTTAGCGGGTGTCTTTGTTGTACACGCTGTGTGAGTGTTTCGGTGACACTTTGCTAGCGTACTTTGTTGTTGTTGTATTTGTTTGACGACTGCAGCCGCCAAAGACCGAGGGTTTAGTTCTTTGCTGGGACTTGGTAAATCCCGAAATCCCGTAACCCTTGAAGTTTGTGAAACTCGGCTAGTGTGCAAGATGCCTGGTCGCAGTACTTTGTTCAGTTGCTTTAGACCTTGTGGTGCGGATTCCCTGCTGGAGGACTCGTGTCCGATACCTCCGGTTGGAACTCCTACATATGACTTATATAGCAAACATGGGCTAGGCCCGATTGCTTTTAACGATTATTGGATCAAATATACAAAGAAAGACGGCGATCTTCGTTGGCCACCTCACGGTAGCTTCGAAGCGTCGATCTTAGATAATTTGGAAATAAAGTTGTTCGAACGTAAATCAAGGCCGGCCATGTTTGATGCCTTTCGGTTCTGGCGCAAAGAAGCCCGACAGAAAGAGATCAGACAAAATAAACGTAGTCAGCGAGATACTGTTGCTACTATAGTGAAGAAAGCTGAGCAGTTTCAGCGTGATAAGGAGGATAAGGATAAGGAAGTGTTTGAGAGATTACAGCGTATGTCCATAGACAAGTGCTATCCTGTTTTGTCTACGGAGTCGGATAAGAAGGAAGAGGCAGTTGAGGATTCTTTAATGTCCTATCTTATGAAGTCGCCACCTCCGTACGTACAGGGTACCGCAGCTCCTGTGGTCCCTGCCGTACCTGTTCCACCAGTTCCTCAACCTGCACCCGCTCTTCCGACTGTTCCTGCTCCTTTGCCTCTTTCTATTCCTACTGCTCCTCCGCTTCCACATACTCCTGTTCCCGCTACTGCTCACGCTACTGCTCCTGTGTTGTTAACCCCTGTTGCTGCTAACGTCTCTACTCCTTCTCTTGTTAGTCCTGTGTCTTATTCTTGTCCCTCTACCCGTAATCGTGATTCTCCCCTTGCGACAAACTTCTTTCAGTCGCTCGGACCTGTTTTTGGGTCTGCAGGTTCTGATGGTCCACAGAGACGTAGCCAGCTTCCTGGTAATAGAGAACGTGTTGCGCTATACAATATGGCGATGGGTTGGATGATAAACCCTGTTAGAAATCCACCTCGTGTTGTCCTCGAAACGTTTGATCAATTCAACATACCTACTCAGAGATATGTGTTTGATGAAATGTGCAAGTTCTTACATGATCAGATAGCGGCCAATGCGCCTGACGAGGTGCTGACCGCCCTGTCTGAACTCCGGCTTCAGTTCGCAACTGGACTGATAGTCGATACTAATGTCCGACGTGCTATTGAACGGTTGCTATCTCTTCGTCCCGCTCCTATTCCTCATGCATTGTTCGTTGAGGACATTGAACAACGAGATGGGTCTGGCCAATATCCTATGCGAGAAGTTCCGCCAGTTTGGGTACCCGCTGATAATACTAATGCTAATGCTCCAATACCAGCACATTTCCAGAGAGTGTGGATACACCTCCCTTGGAAACGATCGGAAGTGCTTCAGGTGAAACAAACTTTGCCTGATCCTCGCAAAAATCCTGCGGGGTATTACAAAGAATTATCGCAGCTCGTAGACGCTACGATAATGAATCTGGCCGATATCGACATGTTGTTTGGCAATGTCGTACCGCAACCGGTATGGGCCAAGATTCGTCACCAAGATCACGCGAATGAATTAGGTGGTGATTGGGCTGCCATTACAGCGGCAGACGCTGGACAAGTGGCTGCTACTAAACCCGATCAGTTGATTGAACTTCTTCCCCAGCGAATCATTACGTTAATGAAAACGCTTATGCCAGCTATGAGGGTAAATTGGGACAAGTTGTCAGCCTGTAAGCAGAAGAAAGATGAGAGTGTTTCAGACTTCTTTACGAGGTTCGAGGAAACATTCGTCGATCATAGTGGGCAGGATATGGGTACTGAGGGTGGACAGAGGTTGTTTGTGGATAAATTCGTATCGAACTTATTGCCCGACTTGAGCCATAAATTGAAAAATTCAGAAAGTTCATGGGCCGTTTCTACCTCAGCTCAGATATTGGCTACGGCACAATATTACGAAAATAGAGAAAAAGAGGAAAATGACCGTGCCGATAAAAAGACGAAAGAGCTGAAAACTAAAGTGTTGTTACAACAAGCATATCCGCCGCGTTCTAATCAGAATGCGCCTCAGCAGAATAGATCGCAGTCGCAATCAAATCGATCGCAGCCGCGTAATGATTCATCTTTTCAGAGATCTTCGTTGGGGTACAACCAATGTGCTTATTGTAGACAGGAGGGACACATTAAATTCAATTGTCCTGCTTTAAATGACCGTAGTGGTGGTAATTCGTCTAGAGGAGGTCGTGGTGGTGCACAGCACGCATCACGTGGTAGAGGTCGTGGTGCTCAGAACGACTGTTCTGATAACTCGTCAAATTCTAATAATTGTTTCGACCAACGTGGATCATCGCAAGGACGATCTGCGCAGTACAATGTAGACGATTATTACGTCGATCAGGGAACTGACGATAGTAATTACTAGGACAGCCAAAGACAAGGAGAGGGAGTGGTATCAGTTCCGGTTGATCAGGGAGGGCCTTACGTCGCAGTTGCTACATCGGGCGTCGTTGAGCCTTTTCTGTTGGACACTGGTGCAGCGAAAAGTTCTATCATGCATTCGAAACTCCCTGGCGCACCTTTGTCTGGCTTAACAAATGTATCCGTTGGATTCTCTGGCGCCCCCGTTAGCAATCCAGTTTCGCGCCCTTTGCCCCTTAAAATTGGGCCTCGTGAGCTCGAAGCTCCGTTGATTTTAACCACTGGTTGTGGTGAAAATCTTTTGGGTCTGGATTTGCTTAAACGTTTGTATGCAACTTTGTATTGTTCTCCTGCGGGTGTAAAGCTTACGTTAGGAGAGAGGGTAGTCTCTCCCATGTACTTGTCCCTCGATAAGCTTCCACCGGAATTGAGTTCTCTTCCTGCATCTTTGTGGGCGACGGGTCCAAACGACGTGGGCCTACTTGATATCTCCCCTTATGTTGTTCAGTTGAAATCGAATGTGCGATTGCCACGTATTCCCCAATATCGTATCTCCCTTGATGGTGAACGAGCTTTGTTAGCGATCATCTATGATTTGATCGAGAAAGATGTCATTGAAGAAACTCGGGGAAACGTGTGCAATAGTCCTGTACTGCCCATTCTTAAACGTACTGATCCTACCAAACCGCCTGTTTATCGTTTTGTTATCGATTTACGGGAGGTGAATAAAATTGTGGTTCCTCAATTCCCTGTTGTGCCTGACATTACGGCGCTACTGACTCTGATTCCAGCTACGGCTTCATGGTTTTCGGTGATTGATTTGAAAAATGCGTTTTTCAGCATCCCGATTGCCGAAGAGAGCAGGGACCTTTTCGGTTTCTCTCTTGGTGGACGTAGCTTCCGGTTCAGACGCGCTCCTCAGGGCTACTGTGAAAGTCCATCGATTTACAGTCAAGCTTTGAAGGGTCAACTAGATGCGTTTAGGTTGCCGGTTGGTGCGGCTTTAATCCAATACGTCGACGACTTATTGGTGGCTGCTGATACTCAGGACATTTGCAAAATTGCTACAGTGTCGTTGCTGCAACATCTCTGTGAGTTAAATCACAAGGTGTCACCTTCTAAACTCCAATATTGTTGTCAAGAAGTAACCTATCTAGGTCACTTATTGTCAAAGGAGGGAAGGAGATTGACCCCAGAGAGAATTGCAGCGATTGCGCGCATGGCTGTGCCACAAACTCAAAGAGATGTGCGTGCCTTTCTAGGTATCACATCGTACTGCAGGCAGTGGATTCCTAATTTTTCATTGCTAGCGAAACCATTGGTGGCTCTTACGTGCAAGGATGTTTCGACTCCTTTACCATGGACGGAAGAATGTCAGAAAAGTTTTTCTGAATTACGTGATTCATTGTGTTCGGCTCCTGTGTTAGGTACTCCTGATTACAGCAAACCGTTCACGTTATATGTTCACGAGAGGGAAGGTTGTGCTTTAAGCGTCTTAACGCAACCTTTTGGTGGTAAGCAACGTCCATGCGCATATTTTTCCTCGACCTTAGACCCAGTAGCTAGAGCATTGCCGAGTTGTTTGAGAGCAACTGCGGCAGCTGCGGTCTCCATCCGACAATCAGCAGGATTGGTCATGGATAATATGCTTACGGTGATGGTTCCGCATGCAGTCGATACTCTTTTGAACCGTACGAAAACTCAGCACTTGACGAGTGCGAGGTTATCTGGGTACGAATTGACGCTCTTGGCAAGCCACATTCAGATAAAACGTTGTAATGTCCTAAATCCGGCAACTTTGTTACCAATTAGTGCAGAGTCAGATGCAGTAACAGAACATGACTGTTACTTGCGGACAGAGGAGGAAACAAAAGGTCGTGTGGACCTTAAAAACACCCCATTGGAAGACCCGGATGGCATCCTGTATGTGGATGGGTCATGTTTTAAATTGCCGAATGGTGATGTGACTACTGCTTATGCTGTTGTGACGTTGAATACTGTTGTTGAGACTGCGAGATTGAATCAGAATTCTGCCCAAGCTGCAGAGCTGATCGCTCTTACTAGAGCATGTGTATTAGCAAAAGGTAAACGTGTGAATGTGTACACCGATAGTCAGTATGCTTTCGGTGTAGCGCATAGTTTCGGACGATTGTGGCGAGAACGTGGTTTCTTGACGTCACATGGCACGAAAATACAGCATGGCCAGCTTGTGAACGATCTTTTGGATGCATTGACTTTGCCTGCTCAAGTTGCAATTGTTAAATGTAGTGCGCATCGTAAAGTGACGGATGATGTTGGTCGTGGTAATGCGTTTGCAGATGAGATTGCTAAGGAGACTGCCCGGAACCTTAGCACTCGAATGTATGTGACGAATTCGGTTAGGTGGCCTACAGAATCAAGTATGTGTGAGAATACTATAGAGAGTGTGAAAGCAATTCAGAATGAGGCCACCGACACTGAAAAGATGAAGTGGAAAGAAAGTACGGGAAGGTTGGATGTGAATGGTTGCTGGATTGATTTGTCAGATCAGAAAAGATGGATGTTGCCTGATGCGTATGTACTGGCCGTTGTGCAAATGGCACATGGGTTAGCACATATTAGCGCGAAAGGTATTTGCAAGTTGTTGGCTGATGTGTGGAAGAATGATGGAATTACTAAGTGTGCTGAACGTTTGGTGAAGAATTGTATGGTGTGTATAATGTACAATCCTGGCAAAGGAACCCCAACTCCCCCTGGCAGTTTTGCTCCTCCTTCGTATCCCTTTGAGGTGATCCAATTGGACTTCATCCATATGGAGCGATGCAATAACCTGAAATACGTTTTGGTTGTGGTTTGCGCATTCTCCCGATGGATCGAGGCCTATCCCCTCAAAGATAATACTGCTTTGTCTACTGCGAAAATCCTACTGAAGGAATACTTTCCTCGGTATGGAATGCCTAGAGTCGTGTGGTCAGATAACGGAAGTGAGTTTGTTGGAAGTGTGATGAAGAGTGTGTGTAAGGGCCTTGGAATTAATCAGAAATTCCATAGCGCCAATCATCCCCAGTCAGCTGGATTGGTTGAAGGTTACAATGGTACCCTTAAATTAAAATTAGCGAAGATTCAGGCTACGACTGGACTTTCGTGGCCTGACGCTTTGCCTCTAGCATTACTGTCAACTAGGGCGACTGTACACTCCCGAATAGGGCTTAGTCCCTATGAAATAGTGTTCGGCCGTCCTGCGAATGTGTGGGGGGTTCCTAGGCCAGGTATATTCGTTGATCTTGAGTACCCGATGTTGATTGACTACTTACATGACTTGACTGCTAAACTGAGGTTAATTCATCAACAGGTTTACGACGCCTTGCCGACGCAGACGGAGGGTCCAGGCCACCAGCTCCAGCCTGGTGATTGGGTTGTCACCCGAAATTTTTCGCGCAAGAAGAATCTGGACCCCCGCTTTGTTGGACCTCACCAGGTGCTTTTGGCCACGAGGACTGCCGTTCGTCTCGAGGGGCGGAAGAATTGGGTACATGCTACCCATTGTAAGCGAGTCCCTATTCCTTTGCCGGCAGACCCGTGGGTGAGGAAAGGCATTGCGTCAACAGAAGCAGCGACATTGCCGGCGTTTGTACCTTTCAGTGACGCACAACTTGTTGGTGAACACTCAGTGCAGCAGAAAGCCATTGTTGGAACATTGTCAGCAAAAGACTCAAGACCAAATAAACAAACTGATCAACAGGACGCTGTCTCCTCAACGGATCCTTTGTTTGACGAGCAGACACGTCCCGGGAAACATCGATATTCTTTGCGTTCTCATACTAAGGACAAATAAATTTTTTTCTTGCTTTGCTGAAACTGATAACTGCAATATCTTCGTTTCCCCTGATCAACTGTGAACAATTCGTATCATTGAAAATTGTTTTGTATATATATATATATCAAGCTTCTTCCTTGTATCTTTTTCCTTCCACAGCTGAACTATTTGTGCTAAATAAATACATATTGTGTATTGAGGGCCGTAGGGCCGCGCGCGTACTTCCTTCTGGACAGTAGGTCTTGACGCTAGGTTAAAGGCCGTCGGTTCCTAGGAACTCCTGGGAATTGACTATTGCTGCACAGAACGAAGTGCGTCAAGAAACGTTGCGGACGGTCGTAGGGAAATGGCATTTTTGAAGCTGAACGATTTGGAAGGAACGCAGGCGTATAGAGTCAAACTGCAGAAACTTAGTCGTACGAAATGTTTTGTATCCCAATTGTTTGTACTGTTTTTAACTGCTTCTGCATTTTTGGCGGGTGGGGTGTATTACACTATGTCTTACTTCTTACTTCCTACCCCTACTCCTACTCCTTACCCTAACATTACTTCTACTGCTTCTCCTCATTCCTTTCATATGTTACCAGAACACGAACAGGCTAGACGTGTAGAATTCCGCAACAATTCCTTTATCCAGCTCCTCCATCAGCATCAGTTAGTGGTTAACACTACTAATTGTTGGGTGTGTGGGTTGATGCCACATACTACGGGTAAGGGAATTCCATATCTGGTGTTACCGTATAGTTCCCAAGGGTCAGCTCGAGCATACCAAACAATGCTTCGAAGCGCACTAGGTTTCCACCCCTCTCCAGAACGTTCCCCCAAACCGGGTCCTACCTCATGGCAGTGGGTGGTATCGATGCACTAATGAAAAGCAGCTTAAAAGCTCGTCTCCAATATGGGTCGTACCCCACACTGGTAATTTTTGTCTTGTGGGTCGTGGCTCGCAAGCCTCACTTGGAGTAAGTGCTTGCACTGAAAGTTACGTTCTGTCAATGTCCCCGATCCCTGTGCTTCTGGCTGCCAAGGGTACGTACTTCATCTGTCATGATCGTGCATACACATGGTTGCCCGCAGACTTCATGGGCTCATGTTTTGTTGCAAATCTGTTGCCTCCGACGTTTACTGTAGATGCCGATTATCATAAGACTAGAGTTGTACGAGGCGTAATTAGTGAAGAGGATACTGCCGGTCAAGAGGCAGGAGACTTTTTCAAGGGTTTCCTCCCGTTTTGGGGACCTATGGTTAATAGTAGGAACCTGAGACATTTGACTCGAGTGGTAGAATCGACAGCTAACATTACTGCCAGTGCCCTTGGTAATATCACCACAGAACTTCAGGCGGAGAGACTTATGACATTACAAAACCGTATGGTTTTAGATGTTGTCTTAGCAGATCGCGGTGGGGTATGTAAAGTGATCCATTCGAGCTGTTGCATTTTCATTCCAGATAATGCTCCTACTGTCTATCAAGCCATCTCGAAGTTGCACAAGATCTCCGAATCCATACACGTGGATGTAGGGGATTGGACGCTACTTGGTTGGTTTTGGGGCCTGGTGTCGACTTGGGGTTGGAAGATTCTGACGATCATCGGGGTTGTGGTAGTGTTCCTGTTCACGTGTTGCCTTTGTGTGCAGTGTGGTCCTGCCTTATGTGGCCTCTGTGCTACAACGTGTATGAGACAACCATCTGTTACCAAGGGGACTCGGTTGGACAGAGCTATGCTACAACGACATCTTGATGGTCTGATGAATATCGAGTATGATTCCGACTAGTGCTTGCCTACATGAGGGCAAAAGGAGCGTCTGAGGTTCCGTGACAATTGTAAGTGGTGTTTTCGACTCACACGAATATGGTCGAGTCTAGTATCTATGAACCGCAAATGACGAGTTTAGCAAGTGTGCGCAGTTTCGCTGTGCTAACTTAAACCGTTCGTTTGTTATGTGGGTTTGTCATCTGTATCCACGGGTTCCATCTTAGATACGGCATCCATTTTGTCTCTTGCCCTCAAGTAGCCAGCGAACGGACGCTGTCCGCTTCGCGACCCTGGGACTCCCAAGATATTTGCGGAAGACACATGTTCTTTGAAAGTGTCTTTATGACGAGGGGGATGCTACTGTAAGGCAGATGGCGCCGCTCGAGGCTCATCTTGCCGCACGGGCTTATTGTCTCAGTTGTGCATCTCATTAGGCACGTCCCTTTGATGCCTGTATCTCGTGCTTCTCGACACTCCCCTTTTACACCCTTACCGATCTCCCCACTGTCTCCGTCTTCCTCTGCACCTGTCTTCGTTCCTGTTTCGATCTACTTTACTGCTGATTGGAATTTGCTAATGGTGGGAAGATGGGTTTTTACAGTTGGGAACCGCCAAATGTTTCCGCACTTATGTTCCGGATCTTGTGTGTTTCAAAGTGATCTAAGCGACCCCTCTGAGAGCGACTTGTGGGAACCAGGTTGTAAACTATTGTGTATCATGTTATCCTATGGGTAGAAACTGTATAAAAGGAGCGATCCACAAATACAATTTGAAGCAGTCTCCCCGAACTACACTCGATGTACTTCTTGTGACTTCTGTGTTCCCTGCAGTAAATAAACCTTGACTCTTTGACGCCGAAGGAAGTGTCCCGTGTCTCTGTGATTTGTACGCCGGAGCAGGTTACCCACGAAGGTTTCAGGTGTTGTGCCCTGGCACCGCTGGGTCCAAAGAACCCAGTCCTTCAGTGGATGCTGGTGTGGTGCCTATTTTCCTGTTAGTGTGACATTGTCAGAACCTCCACTCCTCAGGATCTGGATGATGCAATAAGGGGTCCATCTCCAGACATCCCCGAACTCTGAATTATATCACAGAGTTGAAGGGTTATCAGGCGAGGGAAAAAAAGCTGGAAAGCCGGGGCCGGGGGTCGAATGGTGAACCTGTGGGGAGAAAGACAGATGTTCAAAGAACATGAAACAACACGTCCTACTCTCATTCAATTCTCTCTAAAGATATGAGGCGTACCTTTTCTACCAACAGGATCAGCGTACTCTAAAGGGATCTCCACCTCAATCAGAGCACTCCCATTGCTAGAACCTAATACACACAATAAGGCAGAAGTTATTACACACAACTCTCTTGGCTTGGTGCAATAGTATGATGCAATCTAGAACAGAGCTCACCGGTTCAAATAATAAGTGACAGCATGTACCCCGAATTAAGATAGACGTTGGCCCCAGAAAAATATTAATAAGAGTGTTTAGTTTGTAGAAATCCAACAATGTCACGCTACTGGGCTTCCACGGTGTAGCATACCGCCGCCCTTCTTTGGTGCTTGCCAGAAAAGAATATAACACAAACAACTCTTCCAATATTGGTCTCAGTTACTTCACCGATACCAATATGTAGTTAAAGTAGATTCTTGTAATTCCCCACTTACACAGGCTTCCACGGTATTGGTACAGCCGTCGCCTAATATGTGGGGGTATTACTATGGCACTTGCCCTTTTACTCACTTCTTCCCCAGGAGAAAAGGTTACGTCACCGTGTTTTCCTTTCTATAAGTGAATTTTCAGTCTAACCGCCAAAGTTACCAGGAAGACGTCTCAGCAAGCCTCCACTTCCTTTGGTCGGTCATACGGTTTTCTAAATCCGTATCGCTTAGTCAAAATGTACTCACCACAGCCGTGGTTATGTTCAACAGGAGCAGGTCAGGATACATCCGCGTCTTCGTTCCGGGAAACGCCAAGTCGCGATGTCGATGCAGGAAACAGAATTACGCACACCGAGTGCACGACGGGTGTCTAGATAACAGTACTTCCGCCCCAGCGCCTCATGGGACATGTAGTTCGATTGAGTAGGCGCGATTCGGTTCATAGCACGAGCGCTATTTCCTGACAGACATGTGGTGCAGAGGGCGTAGTGTCTGTTGGCATGTCTTTGGTAGTGAGTGTGTGGTCTGTCTTGTGAGTGTATGTGTTTGCCCTTCTGTATGTGTGTTTGTGTGCTGCATATGGATGTTGATCTGGATGCATGTTTATGTTTGCGTGTGCTTCAGTCAGGGAAGGAACTGGGGACTGTGGATGGGGAAGAGGCAGGAGGGGAGTGAGCAAGCTGAATTTGGGCTAATGCTGTCGTCACTGTAGAGGCTAGAGCCTGATTAGATCTCTGTAGGGAAGACTTGTCAGAGTGAATACCCTCCAGGACAGATACTATCTGGGTAAGGTTGTTGGTATGCACCTTGAGGACATTTAGCACTGCTGTCTGCCCCACAGAGATGTGCCTCAGGAGGTCAATGGCCTCCACTCTCAAGGAAGCAGGGGAGACAGAGGCAGGGGGTGGGGTGAGGTGAGGTGCCTGGCGCAAAGGAGATACCTCCCCTTCTAGGGGAGCGGCCACAGACAGGGGGCTGGGAGCAGCTGGGAGGGTAGAGATGGTAGGGGTGGTGGTGGACTCTGATGGAGTGGACACAGGTCCAGAGGAATCCACCACCACTTGGGAGTCATCACTGGAGCTTGAGCTTGATGTTGATGTGACCAATGTAACGTCGCTCATACTCTCAGTGATGCTCTCGACACACTCCATTCCACTGGTTCCCTCTTGCTAGCTGGCAGTATAGGAACCATTCTGGCTAGCTGCTTCCCCATCTGTGGTGCTGTCTTCTTCGCTGCCCCGGTCTGATGCTGTAAACAAGAGGTAAAATTAATTACATGAGTTGTTCATATCGACTTGTCACTAAGGTTTCATCACAGCTGTTCCAAGATTACACAACTACATTATTAGAACTTATTGGTTAAATACTTGATACTGTTCCATAAATATCCACGTTTCAACACAAGAAAACCTGTGCACTGTCACACATGTTAGTGTCAGCAACATTGTGTGCTGCAGCTTCTACTTCCTCATTCCTGATATGTGCACCATAACTTTATACCAGCTGATTAATTGTCTCTCTCTACTGATGGCCTTGTGTCATAACATACTTGTCTCATCTAATCCAAGGCAGTTTATAACTCATATTGAGAACAGGAGTCACACGCTAAATTTTACATATGGTATCCAATTTGCTTTCTAGAATCGTCAACTTGGGCAAGAGCAGATCTAGTGTCAAAGGTTACATATCTTGATTATTATACATAAAGCTGGTGTAGTCATTGAATGGGCCATATTACACAGATCACATTGAAGTTGCTCATATGTCTCTTAACGTGGACATACACCGGAAATAGCCATAGCTAGGATGAAAGTTATTGGACCCCAAGCCTTGTGTCATTTATGCACAATGTTACAATGATGAATCAGATTGCTTTCCAGATTGTAAACATTAAACCAGTTTGGCCTGGAAACACAGCTTAGCACACTGCCAATTACAATGACTGCATTTTCTATATGCTTCATTTGGATCACTATACCACCGGGCCAGCTTGATACATTGTCTGTAGGTTTAGGGATTTATAAAGCACATGGCTACCCGCAGGCATCCCAGCACTTAACAGGGAGGGCAGACATCATACGCAAACTTTAAGGGAACAGCCACATGTTTAGTTTTTTTTCTAAAGCACTGTTCATTTTTGATTAGCCGTAGTTCTGGATGCATACTGTTCCAAAGTTTGGGGATCAGGTGTGATAAGGATCTTCCACCCCATCTTGCTCTCTTGACTTTTTTTGTATTCATCAGGAAACTAGCTCCTGACCTAAGGCATCTAACGGGGGAATAATGAGAGATCAAGGTTCATGACATCTGGGGGCCTCTCCCATGCATGGCTCTGTGAGCCAGGCAGAGGGACTTGAATTTAATTGTGGCCTGAACTGGCAGCCAGTGTAGCTCCCTCAAGGATGATTTAACTGACAAGTGCCCAGGGATCTTGAGAAGCAGTCTAGCTGCCGCATTCTGCACCACCTGCAAACTATCTGTAATGTATTTGGGGGAGCCAAGGTACAGAGAGATGCCATAGTCTAGTCTCAAGACTACCAAGGCTTGTACCTCCGTCCTTTTTGATTTTTCTGGGAGTAGGCTCAGGATTATTCAAATAATCCGAAGGATGCCAAAACAGGTCCCCAACAGTTTGTTGGCTTGCATTTCCATGGTTAGGTTTTGGTCCAACCACATCTCCAGATTTTTATGGAGATTTTTGGGGTGGGTGGAGGTCCCCAGTTTACTGGCCAGTTAATCTCAGGGTGTGGGCCTGGACCACTACCTAAGATCATGAGCTCCGTTCTGTCCCCATTAAGTTTGAGGCTGTAGTTGGCCATCCAGGTTCCTATTTTTTCCTGGAAGGGGATTAATTTCCGGTGGTTGGAGTTGGGGGTTTCTGCCACTCAGACCACCAGTTGGGTATCATCCGCATATTATACAATGGATAGTCCAAACTCCTACACTATATGAGCTAATGGGCTCAAGTAAATGTTAAAAAGGGTCAGGCTCAGGGGTGATTCCTGAGGTACTCCACACGGGGCCAAGGAGGTATCTTTCATGCATTGAAAGGATCTGTTCCTTAGAAATGAGGCCACCCATTGGTTGGCTGTCTCTCTGATCCCAATGCTTATGAATGAGAATCACGTGGTCTACAGTGGTCTACAGTGGTCTACAGTGTCGAAGGCCGCACTTAGGTCTAATAGCAGAATAGTGGCGGCTCTTCCTTGATCAAGTATGGATTTTAATTTTTCGGTGACTACAAGTAGGGCTGACTCAGTGCTGTATTCCAGGCATACAAAATAGTTGTCCAAAACATCTTACTTGAAAACGTGTGCTAAACACTTCTTACAATTGTGTCAATAGTGCAGATATCCATGTTTAAAAAGGCCAGGTCAGCATATCCCCCCCCTTATTTCTTGTATCATGCACACAATGTACAGCTTAGATGCTATTGCTTTCCATCTCGAAATATCAGGTACCACAAAAATGATGGTCATGTGACTTTTCTAAATCTGCCAGTAAGGCAAGCAAGCCATGGTTTTCAAAGCATAATGTATGACCATTGAAGGGCATTTACACACATGCTAACCTTTGGAAATGTGTTTTTATTTATCATCCCTTTATTTAAAACCCTGTATCCAACAAAGACCTACTTTGCTAGCCACTCAATGACATGTGGTGTCACATTTACAGAGTTAGAAACATGGACTCAGCTTTGGAATCGATATGATGAAATCTGACACTCAATCATGGGAATAGCCAGAGTGACATCTGACATGAGTAGGAAAAATTATCATTTGGCCATCGGATACATTGGACTACACTTTGCGCCACCTTTGCTGGGACCTAACATTGCCACACTGAACAATCACTACTCTGCAAACCCTCAACATAAACATTACCTGCTACCTGGATGGGTAGCATATTATTCCACAGTTAAGTGATCCAACATCAATTTACTTTACAACGTTGCTGAGGCCACACAGAGAACATGCCACACATTTGCTGATGTGCTGACCCATGTTGAGCAATAACAAAAACAAACTGAAAGTCATCTCCCTGCACATGATGTTCTCATGTGTTCTGTTGGACTTGGCCCTTAAGGCAGGTTCACCCCTAATCTTTTTGCTTTTAGTCTGTGATGTGCGTGGATGATTTTCTCGTTTGTGCGCACTTTTTCTCTGTGTCCCTGAGTAAAGTGCGTGCATGAAGTTAGGCTGGCCTGCTCTCCCATAGGGATGCATGGGGAATGTCTGTGTCCCTAGTAGTTCCTGATGTGTGGGGAGTGCATGCTCGAATTTGGTATGTGCGTGTTCGTGGGAATGAATGCTTTTCAATGGTGTATGTGGTATGTGTGTGTCATGAGTAGAAATGCCATTTCTAATACTTGGCATATTACTGGAAAATATGTCGGCAGTGTGATTGGCTGGAGCTGGCTGGTGAGCCTGGCTCCAGGAAGGCTGGATGGGTCTGCCCGGTGGTGAGTGTGAGATCAGCATGCTTGATGGCTTGGGAGGAGTGCCCCTGGTCCCTGATGGGCCTGGACTTTCCCCGGACAATGCTGGCTCCACCCCCTGTAGTGCGACTGATGGCCCTAACCCTGCCAGTGAATAGAGAGGGCGGTTGAGGTAAACAGAGTACTTCAGAACCAGCTGCGACTGGTTTTCCCCCCACCCTGCACCCTGAGACAAAGGGGTTTTGCTGTATAAGAAGGGGATGTGTCCCCATACAATTGGTCCTGTTCTCTGTTCTGCTTTGGACCTTGCCAGAGGGGGCTGCTGCTGCTGAAGGGGCCAAGAGGACCGCCACTTGGCTGTCTCCCTGCCTGGAGACCCAGTGTGCTGGCTCTGGTCCTGCCTTGCCCCTCTGCCTGCCTCCAGACCCTGCTGGAGCTGTTGCTGTGCCTGGAAGCCCTTTTGATTGATTTATAGTGCTAGGCGCTCTTTCCTGGTGCCCCAGCGCTCAATAGCGCTTTGCTTATCTTTTTAGCGCTGAGCGCGCTTATCCTGTGCACCCTGAGAGCTTGGGAGCGCTTTATTTTGCATTGCCGGTGCCACCCGGCATTGGAACCGATATTGCCGATTTTTGTGAATAGCGAATGCCACCTCGCTTTATCTTATTAATTGAAAGCCGGTGCCACCCGGCATTGCCCCGTGGTGTTTATTCTAATTTCGAGCCGGTGCCCACCCGGCATTGCCAAGAAATCACCGCCGCTGTGGAAGCTGTTGCCGGGCCGCCGCGCTGCCTGCAGCGACCCGGATGTCCCGCCTCCTGACCCCCAGGGCCGCACTGCCATTGGCGGCCCCGGCGGAAGTCAGGCGGAGAGAGAGCGAGACAAGGCCAGGCGGGAGGCGAGAGGAGCAGCCGGCTCTGTCCTCGAGGCTCCCCGAGTGAAGGAGAGCCCTGCGCCGGCCGCCGAGGAGACGCCTCCAGCCAGCAGACACCCGGTGAGTGCCTGGAAAGGGAGAGGGGCGTCGGGCCACATTGCCGGTGTCCGCCCCTCCCCCGTAGCGCGACCTCGCGCTCGTGAAGATTGGGAGCCCCGAGGCTCCAGGGGCAAGTTGCGTGTTGTGAGCCTGAGAGGCTCGAGGGGCATTGATTGATTCCTGAGTCCCCCGTGAGGGACTCCAACGATCGTGGGCATAAGTGTAAAGAGCCTGCGAGGCTCTGGTGGCATTTTGAATCTTTAGAGCCCGAGAGGCTTCAGGGGAACATCTGCGTTTTCGAGCCCACGAGGCTCCGAGCTCCCCATTGTCCTGTGAGCCCAGAGAGAGGCTCATCGCCTGTGTTTAGAGCGCTGAAGCTCTTTTTGTGCTTATTCCTTTTAGAGCCCTGAGAGAGGCTCTGGGGCACTTCCATTATCCTGAGAGCGCTGAAGCTCTATTTGCGCATTTTGCTTTGTGAGCCCCTGAGAGGCTCCTTGCCCACTTTGTTCTTGAGCCCTCCTGGCTCCAACGTTGCCCAGTCCTGTTTAACAACTGTCCAGCACTTAGTGGACAGTTGCCACGTTTAGGCTTTGTGTTCTGTGCTGCCTGCGCAGACCTCCCTGACACTGAGACTCAGGGCATTCCGCCCCTTTCGAGGCCAGTTGGCCTGAGGGACATTGTGAGTGTTGTGCTTTGTGCACCCCGCGCATTGTAATTTCTTGCTATATGATTCTTGCGCATATGTTCTAATCTGCACCTCTGTGTTTAATGCCTCATGTGCAATTGTTTATGTCCGCTTACCTTTTCTAAAAGTGACCTGATTAGGTATTTCATGTTTATCCCCTTATGCTAAATATGACCTGCATAGAGGATTGTTGATGTCCCATTTTATGTTTATCCACTATGCTAAATGTGACCTGCATAGTAGATGGTTGATGTGTCATTTTATGTTTATGTTTCCTTCCCTTTGCTAAGAGTGAACTGCTTAGGTGTTGGTATTCCTTTTTCTAGGTCCTGCTGATAAGGTCCTAGTTACCTGCGTGATTACCTACAGTGTTTTAGGGTTGCGTAGGAGGTCTTTACATTTCCAGTGATCACTGGATGAAATGAAACGAAATGAATGAAACTTATATAGCGCACGACTTACCCTGGGGCATCTCAGCGCTTGCTTAGGGAACCCGTCCTGGTATTCCCCTTTGAGATAACCCTGGCAGGGTATCCACAAGGTGAAAGCCAGGCATCCCACTGCGAGGCGCCGTTGTGGAGATTAAGCAAGCTATTGCCCAGAGTCGCAGAGTGTGAACCCGTGAGTCGAGAAGGCACCGGAGCGAGAATTAACGAGTCCGTGGAATTTTTGAGCCCAAGACCCACCGAGGCAGGGAATTGAACCCTGGTCCAGGGCCGAACTCAAGCTCCAGGTCTGCCGCCTCTAACCCCTGAGCCACACTTCTCCACTGGATGTGTGTTGCATTTATAATTTTGGTGCTACTCATTCTATGTTTACGACATAAGTGTATACCTACCAGCATTATTTTCTAACAAGTGCCTACCCCTGACAGTGGTCCATGTGGCCCTGTCCTGTACATAATTCCCCTTGTAAATTCTGCCCGTGCCTCTGGCACATTGTACAGTTTGCGTGTGTTATCTAATGTATTTTGTTCATTATAATACAAAGGCTATTTTTTATATATATCCTTGTGTGGAGTCTTTCTTTGTGGTGGGCCTTGGGTGTTGTTGCTGGGGTGCGTGCGCAAATACTTAACTCATACCACCTCCAAGTTTAGCCTAGACTGCTCGCGCCACGCTACCTAGAGGGCGAGTGGGGGTTGCCTTGGTGTGTGACTCCCTTGCCCTGACTTTAGAAATGGGGATCCCTGACTGACCTCGACGCGAGTCTTGGCCGGCCAGGGTCCTGTTTCTAACATTGGTGGCAGCGGTGGGATAAGGATTTGTGTTTGCGCTGTACCACAGTGGCGACAGGCCACACTTCAAAGCTCTGCATTTTTTAGATAACCGCATTTTGGGGATTATTGTTTTTTAGGGAAGTTCAGTTTTGCTTCTCCTGCTTCTTCAGGTAGCTCAGACGTGGGTCCCAGAGCCTCCACACCACTGGAGTCAAGCTAGCCGGGCTGATGAGAGGTGTTACCTCGAAACCGGTCCGGTCCTCGGATGCTTGATTCCGGTCTGGGAAAGATATGGCTGTTGTAGTTCGGACTGGACTGTTCCCATGGGGCACAGGGTCAGAGCTGATTTGCATAAAGCCATTATCTGACCCAGGGTGGTGTGGAGTGCAAAAAACGATGGATTTAGGCCCAGATCCTTGTACTGGGGTGAATGTAAGACATTGATCTACATTCTGTCCATCAAATTGTTTTTTGTAATTTTCTCCCTTAGTGTACTGGGGTAGCTCAGACGTGGGTCCCAGAGCCTCCACACCACTGGAGTCAAGCTAGCCGGGCTGATGAGAGGTGTTACCTCAAAACCGGTCCGGTCCTCGGATGCTTGATTCCGGTCTGGGAAAGATATGGCTGTTGTAGTTCAGACTGGACTGTTCCCATGGGGCACAGGGTCAGAGCTGATTTGCATAAAGCCATTATCTGACCCAGGGTGGTGTGGAGTGCAAAAAACGATGGATTTAGGCCCAGATCCTTGTACCGGGGTGAATGTAAGACATTGATCTGCAATCTGTCCATCAAATAGTTTTTTGTAATTTTCTCCCTGAGTGTACTGGGGTAGCTCAGACGTGGGTCCCAGAGCCTCCACACCACTGGAGTCAAGCTAGCCGGGCTGATGAGAGGTGTTACCTCGAAACCGGTCCGGTCCTCGGATGCTTGATTCCGGTCTGGGAAAGATATGGCTGTTGTAGTTCGGACTGGACTGTTCCCATGGGGCACAGGGTCAGAGCTGATTTGCATAAAGCCATTATCTGACCCAGGGTAGTCTGGAGTGCAAAAAACTATGGATTTAGGCCCAGATCCTTGTACTGGGGTGAATGTAAGACATTGATCTACATTCTGTCCATCAAATTGTTTTTTGTAATTTTCTCCCTGAGTGTACTGGGGTAGCTCAGACGTGGGTCCCAGAGCCTCCACACCACTGGAGTCAAGCTAGCCGGGCTGATGAGAGGTGTTACCTCGAAACCGGTCCGGTCCTCAGATGCTTGATTCCGGTCTGGGAAAGATATGGCTGTTGTAGTTCGGACTGGACTGTTCCCATGGGGCACAGGGTCAGAGCTGATTTGCATAAAGCCATTATCTGACCCAGGGTGGTGTGGAGTGCAAAAAACGATAGATTTAGGCCCAGATCCTTGTACTGGGGTGAATGTAAGACATTGATCTACATTCTGTCCATCAAATTGTTTTTTGTAATTTTCTCCTGAAAGGTGTCATTTGTATTTTTTCCAGTACCTTGTTCCCCGCCCTGCTCCCAGAGTTTGGTACCTGTGTCGCTAGTGGTCAGGTTGAGAAAATCAGGGGTGGTAGAAACTGCCTTACCAGTACGAGGGGAGGGTTGTGTGTGAATGAGTGTGTGTTTACCTGGACAGTGGAGTGCAAGTTCTCTGATAGGAATCTTGCTGAATTTTGTGATTGTATTCTCCTGTTTAGCTCAGACCCCCAGGTTCCCTGTGTCAAACTTTTCCTGAGAACGTCCGCCAAAATGGAGCCAGTTTTTGATCTCTGTAGTTTGTTTAGGTACAGTAGATTAGAGCTGGTCAGATTCTGCGAAAAGGGAGGCATGGAGGTGAGTGAGCTGGTTACTCAGTCCCAGCTTAGGGACAGCCTGATCCAATGGCAAAAGGATCAGTGGGATCTCGAGCACAGAGAGAGAGATAGGGCCCGGGCCGCACGCCATGAGGCTGGTGAGTCTAAGGGGAGCCCTGAAGATTCTGTTGATGAATGTGAGTTGGATGGTGATGACAGTGGATGGATGTCAGCAGAGAGTGAGGACCCCATAGATAGGGAGTCCCTTGCTGGGTCCAGTGTCAGTACCAGCGCCCCATCCCTTTCCCTGTCCCCAGAGGAGTGGTTGGATAGGAAGGAAGAGAGGGAGTATCAGCTAGCGTTGGAACAGCTCAGGTTGGAGCATGCCAAGCTAGAGGCTGAGAGGGCCTTGTTCAGGGAGAAGGTAGCCCAAGAGAGTAGGTTACCCCCTGAGTGCTTGTGTAATTGTCTGGATTCCCGAGGGAGGGTGGAGTCCAGTGGTGGAAGCTTTTTAAGTGTTGGTGTTGACAGTCCCACTCCCAGTTCCCCGAGTATGGTTCCTGTTTCTCCAGAGGAGGAGAATAGGTTGAGGTTTAGGAACCTTAGAACACCGTCTCACCAGAAATGGAAGTATTTTGTGGATGACTGTTCAGATGCAATGTGGGAGTGGCTGAAGGCTAACTCGGACGATGAGGTGGACAATGAGGTGGACGGTGTGGTGAATATGTTCCTCAAAGAGCAGTTGCTCAGTGCTGTTTGTCCGGAGTTGCGTCAGCACCTGCTGAAGTATTTTTGTCCTTGGGACCTTGCAGATGAAGCAGAGCGCTGGGAGAGTGCAAGAGGTTCCTTAGCGCCGCTAGTGAGTAATTCCAATAATAGTGGGTCAGGTTTTCTCCAACCCAGCGTGGTGGAGGAGGGAGAGAGTAGCCCAGCTAGGTCTCAGTATAGTGAGGAGGGTGTAGGGGCTTGCTGTCCGTCTCAGTGGAGCAGAAGTAAGTGTGAGACCGAGAGTCCCCAGACGCCCGAAGCCCTGCCTCAGAGCCTGGATGGTTTCTTTAGGGAACACCAGGGTGGGGACCTATGCTTTCCTGTTAGTCCACTTGAGGGAGATCTCCTAGTGTGTGGAGGACCTGGAGCATCTGTAAGCGGAGCTTCTGTAGTTGTGGAGTCTGGCAGTACTGCTCCAGGAGGGAGAGTACAGAAGTCCAGTGAAAGGAGTGATTTGGGAGTGACCTGTGAGTCCTCGGAAGTCCTGGAGTGCCAGGCAGTGATTCCACCAAAGGTTCTAGACCGGAGGTTGGAGGTCCAGGTTCAGGGTTTGCCTGACCTGAAGGGTGGGAGTACTGGAACCAGTATCCTAACCAGTTCTTTTTCCAGAGGTACCGCCCCGGTTGGGAGGGAGCAGGACTCTGGAAGGGGGTGCAGATGGTGGGAAAGCCCGCCCCTGACCCCGGTACCACCTGAGGGGTTAAACCCTAGGTTGGGAGAATGGTGTTTAGAGGGTACCCCTCGCAGGAGGCGTAGGAACCCTAGGAGAAGAGGTAAGGGGAGGAGAGCCTTCCCTGAGACTCCTGGTCCACCTAAGGTTGTAGACCCTAGGCCGGAAAACCAGTGGCAGTCTAGCCCTGTCTTGCAGACAGGAAGAGTGGAGCATGGCTGTTATGTGCCAGGGGTTACTACCCCCCACTTGGTGAGTAGGCAGGATCCAGTGGCACCTGGGTGGCCTAGGGCCTGGTCCTGGCCGAGGGCAGCTGGAGAGTACCAGTGGGGTAATCCAGTGAGTCCCTACCATAGTTTTAGAAAGAACCCCAGGGGTTCACAGTGGCGTAAAACAGGAGGGTGTCCCTGCCGTTGCGGGCCCGCGTCCGTGTTTTATCGCCCCAAGCAGGTAAGTCCATCACGGTGGTGATTGGTCTGCCCTGCGTTTTGGCTGGAAGGGGGTTGTGTTGGACTTGGCCCTTAAGGCAGGTTCACCCCTAATCTTTTTGCTTTTAGTCTATGATGTGCGTGGATGATTTTCTGGTCTGTGCGCACTTTTTCTCTGTGTCCCAGAGTAAAGTGCGTGCATGAAGTTAGGCTGGCCTGAACTCCCATAGGGATGCATGGGGAATGTCTGTGTCCCTAGTAGTTCCTGATGTGTGGGGAGTGCATGCTCGAATTTGGTATGTGCGTGTTCGTGGGAATGAATGCTTTTCAATGGTGTATGTGGTATGTGTGTGTCATGAGTAGAAATGCCATTTCTAGTACTTGGCATATTACTGGAAAATATGTCGGCAGTGTGATTGGCTGGAGCTGGCTGGTGAGCCTGGCTCCAGGAAGGCTGGATGGGTCTGCCCGGTGGTGAGTGTGAGATCAGCATGCTTGATGGCTTGGGAGGAGTGCCCCTGGTCCCTGATGGGCCTGGACTTTCCCCGGACAATGCTGGCTTCACCCCCTGTAGTGCGACTGATGGCCCTAACCCTGCCAGTGAATAGAGAGGGTGGTTGAGGTAAACAGAGTACTTCAGAACCAGCTGCGACTGGTTTTCCCCCCACCCTGCACCCTGAGACAAAGGGGTTTTGCTGTATAAGAAGGGACTGTGTCCCCATACAATTGGTCCTGTTCTCTGTTCTGCTTTGGACCTTGCCAGAGGGGGCTGCTGCTGCTGCAGGGGCCAAGAGGACCGCCACTTGGCTGTCTCCCTGCCTGGAGACCCAGTGTGCTGACTCTGGCCCTGCCTTGCCCCTCTGCCTGCCTCCAGACCCTGCTGGAGCTGTTGTTGTGCCTGGAAGCGCTTTTGATTGATTTATAGCGCTAGGCGCGCTTTCCTGGTGCCCCAGCGCTCAATAGCGCTTTGCTTATGTTTTTAGCGCTGAGCGCGCTTATCCTGTGCATCCTGAGCGCTTGGGAGCGCTTTATTTTGCATTGCCGGTGCCACCCGGCATTGGAACCGATATTGCCGATTTTTGTGAATAGCGAGTGCCACCTCGCTTTATCTTATTAATTGAAAGTCGGTGCCACCCGGCATTGCCCCGTGGTGTTTATTCTAATTTCGAGCCGGTGCCCACCCGGCATTGCCAAGAAATCACCGCCGCTGTGGAAGCTGTTGCCGGGCCGCCGCGCTGCCTGCAGCGACCCGGAAGTCCCGCCTCCTGACCCCCAGGGCCGCGCTGCCATTGGCGGCCCCGGCGGAAGTCAGGCGGAGAGAGAGCGAGACAAGGCCAGGCGGGAGGCGAGAGGAGCAGCCGGCTCTGTCCTCGAGGCTCCCCGAGTGAAGGAGAGCCCTGCGCCGGCCGCCGAGGAGACGCCTCCAGCCAGCAGACACCTGGTGAGTGCCTGGAAAGGGAGAGGGGCGTCGGGCCACATTGCCGGTGTCCGCCCCTCCCCCGTAGCGCGACCTCGCGCTCGTGAAGATTGGGAGCCCCGAGGCTCCAGGGGCAAGTTGCGTGTTGTGAGCCTGAGAGGCTCGAGGGGCATTGATTGATTCCTGAGTCCCCCGTGAGGGACTCCAACGATCGTGGGCATAAGTGTAAAGAGCCTGCGAGGCTCTGGTGGCATTTTGAATCTTTAGAGCACGAGAGGCTTCAGGGGAACATCTGCGTTTTTCGAGCCCACGAGGCTCCGAGCTCCCCATTGTCCTGTGAGCCCAGAGAGAGGCTCATCGCCTGTGTTTAGAGCGCTGAAGCTCTCTTTGTGCTTATTCCTTTTAGAACCCTGAGAGAGGCTCTGGGGCACTTCCATTATCCTGAGAGCGCTGAAGCTCTATTTGCGCATTCTGCTTTGTGAGCCCCTGAGAGGCTCCTTGCCCACTTTGTTCTTGAGCCCTCCTGGCTCCAACGTTGCCCAGTCCTGTTTAACAACTGTCCAGCACTTAGTGGACAGTTGCCACGTTTAGGCTTTGTGTTCTGTGCTGCCTGCGCAGACCTCCCTGACACTGAGACTCAGGGCATTCCGCCCCTTTCGAGGCCAGTTGGCCTGAGGGACATTGTGAGTGTTGTGCTTTGTGCACCCCGCGCATTGTAATTTCTTGCTATATGATTCTTGCGCATATGTTCTAATCTGCACCTCTGTGTTTAATGCCTCATGTGCAATTGTTTATGTTCGCTTACCTTTTCTAAAAGTGACCTGATTAGGTATTTCATGTTTATCCCCTTATGCTAAATGTGACCTGCATAGAGGATTGTTGATGTCCCATTTTATGTTTATCCACTATGCTAAATGTGACCTGCATAGTAGATGGTTGATGTTTCATTTTATGTTTAGGTTTCCTTCCCTTTGCTAAGAGTGAACTGCTTAGGTGTTGGTATTCCTTTTTCTAGGTCCTGCTGATAAGGTCCTAGTTACCTGCGTTATTACCTACAGTGTTTTAGGGTTGCGTAGGAGGTCTTTACTTTTCCAGTGATCACTGGATGTGTGTTGCATTTATAATTTTGGTGCTACTCATTCTATGTTTACGACATAAGTGTATACCTACCAGCATTATTTTCTAACAAATGCCTACCCCTGACAGTGGTCCATGTGGCCCTGTCCTGTACATAATTCCCCTTGTAAATTCTGCCCGTGCCTCTGGCACATTGTACAGCTTGCGTGTGTTATCTAATGTATTTTGTTTATTATAATACAAAGGCTATTTTTTTTATATATCCTTGTGTGGAGTCTTTCTTTGTGGTGGGCCTTGGGTGTTGTTGCTGGGGTGTGTGCGCAAATACTTAACTCATACCACCTCCAAGTTTAGCCTAGACTGCTCGCGCCACGCTACCTAGAGGGCGAGTGGGGGTTGCCTTGGTGTGTGACTCCCTTGCCCTGACTTTAGAAATGGCGATCCCTGACTGACCTCGGCGCGAGTCTTGGCCGGCCAGGGTCCCGTTTCTAACATGTTCATATTACAATAGAAGGGCACTACTGGCAATACCCTGACTATTTTAGCCTCACATGTCCCAGATTAAAGGCACATAACCATGCATCTTCAACGTTTGTGGAATATGCATCTTTTAACACTAAACTGTGGTTTTGAGTGTCTCACAATCTAAAAAAGGGAAAGCCAGCATCAAACACCTGCATATCAATGGGCAATTATGTTGTGCAACAAGGCACAAACTCACCCCCTCCTTGCCTTTGTCTGGCTCTCACTGCGCCGACGTGTGACCTCCACGGAGCGCACCTTCCAGGTGATGGTCCTCCACAGGATGACCTTCTGACAGGAGTTGAACTGTAAGGATGACATGGTGGCAGACCCTTATTTCACATGCAACATGTACATATACAAATACTTGTATACATAGGCCTTGAACAGCTTGCCCTAACAATCTATAAGTTAGCATAGTGGTATTCTCAGCACTTCATCTGTGGCAATGGGGACTCTTTCCCTTGAGAGCAGTGATATAATGTTAACACTAGTACACTCACATCTACAGCAGTGAACCTTAAATAGAATAGTTACATACACAGTTTGCAAGGTTTAAAAACAGATTGAAATGGCTGTCTCTGTGATTACTAATGCCAGAAGTGCATGGTTATTGTACATGTAAACTAACAATGCTGTCTGATCATCACTCACCTGCTCCTCTGGTGTGCCATAGAGCTGCCTATACAGGGGCAAGACCGTGCCCAAAAGCACCTTGACTTCTTCAGCTGTGAAGGCCGAGGGCCTGCACTCTGTACAACAAGATATTGCAGTTCCCAGAGGATGTAGACAGCAGCAGAGAGATAGGGGGATCCTAAAACAATGCAGTTAGTGCAGGAAAGTGAACTCTCTCGGAAATCGCCAAACTAATATCTAGACTGTATAGGCGGTCTTCAGTCCAGGCAGCCAAAGTGATAAGTCCCGTCCAATGCATTCTATTGCTTACTGCAAACACCTTTGTCAGTGTTGTGAGCTTGTGATATTCCATGCCTGGATGCAGCATATTTCTGGTGAAAGGGGCATCTAACTGAAACAGTCACACTCCCATGATGACCTAACCTTGAAAGGCACATAACACACTGATTTGGAGGCTAATATTGACAGGAAAAAGACTATGCCATTTAGGTACGTAGGGTTTATATCAGTCAATATGCATCTCATGGGCATTTCAAGTACAGATTACACCTAGTCACTGCATTACACAACAGCGTCACCCAGTGTGCGATCTGTGTGATGTGAAGGTAGAAAGGGGGTGTATGTTTGAAGTCCTGGATACTACATTTCCGAAGGAATGACTACACTCTAATATAAAACAACCTACATATGCTTAGATCTGATATGTGAGGTTTATAGGACATCTTTGTGTGCTACACTCAAGTGTACCACAGCATTTTAAGACATTTCTACATTGTGAATGGCTTGTGTATGTCATTGTTTAGGGAATGCAGACATCACAACATGACTGTGTCCACCATGTGACATTAGTGTGCATATATTGCGTAGTGATACGCTAGATGCATGTGGTGTCCCAGATGTCATGCATTACATGATCCTATTGTGTGTACAGATGAACTCTACAATTGATATCACAAACATAACTCTAGGCTTCATTGCTTGAGAGTTTTGGAGTATGTCATGCTTGATTTTGCATGAACAACTGACACTAGTGAAAATTACACTACTGTACTATCATGCTGTGTAAACAAACATTTTATACATGTTTACCAATAACATGTATGCAGTGATATGTATACAATGACAATATTGATCAGTGAAATGTGTTTTTCACTAACATGGAGTCTTATGTGTGTTTAATTGCTCTCTGCTGCTGCTCTAAGTGCATTTTCATTGGAACATTTTAAACTGACACCAACTTTGTATGCACTCTACACATAGGTATCACAGAGGAGTTAGAAGACAGCCTCCTGTGTACAGGCCATGCACAGACCTCCAAACAATGTCAGAGAGATCCTTAGTAAAACAAAATACCATCTCAGAAGGGCATCAATCAATGATTTTGGCCAGCAGTTGGCAGGATAGGGCCTGATGGGAGATGTAGTCATTGCAAACACTCCTATTCCCACCCAGCACAAACAGATCAAGATGGCTGACTACTTCTCCAAACAAGGCCTTGTGCTCTAAAAACCATGCAGAAGTGGCAGTCATTGTTACAGAGATTCTCTGCACACACACAACAATGCGTAGTATTATGGGATCTTAGTATGTAGGGACTGAGTCTTCCCAGCACCTGAGTACCCTTGAGCCCAGGACCGACTAGCTATAGTGTCTCACTTGCCCTCCTACTCACTCACAGAGGAACAAGTGATTAGACACCCCAGAACATAACACTCCCAACTCTCTCAGGTATTGCAGTTACAAGACACACCCTTTCGCTGACACTCTTGTACTTGTCCACAATAATATCTGATAGAGACACGAACAGGTTTAAAGTATTTATTTTAACTAACATGCTCTAATAGGCAGTACAAGTGCCACAATAAGCAGAAAAATGCATAACACAAATACGGTCAGCATAGCTAGTAGTCCGTAAATCATAAAAGAAGCTGTTATAAAGAGAAAGCATAGCATAACCTCCCTCCCCTTGTATAGAAGCAAGATGATAACATGATTGCATAACAAAAGATCTCTGAGTGTTTTCTGCAGACCCCATACCTCAGTCTAAAGATGGTAGTTCTTCATCACAAGTGCTGTCATTCTCTTCTCCCTGTAAAGGTCGCTCTCCAAGTGTAGGCTCCCTATCTGTGTATTCCAATAAGACCAAAGTACGTATTCCCAAACAACAGCTGCATCTGTATGTTTTGTCTAGGTGCTAGGGCCTGACCAGAACAGAACAACAAGGGGCATTGTTGTTCAACCTTGTTCACAATGTTCAAACTAAATCCCAGGAACCTGAAAAGTGTGAACACAACAGTAGGTTCTCATGTGAAAATATCAAAAGAGGCATTTGCTAAATAAACTCATGTAGTAACGTGTGCAAAGCAGTGGTCAGTCTGCAGCATGCTCATGCTAACTTAGGGAAGACAACAATGTCCCCAATTGGCCACATGTAACCATCTTGTCAGTACGTTTTCACTCACTGTCAGGAAAGCATAGTTCCAGGAGGGCTGGTTTTGCTGGGTTGGAGGAGGAGTGTTTGCAATGACTACATCTCCCATCAGGCACTGTCCTACATTCACCTTCACACCCTACCCAACCAGCCCACCTGGAACTAGGCTTTCCTGACAGCAAGTGGAAATATACTGGCAAGGTGGCTGACACAGGTACATGGTGTTTGGAGCACAAGGTACCTGGTGTTTGGAGTTTGGGATAAGTGTGTACACGGCAATAGTTTAGAGACTTTTGATCTTCATTGCAGGTATGCAGGTTACCAGTATTACATACACATCACATGCTCTTTGACTGATAGTTTGTTTGAATACACAATGAATTCATGTAGCTAACTGGAACCATTACAGAGATGTCTGCAGAAGTATCATTGCTAACTTGTGTGAAATGTAGAGTACCTACTTACCAGACTCCATTCCGTCAGGTATTCCAAATAAACTCTCCAGCAGAATGATGGGACACACCTTCTCCTCCCAGGACGTAAAGTGCAAAGGTAGTGTAGGAGAACCACCACCAGTCTGTTGTGTGGACTGGTGTTCTTTGGTGGCCAAACATTTGACCCTTCTCCTGACGTGGTACCGCCTCTTTTTGATATCATCCATTGTGCGCAGGATGGGGGCTACAGCGTTCATCTTGCTGACTGTCTTGTCCCACATCTGATTTTTCTAGCTCATGGGGGTCTGTTGGACTAGGGTTCCGAATAAATGTGGCTTTATTCTAAGGATTTCATTAACAAGCACTCTCAACTCCTCATCAGTAAAAAGTGGCTGCTTCTTCTTTGACATGGTGAGAGTGAGTGTGTGAAGGTGAATGTGAATTAGAAGGTGTGTCAAAGAAAGGAATCGAAACAAAAAATGATATGTGAGGGTGGTTGTGTAAATGCAGTGCATGTGTGTGTGCAGTATTGTGTTGCCAAAGGATCATGGTCTGGGTTTTTTGCAGGTGGTTTGTTGGGTGTGTCAACTTTTTTAATTTGCATGTACTGTTTATTTGGCACTGACTATGCATGTTGTTGTGTTATTTGGCCTGAGTTTTTAATTTTTGCTCTGGCCATGTGGCACACAAACCGCCATGGTTCTGCCACTGCGCTGGTTGCATCACAATCTGCTCGGTGGGTCAACCAATGCATTTTCGTGACCGCAATCCCTATGGACAGCCTTTCTGACTAACGCAGTGGGATCGGACTCGTTTCCAGCCTATGCTGTCAGGTCGGAATCATCCCCGACAAACACGGTCAAAGTTTTGCCAGATATACATCATAATATGGTGGTCGGAGACATTGTGGAAGAGTCGGCGGAATGTCTCAGCGGCCATGTCAGTCAGATGGTCTTTCCAACCGACATCGTAATATGGCCCCTAATGTCTTAAATTGATTCACCCAGCAATAAGAGTGGTTTTGGCCATAGCAGTTCAAATCTGTATATCGATGATGATGTCAGTCCACAATGTGCAACCTCTAATCTTGAAGGATTTGTAAGCTCATGCAAAGGGCTTTTAATTTCTTTATTGAACAATAATAGAGAACTGATATTCTGACAATATTTATTATGATGCTGTTGGATATGGAGTTGATACCCCCCAAAACTCAAGAGATTCAGAAAAGATCTAATACAGCAATTTTTGATGCAGGGGGTGGGGGGTATCTGAACCTTTGACCCTGATTTGCTTCAGCATCCAAACTCCTCAGAGGGGGATTATATTGAATCGAGAATCAGAACTTCAGTGGTCAGGGCTGAATGTCCTCAACATACTGTAGCAAACAAAAATGCTACATATCTTGAACCCCAAAATAGTTTCCTTTTTAGGTAGGGACGGAGAGTCATCAGAAGGGGAGTGGACAAAGCTTGGGCATCGTGTGAGGACGAACTGTGAACATGTTGGGGTCCAATAACTAACATGTGGTGTTTGGAAGCTCTGGGGAACTATTAGATCACACAACAATTTCCAGTTGGGCTCAGAGAGCTATCTGTGTATTGGGAAATGGTAATTCGAGACTGCCATTTGTGAGGCTTATGGGCCTTTTGATCAGGGTAGCTGGCGAGCTCTGATATAGACCCAGAAAATCAAGGCCTCTTTTTTGGTGACGGACACATCAGGGAAATAGGCAAATACTGGACAAGGCCCGTCATCTCTGACTAGAGTTTTTTGGGATTGGGTCACTTTTAGAGCCAGTGACCATTGAGGTGGTTTTGCTGGTCATTACACGTATGACAGACCTTTCTACCACCACTCGTTCTATGTTCTTAAGAGGGGGTCGCTTTCCCTCCTAAGAAGAGCAGGCATAGAAAATGAGTCCAGGGTAAATGCTCCTTACACTTCTCTCGAAACAAGCTCTATTTGTACACAGTTGGTAAAAAAATTGCAAATGGGGGGGCGTGGCCAAGATGGCGTCGGAGTAAGACGTGCTTTTGAGTCGCTCCGGCGCCCGACCTGCTAAGCATTGTACAGCATCGCCTACGGGGCCTCGATCCGCTCCCGATCGACGACAGCGGTCCGTGGTGCTGGGCGGAGTGGTCTGGTGCTGTCGGCGCCCTCCGGAGTGGTCGTCCGGCGCCATTTAGAGCTCTACAGCAACGGGCCTACTGAGCACCGCCCTTGCGCACGGACGAGCCCGCCTTGGAGCGCAGTAGACCGGCGGCGGCTGGGCGGGGCTTCGCGGAGCAGCGGACGTCCTCTGCCTTCTCGGCTCTCGGGCCCCCTTCGCTGCAACGGAACGTTGGTTTGGAGGTTCACCTCTTGCTTTGGCCAGCTGGGAAGCTCAACGGCTGACTACTTGGGGCGCCTTGGCTGTTGTACGGACCATCCACCGGGCCTGAGCGACCGGGAGACGGAGGGCTCAGTCGTGCACTGTGCCGAGTGACTGATTACGGCCTGGCTCTGCGAGTCCGATCCGTCGACTTTGCTGCCACTCCCTGGCTCCTCGGCTGGGGAACTTTTCTCGAGTGTCCATTGCTGTGTGCTAGTGCTCTTCCCTGCAGCTCGGACGGCCTTGTGCCGCTACCCCGCCGCCATGTCGACCTTGCCTCGCAAAGGAAGGACGGTGAAGGAGGGGACCTCCAAGGCATCGCAACCGCCCAACTCCCCAGGGGCGAGTGGCTCGGCGAGACCATCGGATGAAGAGGCGCCGGCCACTAAGGCCTTCATGTCGGAGCTCTTTGCCTCCATCAAGGAGGACATCTCGGAACTGCGAGCCCAACTAGCTTCGGACCTCCGTGAAGTCCGGAGGGACGTGGATGGCGTTGGTGAGCGAGTGGCCGTACTGGAGGACCATGACCTAAGTATGGCGAATGACGTCCACCAGCTACAGCAAGATGTTCTTCGCCTTACGGACCAGAACTTGAATTTGCAATCCTATGCCGAAGACCTGGAGAACCGCTCCAGGAGAAACAACATCCGGATCAGAGCGGTCCCCTGGGACGGTGAGGCTGGGGATTTGAGGGGCTACGTGCAGGCCCTCTTCCTCCAGGTGCTTGATGAGGAGGACGTTCTGGAGATTAAACTGGACAGGGTGCATCGAGTGGGCCTGCCCAGGCGAGGGGGCCCTCCTCCAGATATCCTGGCTTGTGTTCATGACTTTCAGATCAAGGAACGCATCCTCCGGAATGCCAGGGCCCTCTCCTCCTTGACCTTTCGAGAACATCGGCCACAGTTGTTCCAGGACTTGGCGGCATCTACCCTGCAGAAACGGAGGGAGTTCCGGCCGGTGACTGCCTATCTGAGGGAACAGGGCATCTCTTACTCTTGGGGTCACCCTTTTCGAATCATTTTCCGGTGGCAGAACCGGCTGGTGCAAATCCGCTCCTTGAAGTCCGCGAGGGAGCTGTTGGGACTGGAGGAAGAGCCATCCTCACAGGCAGCACGATCCTCGCCTTCACGGCGCCGCCATCGCTCCTCGTCATGGCACAGAGTTGGGGCCTCCCCGGAGCGGCTGCGACCGGACCACTCCATTCGCCTGCAGGAGAGAGGATCGGCAGTGGCGTCGGTGGCCTCGGTCACTCTTGCAGACTCTCAGCACTCCTCTGGAGCGGCTTGACCCCTGATTTCTTTCGAGGTTGGGCGCCGGAGCGCCTCTACTTCGTCGGCCCTGGGGTACTATGGTACTTTTGGAGAAGACACCCCGGGCCTTGGCCCTGGGGGCCCCTGATCTGGTGCCCCCGCCCCGATACCAGTCTGATGCGGACCGTGTGACCTGTGGCCCATTGGAACTGCTGACTGTAATCTTCAGGTTGCGGGCCTTGTGCTCTGTTTTTTTGGTTTTGGGGCTGTTTGGGGGGGGTGGGCCAGTTGGTGCTTGGCAAGCGCTAGTAGTGGCAGTACAGTTTTGGTTGGGGCTGGGGTTTGGGGGGGTGGTGGTGGTGGTGGCGACCTGGTGTGTTAGCGGTATGGTGCGTGTGATTACAACCCTGTTTACTCCCATGCTTCCTGGAATGCACTGTTTGAGGGGTCCTAGGGCCCTGGTGCCTCTCTGGGCCTTTGACCGCGAGGTTCTGATTGGGCTGTGTGGCTGTTTGGACGTATGCATGGCGTGGCTTTCTAGTTTCCCGTTATGACTATTAGCATAGGTACATGGAATGTGAAGGGCCTCAACTCCCCGCAGAAGAGGCAGAAGTTATGGAAGTATATTGTGGACCACCACTTAGACGTGGTTGCCCTTCAGGAGACCCATCTGGCTAGGAAAGACGAATTGCGGCTCCGCCACAGACAGTTCCCTCTTATCTATAGGGCGTCTGCGGCCACGAAGCATAGGGGAGTGGCCCTTCTATTCCGAGCTTCCCTGCATTTTCAACCCCTGGGAGTGAATGTTGACAGGAGGGTCGATGGCTGATGGTGAAGGGGGGGTTACATGGCCGCCTCTGTACCTTTGTTGTGATGTATGCCCCGAATACGGGTCAAAATGGCTTTTTGCAAGGCTTGCTTGATAAGGTGGGGGATTTTGTGGAGGGACACTTGATCTTGCTGGGTGACTTTAATATGGTGTGGGACAGAGACCAGGACGCTTCCGGAGCACGAAGGGCGGACACTGGAGTTTTTTCGGAAGAAACTAAGCGTCAGTTGGGTGATATGGGATTGGTGGATGGTTGGCGCTTTGTCCACGCACAGGCTAGGGACTACACTTTTTTCTCTAATGTTCACCGCTCGTACTCTCGCATTGATTATGTCTTGGTGGGCCAGGCTCTCCGGGGTGATATACAACTATCTAATATCTTTCCACTCTCTTTATCCGACCATAGCCTGGTGGTTCTGGGACTACGCTGGGCCCCTGGGGGGGACGGTTGGCGCAAATGGTACTTCCCAGCAGCCCTGGCGAGGGACGACCTGTCCTGTAAGGCTTTACGTAAGGCAATCGGCGATTTCTTTCTTCTCAATCCCCCTTCGGACACCTCGGTGTACAACACTTGGGATGCGTGCAAGGCCTCCTTAAGGGGCACTTGCCTCGCTCTCAATGCGCGCCTGAACAAACTGCGACGCGAGGAGAGGGAGGCCCTTGAAGCGGAACTTGCCACTCTGGAGCAGGCCCACAAGGCGAACCCCTCCAGGGTGACTTTACGGCCCCTAACGGCGGTGCGTGGGAAGCTGAGGGCCCATTATAATAACAGGGCGCGCCTCTTACTCCCAGGGCAACAAGATTGGGCGCCATCTTGCCCGGCAACTCCGTGACAAGCGCGAGCGGGAATACATTGGAGGGGTGCGTGATCGCACGGGCTTGGTTCAGCATAAGGATGCGGACAAGGCGGCCATCTTTGGGCGCTTCTACGCAGCACTCTACTCGAGTGATACTCTCGACCCGGAGGCTCAGTCCAGATTCCTGGAGGGGCTCCCTCTTCCGAAGGTCTCCGATGAATGGAACAATTTGTTGTCCTCCCCCATCACTCGGGAGGAAGTCCTGGACGCTATCAAGGCTCTAAAGCTGCATAAGGCGCCTGGGCCTGACGGCTACACGGCCCTCTTCTATAAAACGTTCGCCTCGGAGATTTGTGATTACTTGGTCTCCCTTTTCAATGCTATGGCGACTGACGGTAGGACTACGGACTCCATGGCCGAAGCGTTGATCACCATAATCCCCAAACCGGGGAAGGACCCTTCCTCCTGTACGTCTTATCGCCCGATAGCGCTCCTCAACCTGGACGCTAAACTGTATTCCTCCATCTTGGCGGGCAGACTGCAGGACCTCATGCCGGCCTTGATCCATCCTGACCAATCTGGTTTCATCAAAGGTCGGCAGACTCATGACAATCTGCGCCGCGTGGTCCATCTCATAGAAAAGGCGGAACGATTCCGCATACCTGCGGTGCTGATAGGGCTGGATGCGGAGAAGGCCTTCGATCGTGTGGATTGGGGGTTCCTGCACCGGACGCTGGAGGCCTTCGGATTCTCGCCCGGCTTCATTCGCATGATCGAGGCCAATTATCGAGGTCCTACCTCCCGGGTTCTGGTCAATGGCCACAGATCCGAGAGTTTTAGCCATTCCAGGGGGACGCGCCAGGGGTGTCCCCTTTCGCCCCTCCTTTTCGCCCTCAGCATCGAACCTTTGGCATTAGCGATACGGGAAGATGAGCGGATCTTGGGGCTTCCCTTTACAGGTGAACAACATAAGATATCGCTCTTTGCCGACGACGTCCTCCTGTCCATACGCGACCCTGCTCAATCCCTACCCCATGTCCTCTCAGTCCTCTCCGCCTACGAGGCAGTGGCAGGTTTTAAGGTCAACTTTGATAAGTCCTATATCTTGAATCTGACCCTGTCCCCAGGAGATGTGCAACAGACCCGGATGCTTACCACGCTTGCTTGGGCGTCCACGTCCCTGCTTTATTTGGGGGTGCGACTGACCTCCACCGTGGGAGCCCTGTTTCAGGCTAATTTTCCGCCGATATTGTCCTCAATCCGGGCTGAACTAGAACGGTGGAAGCCTAAATTCATCTCCTGGCTTGGCAGGATTCACGCCCTCAAAATGGTTCTTCTTCCTAAACTCTTGTACCTCTTTCAGGCTTTGCCGATTCCAGTGGGGCTGGACTATTTCCGCCGATTGAAGACCGTGATGCTGAAATATGTGTGGCAAGGTGGCCGAGCCCGGCTCCCATTTGCGGTTCTTCGGCGCCCGCGCTTAGATGGGGGGGTGGGTTTCCCGGACATGCAATTGTACTACAAAGCTGCTCAGCTTAGAATTCTGGTGGAGTGGTCCCAACAACGCTCGGAAAAACATTGGCTCCATATGGATCGGAGTGTGGCGGGCCGCTCCATATGGGATCTGGCATGGAAGCCTAAGATGGACCGGCCCAGGAACGCATACCTTAGCACCCCCACGAGCACGGTATTGAAGGTTTGGGACGTGGTGAGTGGCGATGATCGCTGGACCACATTTCCGTCTCCGTTTACCCCGATTCATTTTAACCCGGCCTTCCCCCCGGCCTTGACGGAGGGTCCTTTTGAGGCCTGGAGGGAGGGCGGCTGTAGAGCCCTCACTCATTTATTTCATGGTACTGAGCCCCTCACTTTCCACAACTGTATGAGGGACTACGGGGTGCTGCCAACGGAGCGTTTTAGACATCTCCAGCTCCTCCACTGGGCGACATCGCCCTCGGTGGCGGATGCCGCCACCAGGCCCTTGACGAGTTTCGAATCTTTCCTTCTTCGCACCTCCACCATGAAGGGGGCGATCTCTTTCATATATAAGCTGCTATTGGACACTACTATATCTCCGAGACCGCGGTACCAGGACCATTGGGAATCTACGTTGGGAAGGGACATCTCAGCTTGTGAATGGCGGGGCTTGTGGCGGGACGTGTCGGCGCATAACCACTCCACTGACCTCAGGGAGGCCCATATGAAACTCATCTTTGATTGGTACCTGTATCCCTCTAAATTGCGACGCATATTTCCGACTGCTTCGGATAGGTGCTGGAGGGGCTGTGGAATGTTAGGGGATTTTAGCCATATCTGGTGGGACTGCCCCTCCATCAAGCCATTCTGGGCCGAGATTCTCTCGCACATGAGGGATATCCTGGGTTATCCGATCCCAGACTCCATGGCTTTTGTCCTATTAGGCCTTAGGGACCCTCTGCTCGAGCATCAAACTAGGGCGGATAAGCGTATCATGTGGTTGTGTTTGGGTGCGGCTAAGATGACCTTGGCAGCCGCCTGGAAGGCCCCATCTGCCCCTGCGGTCTCCTTGTGGCACGCCCGTTTGTGGCGCCTGTTGAGCATGGAACGTCTTTCTGACATTTTTCTGGGTAAATTTAAGAATTTCATGCACAACTGGGGCCCACTTGTACGATTTCTATCCCGGGGCCTTCCTTCGGCAGTGTGTCCGTCAGCACTGCGATCCCTTCATCTTTTCCAGATCTGATTGTGGGTGTGACTGTGATGGGTTGTGTGTTTGGTGTCGCCACCACTGGGGGGAGGTGAATGTTGGGGTGGGATGAGGGTGGGAGGGTAGTTGGGGACGTTTTCCTTTTTTGCGACTTACTTTACTCTTGGGATGAACACTACAACTTGCTTCAGGCTGGAGCTGCCTCCCCTCTCCAGGGACACTGCCTCTATTGTTGGTACGCCTGGCTTAACGTGGGCGCTCTGATGGGTGGGCTTCCTACCCGTACCTCTGTTGCTTGCCCGGTCCCTGGTGTCATGGTGTGGACTTTGGAGTTTAGCTGGCCTTGCTTTGCGGACGTGTCCTCTCCCCAATCATTGCACCCCCTGTGTGGGGTTTGTGGCGGCATGTCGCCTGTTCTTCTTTCTTTCTCCTTTTGATCCTCTTGCTCTATTCCCTTCCCCCCTTTCCGTCTCACCTTGCATACTACAAAATAAAAATTTTACAAAAAAATTTAAAAAAAAAAAAAAAAATTGCAAATGATCCCTGGTGTTGAAATGTAAATTATGTTATGCATTCATTTTGTTCACATATTGTTCCATGTAAAGTTAGCATTCGCTGCAACATTTTAAGTTGAGCTGCCATTTTGAGCTATGATTGAAACTAACTTCTGCCTCACTCTCTGTCCACTTCAGCTGAAGGCAGCAGCGATAGTTTTTTTTGTTTCTTCAAGGCTCAGTTTCACTGTGCTAATGAATACATTGCTTTTGCTGGTACATACCTTTCCTTGGGGATAGGCCTGCTCTCATCCTTAGAGAGGTAGGCAGAGTAACCTTGAAGTTAAGATAACGTGTACCCGGTCTCAGGATTGCAACCCATCCTTCTGTATCTCCTTTGCTCACCACCTACCAACTGGAAATTTCCAGTTGAGTCGTATTTTAGTGGTTCTGAAGATGTACATTATGTGTTACCAGGCTGGCAGAAAGGCTCTTCAGCAATCTAAGGAGGCTGGTCAGACCGGACTCTACTCGAGTGCACTTTCAGTAAATATCTTTGGTTTGTGTTCTCTACTGTCTGACTGACTCTTCATTTGTATGGAAGGCTGAGAGGATGTCGCGAGTGAACCAGTTGACCCTAAACGGCCAGTTCCTTCACTGGGTTTGACAAATTGTGTAGTTTTCAAATAGACTGTTATTCTCCCCCTGTTCAGAAACATTTTCCACTCCTGGTTCAATTTTCTCAGAAGGCTAAGGCTTCAATTCCCATTGAGGTGAAAGAGTTGTTTTAGAAGGGTGCAATAGAACTATATCTCTTGGATCAAAAAGAGTTAATGCGCAACATATTGGTAGTCAATAAATAATGTTAAAATAATCAACCTGTGATAAATCTGGAATACTTCAATCATTCTTGTTGTTTCCTCACTTCAAGTTGGAGATAATAATCCATCTCAGAGATTTTCTACTCCTGAGGCATTGGATGGTTTAGTTAGATTGAAATGATGCCTTTTTGAAGTACCCACAGTTCCTTTGGCAAGAACAGGCACTTAGATCCTCTGCCCTTCCTTTTAGGCTGTCCTCAGTGCCTTTGTATTTGAATAAGCTAATGAAACCACTTAAGGTGACCCCAGAGTTTGTGGTCTCAGGATGTTTGTTTATTTAGACAACATTATCTTCTCAGATCAGGAGAAGGAATTTTTTTTAAACTGATCAAAAAGAATCAAAAGAGAATGTGTATTTACAAATGGTTTCTCTTCATCATTTAGTGAATCTGGTGGGCCAGGTATCAATTCAGCCCATTTTTCAGAGTCCCCATTATTATCAGGCTCTTCAGCCATTAAAGAAAAAGAACATAGAAAGAGACCGGTATGCACCTGTTACAACGCATTTTTTACTCCGCACTACCACTACAACGCAGGCATTACAACGCAAACCATTACAACGCATTGCGCTGGGGGGCGCTCTAGGATAAGAGGTAAGTTTAATTTACTATCCAACACCTTCCCTAGGGTCCACGGGGACTGGAGTTAGAATAGTAAATTATACTTACCACTATCCAGCACCCCAAAGCGCTATGCGTTGTAACGGTATGCGTTGTAAATACCGCGTTGTAATGGTATGCGGAGTAAAAGTATGCGTTGTAACATCATATATCCAAGAGACCTTGATTACTCAGATGTAATTCCAATAGATCGGGAGACACAGGGTGAAATAACTTGGTGGTTAAGTCACATAGATTCATAGAACTGTCAAGTAATTCTTACTATGTCCCCAGATCTAGAGCAAGAATCAGGTGCAAACCTTTAGAGATAGGGGACCCCGGTGTGTCACCTCCTTGACTGGTAGAAGATAGTCAAATATGGAGTTGTCATTGTGCATAAATTGTTTTGCAGGCTCCTTCGTGATTCAAAGCTTTGCAAAAGACGGTATAAAGATTGAAAATCGACGGGAAAATATCGACTAGCATTATTATCGAGGTAAGAATATCGACTAGTAAAAATATCGTAGTAGTAAATATCGTTGTAATAAATATTGTTTTTTAAGAATGACAAAAATATCGTCAAAAAAAAATATCGATGAACAGAATATCGTTGAGTAAAATATCGTTGTATATAATATCGACACAAAAATATAAAGTGTTATAAAAGTTTTTAAAAGTATGTATTATGTATTTAAAAATATTACAAAATCTCTACTTGTAATAATATGTGTTTAAAAATATTTAAAAAAAAGAATAGTAAAAATTCTAGTAGCGGGTTATTGGTATTATAGGGGATAAGGGTGGGCAGTAATTTAAAAATGTAGTGTTAAAAAATTGTATAGAATATTAACAATTTAAAAAACTATTATGAAATCGAAATTGAAATTCGAAATTTCAAGATTTAAACGAAATTAAATTTTTAATTATATTTAAAAATTTCAAATTAATATTTTAGGAGCGGGTTATTGGTATTGTAGGGGATAAGGGTGGGTAGTAATTTAAAAATGTAGTGTTAAAAAATTGTATAGAATATTAACAATTTAGAAAACTATTATGAAATCGAAATTGAAATTCGAAATTTCAAAATTTTAACGAAATTAAATTTGTAATTATATTTAAAAATTTCAAATTAATATTTTAGGAGCGGGTTATTGGTATTATAGGGGATAAGGGTGGGTAGTAATTTAAAAAAATTAATTTTAAAAATGTTATAGAATAATAACAATTTATAATAATATTAAAAAATCCAAATAGAGAATCGAAATTTAATTATTTGTACGAAATAAAAATAGTAATTATATTAAAATTTTCCCCAAAATTTTTTAGTGGGTTGTTGTTGCTACAGGGGATAAGGGTTTGTAGTATATTATAATAACTGATCATATTTGTAACAATATTTGTAAATATCCTAAATTTAGAAAAATATATTTTTGGGTTTTTATTTTTAATTGTAGATAATATTTAATATTATTTTAAAAAATAGTCTGAGAAAAGAAATGTAAATTGGAAAAAAAAGAATATATTGCGAAATTAGAAAATCGAAATTTTCGATTTTTTGAAAATAATTTAAAATGCGAATGTTTTCGCAGAATTATTTAAAAAAATATAATTATTAGTATTATAATTTGTGATATAATATATGCAAAATAAGTGTGAAAAAATAAGAATTAAAAATAAAATATTAAATGTACGGAAACAAAAGATATTTATTGTAAGTGTTATAAAATATTATCACAAATAATAATTTTTTTAAGTATACAATTAAAATTTTGTACAGTTGGAGTACATTAGTAAATTATTATGGTTTACTATCCAGCACTTTCCCAGACTTATGTTGGATTGGAGTTAGAATAGTAATTTATTATGGTTTACTATCCAGCACTTTCCCTGACTTATGTTGGATTGGAGTTAGAATAGTTAATTATTATGGTTTACTATCCAGCACTCTCCCTGACTTATGTTGGATTGGAGTTAGAATAGTAAATTATTATGGTTTACTATCCAGCACTTTCCCTGACTTATGTTGGATTGGAGTTAGAATAGTAATTTATTATGGTTTACTATCCAGCACTTTCCCTGACTTATGTTGGATTGGAGTTAGAATAGTTAATTAATATGGTTTACTATCCAGCACTTTCCCTGACTTATGTTGGATTGGAGTTAGAATAGTAAATTATTATGGTTTACTATCCAGCACTTTCCCTGAGTTATGTTATGTTTGGAGTTAGAATAGTAAAATATTATGGTGTACTATCCAGCATTTTCCCTGACTTATGTTGTATTGGAGTTAGAATAGTAATTTATTATGGTTTAATATCCAGCACTTTCCCTGAGTTATGTTATGTTTGGAGTTAGAATAGTAAATTATTATGGTTTACTATCCAGCACTTTCCCTGAGTTAGGTTATACTTGGAGTTAGAATAGTAAATTATTATGGTTTACTATCCAGCATTTTTCCAGACTTATGTTGGATTGGAGTTAGAATAGTAAATTATTATGGTTTACTATCCAGCACTTTCCCTGACTTATGTTGGATTGGAGTTAGAATAGTAATTTATTATGGTTTACTATCCAGCACTTTCCCCGAGTTATGTTGGATTGGATTTAGAATAGTTAATTATTATGGTTTACTATCCAGCACTTTCCCTTACTTATGTTGGATTGGAGTTAGAATACTAAATTATTATGGTTTACTATCCAGCATTTTCCCTGACTTATGTTGGATTGGAGTTAGAATAGTTAATTATTATGGTTTACTATCCAGCATTATCTATTTACAATTTTTAATAAGAATAATATATGTCATGTTGTAATATTCATTTAAACAATATAAATTAAATACATTTTTAACACATTTTTACATACATATGACAAGTTTCAAAATTAAAAAAAAATCTTTTTTTTATTTTGTACTATTTTTCTTTATTCATACTTTCATTTGTTAATGCAAACATTTTGATCATTTTATTACAAATTTAACATAATACTTGTTAACAAATTATATTGCAGTTTTGTACATATATACAGTTTCAATAATGCATAAATTAGTATATTAAATTTTAATATTTTTCATTAAAATTTAATATATTACATAATTTTCATGTCATTGTTTTTATCAAAATATGTACATAACATTATTTTAATTTTTTAACATCAGAGAAAAATATTTAACAATCAAAAACATATTTTAATATACAATAAACAATTAATACATAATTATATTGAACATATTAATGTATATTTTACAATATTCATATGTTTTTTCACAATAAAAAGAAAATTATTACTAAATATGGAAAACATTATGCTATTTAATACAATTTTATTTTGGTAAAAAGGGTATTTAGTCCTATTTTAGTTTTTATTATGCAGCCATTTTGTTTTTGGAACTTCACTTTTTAGTCTATCGACATCGTTGTTTGGGTCATTTTAGACGGAACCTCGCGGTTGGGAGCTGCTTCTTGTTGGTGAAGGTAAGTTTATTTTACATTATTTCTAAAGACATTTTAAGGTATTTCAGTGATAGTTGTAGTGTGTACGTGTCGATATGTGTAGTACTTTACAGTTTATGTGATAATTACGTGTTATTTTGCGTCGTTATGGAGAACGTACTTTGTTAGGTATTTCTAACACAACTAAGGTTTAGTGTTGTATTAATGGATGAATTACGGTGTTCTCATATGTTTTATATGCTATGTGTAGGCTTTGTGTATTTCGAATGTTTTGAGGGTGCGTTTTGTTTCTATTATTTACAGGTGTTCGTTTTGGGGAGCAGATGGATTGTAACTCGTATTTTTTTAAAGCAGGCACATGTTTTTTTACTTTCCCTGATTTTTCGGGTTTTCTACCTTTTTACTCGTGATTATTTATCGCCATTTTAATGGTTACATTCTCGAGAGGATTGCGACGTGGGACTATTATCAAACAGTTGTATTTTTTGCATTTTGCTGGGATTTTTAAACACTATATGGATAGCTTTTGGTATTATTCCTGTGGAAATTATCACCATGGAACATATTCTACAGCAGCAGAACCGTAGGTAAAAGTTATATTTACTTTTGGGTTGCATTGTGTTATAGTGTACTATTTAGTTAAATGTAATTTTCTTATGTCTTGTAATAATATATTACTTTTATTTTTACATGACATAATGTAACTACATTTAAATAAATAGTATGTTTTGTTATGCTTTGCTACGTTTTTAGGTATTGATATTTAAAGGATGGATTTAGCTATTAGGTCTAAGTATTCTAGACCTTCGATACTTGGGTACATTCTAGTTTTTTGCTGTAGGTATTCGTACATATTTAATGTTTGTTTACTTAGTTTAGGGCCAATTTTAGAAAGTGATTGCTCTATTCTGAGTTCTTGGTAGCTTTGTTCTTTTTTAATGCTTTGGATTAGTTTGTGAAGTGTTGGTTGACTTCTTCCTAAAGTGGCTTGGAAGGCATTATGCCATCCTTCAACTGCGTTGTTAGTTTTTGCTTTCTGTGCTATTGTACTAGCATACACATTCCACCATGGAATTTGAAATTTAGGTTGTCTACGGTGGCCTGAACGATGTAATCTTCCAACCCAGGTATCTTCAAAATAGTCTAAGAAGGGAGTTAGTTTTTTCTCATTGGTGCGGTAGAAAGGGCTGTCAATTAATAAATTGTAGTAGTTAGCTACTTCTGTTGTTGGTACATATGTCAATGCAATCAACTTTTTTATTTGATAAGCAAAGTTACTGTTTGTAGAATATTCAATGCTTAAAGTAGATTTTTGTAAGTGCCTCCATATACTTTGGTTGTAGTGATAATAACAACCTTGTATTGAGGTATGGGGATATATTTTAAGGATAGCTTGAATCATGGCCATTTCAAAGTCAATTATTATTCTTTGTGGATAGTAATTATCAGTTAATTCTTTGATAGTTGTTAAAAGTTCAACGTAGGTAGTATTTGTTTTATTTGGCAGCAGAGTATAAATTAGAGGGATATTTGTTTCTTGGTATTCACCATGGATGGTGTAAAGTTGATAGAAAGGTTTGGGACATACCTTAAAAGTCCTGTCCATCATCCATGTTTCACATGATTTAAGTTTTTGCAAATTACTATTTGTAGCAAAAAGTAAAATTATTTTGTCATGACTGTGGTTGTCATACATTAAGAATTTATCCTCATTATGTGTAATGGTATATTCAGGATATATTTTTATATCTTGAAAACTTTCTGGGATTGGTGGAGTTGGATCGGAAGCACGTTTAGTTTTAGCAATTAATCTTTTTAAGTTGGGAATAGAAGGTAACTGTCCTGTGACATGTTCTGGCACTTTGCTTAAAACATTTTTCAAAACACTAGTGCTTGTTTCTTGTGACCCTGTACTAGCATCTTTCAATGTTTCCAGTGCTTCTCTAACTTCCACTTCTGTTACATTGGGTGGGTGGTTATGCTCACGTACATTTACCACATTGTTATCAACAGTTGTTGCTCTACCATAGCATGCACTTGAGTAATATTTGCTACATTTCCAATGGGTCTTATTCCCTTTTATTCTTTCTTGGGTGTAGGTGTAACCCATGTAGCTCAGCATTAGTTTCCCTTTTTGAGAAGTAATGAAAGTAGCTCCAGTTGCCATGTCTAAGGTAGATCTGTGGAAACATATATATGTATTTTTAAGAAAATTGAAAAACATTTATAGAGGTGTGTATAAGAGCAGGAAAAAGTGTGAACATATACTTACTATGTAGCTTTACTGGTAATTCTTTAATTCTTATTTTTCTTTCAGGATTTTCTCCTTTTTAAGTTCTGTAGTAGTGGTAAAGAATAATAGAAAGACATGCTTTAGTGTTATAGGTGTTTGTTTTTACTTTTAGAATTTTTATACATACAGTGACTATACTTACTTGATGTAGTAGAAGATGTTGGTAGTGTAGGTGTAGATAGGAAATGAATTTTATAGAATCTGTTGAAAAAAGATTCATTGTGTTACTTATTGTATTAGGATAATAATCGTTTATGACATATGAAGTAAATTGCACATGTACTTTGCTATTTTAAAAATTTTTTAACAGCTATCTAAGTAGACATGGATAAGGTAGTTCATAAATGTATTTAATTCTAATTTTCTGGTCGTTGTTGGTAAGTTCTACATTTTGTGTTTTAACTCTAAAGAAGAACAGCTTTTAAATTAGGGAGTTTAGGTACTTTTTGCTAGGTTAGAATGATAAAAGAAATGGGATTTTACTTACTTGAAGTGTAGTATGACGTTTTGTAGTTGTAGTCGTAGGTTTGTATTCTCTTCTCTCAGCAAGGTAACCGTTTTTCTCCAAGTTTGGGCCAAATATGGTAAATTACGTTAAGTGTGTAATTGTTTTTATAGTAGTGACTTAATTAATGGTAGCTTTTGATTGGTTCAATTAGTGAAATTTTAAAATCATTGGTTGAGAACATTATTTTGAATTTCAAAACCGTTATTTTCGTAAGAGTTTGTTGCATCATTAATTGTTAGTTAATTTAAATAGTAAAAAGTATTATATGTGCTTTCTTGTTTTATAAGGAAAATGTTTACATGTAGAAAATAGTGAAATGTGTTTTAAATTTATGCAATCGGAGTGTATGATAGTATCAGTAAATGTAATTATTATTAACCTATATATTCTATTTATATATAAATAAGTAATAGGAAAACTAAATACATATATGTGCGATTAGTTATTTTTAAGTAAATTATTATAAAAAGTGAATAATATAAAAGAATTGTGCATATAGTGTTGGTAATAATATGACAATATTTTTTGTATCTTTCTATAAGTAGAGAGGTAGTCTATGTTAGTGTATTCGATATTTATGTCTAAGGTAATGTTATTTAAAATAAAGTCGATAATGTAGTAGTCGATATTTATGTTGTCGATGTTAGTGTGAACGATATTAGGGTAGTCGATAAAAAAAATCAATATTTGTGTGAATCCTTGTTTAAGTATAGGAGGACGATATTTATGTAAACGATATTTTTGTGACGATATTTTTTTCTGACGATATTTTTGTAAACGATATTTCATCATGAAACCGCAAAAGACAAGGTCAATTGTGAAATTCTGCTGCAGGCAGACAATTTAGCTGCAGCAAGGTACATCATTTGGGGCTGACAAGATCAAAACTATTAGCAGATCTAATCAGATCCCCATATGAATTTGGGCTTCAGGAAAGAAAATCGTTGCTGGCGGAGAATGTTCCACGATTGTGAACTATTTAACAACAAGGGGTGGTGATGGACAGAGTTTCTGAATTAAGCAGAATACTCTCACCCAGTCAAGAGATCAGGGCTAGATCCAACACCGTTTTTTTAGCTCACTGCACCATCCCAGCTCAGAACCTGGCTATATGCAAATTAGTCTGTTCCTGTCCCAGTGCATGATGGGAACAGGGCAAACCAAACTACCAAGCCAATTCTTACACTGGGAAGGAAAAAAGCTTCCGGGGACCGGTTTCTGGCATTACAGCCATCTTCGGCCCGGCTTGCTTGAATCCTGATGGTGCAATGAGCAAGGGACTCACATCTGAGTATACCCTTCCACGCTTATGGTGGACAAAATATTTAACAACAAGGGGTGGTGATGGACAGAGTTTCTGAATTAAGCAGAATACTCTCACCCAGTCAAGAGATCAGGGCTAGATCCAACACCGTTTTTTAGCTCACTGTACCATCCCAGCTCAGAACCTGGCTATATGCAAATTAGTCTGTTCCTGTCCCAGTGCATGATGGGAACAGGGCAAACCAAACTACCAAGCCAATTCTTACACTGGGAAGGAAACAAGCTTCCGGGGACCGGTTTCTGGCATTACAGCCGTCTTCGGCCCGGCTTGCTTGAATCCTGATGGTGCAATGAGCAAGGGACTCACATCTGAGTATACCCTTCCACGCTTATGGTGGACAAAATATTTAACAACAAGGGGTGGTGATGGACAGAGTTTCTGAATTAAGCAGAATACTCTCACCCAGTCAAGAGATCAGGGCTAGATCCAACACCGTTTTTCTGGTGAAGAATTGGCTTGGTAGTTTAGTCTGCCCTGTTCCCATGATGCACTGGGCCAGGGACAGACTGATTTGCATATAGCCAGGTTCTGAGCTGGGATGGGGCAGTGAGATAAATAACGGTGATGGATCAAGCCCAGATCTTTGGACTGGGTAAGAGTGTTCTGCTTAATTCAGACACTCTGTTCATCACCACCCCCTTTTCTGAATCGTTTTTGGCCACTATAGGTGTGGCAGGGTATACTCAGTCATGAGTCCCTTTCTCACTGCTCCATCAGGATTCAAGCAAGCCGGGCCGAAGACGGCTGAAATGCCAGAAACCGGTCCCCGGTAGCTTGTCTCCTTTCTGGTGAAGAATTGGCTTGGTAGTTTAGTCTGCCCTGTTCCCATGATGCACTGGGCCAGGGACAGACTGATTTGCATATAGCCAGGTTCTGAGCTGGGATGGGGCAGTGAGATAAATAACGGTGATGGATCAAGCCCTGATCTTTGGACTGGGTAAGAGTGGTCTGCTTAATTCAGACACTCTTTTCATCACCACCCCCTTTTCTGAATCGTTTTTGGCCACTATAGGTGTTACAGGGTATACTCAGACATGAGTCCCTTTCTCACTGCTCCATCAGGATTCAAGCAAGCCGGGCCGAAGACGGCTGAAATGCCAGAAACCGGTACCCGGTAGCTTGTCTCCTTTCTGGTGAAGAATTGGCTTGGTAGTTTAGTCTGCCCTGTTCCCATGATGCACTGGACCAGGGACAGACTGATTTGCATATAGCCAGGTTCTGAGCTGGGATGGGGCAGTGAGATAAATAACGGTGATGGATCAAGCCCTGATCTTTGGACTGGGTAAGAGTGGTCTGCTTAATTCAGACACTCTGTTCATCACCACCCCCTTTTCTGAATCGTTTTTGGCCACTATAGGTGTGGCAGGGTATACTCAGACATGAGTCCCTTTCTCACTGCTCCATCAGGATTTAAGCAAGCCGGGCCGAAGACGGCTGAAATGCCAGAAACCGGTCCCCGGTAGCTTGTCTCCTTTCTGGTGAAGAATTGGCTTGGTAGTTTAGTCTGCCCTGTTCCCATGATGCACTGGGCCAGGGACAGACTGATTTGCATATAGCCAGGTTCTGAGCTGGGATGGGGCAGTGAGATAAATAACGGTGATGGATCAAGCCCTGATCTTTGGACTGGGTAAGAGTGGTCTGCTTAATTCAGACACTCTGTTCATCACCACCCCCTTTTCTGCCACGATTGTGAACTGGCACCCCAGAAGTGTCTAGTAAGGCACTGGCTGGCGTCTGCATCCCCATACCCCTAAGCAATTTTTTGGGACCCTTTACAGTAGATCTTTTTGCCACATTATTAGCGACTCATCTTCAACAAATCTTTAGTCAGAGACCAGATCCAGGTGCATTAGCGAACAATGCTTTTCTGCCAGATTGGTCAGGCAACCATATGTACACTTTTCCTTCTTTGTGATGATATCCAAATGTCTGGTACCAATCTGCAGGCAGGAAACAAGGGTAGTCATGATAATTCCCCTATGGAGGGCCCAGCCTCTGTATCCTCCCTACTGGAGTTTTCATGAGATCTCTCAACTCTATTACCAGTCCTTCCAAAGTTGTTGGCAAATCCAGAAAGACACATTCATGATCTAGCCTAGAGGGCAACCTTGTCCGTGGTTTAATCTTTCAGGACATATGCAGACATCCCACCAATTTTGGAATCGGCCTCTGAATACATTAACCCATTCTAGGGATAGACGTCAAAAACATTCAAATCAGCCTGGGACATTTGGTCTAGCTGGTACATAGAAAGGAATATCAATCCCATTTAGTCAGGTGTTTCTGCAGTTTTCTATCGCCTAGCATTTATGGCATTTAATCAAACACACATCATACTATAAATGGGTACAGATCAACTATTCAGGTCATTCGAAGGTGGAGTCAATGCCGGTTAGATGCACCCTCTGATATGTAGGTTGTTAAAGGTAATTGGGTATTCAAATCTGCCAAAGACATGCTATAGTTCATTGTGGGATGGGCATGTGGTGTTGCTGTTGTTTGAGCCATGGAAGGACTACTATGAGCTTTCACTGAAAACTATTAGCTAAGTTAATATCTTTCAGGAGAGTTTCTGATGTTAGAGCTTATTACCTCTATGCGGCTTTCCCGAAACGGAGTTCATTTTATCATTGCTAGACGTAGTAAAAATGCTTCTTCTGCTATGAAATTTCCTTCTTTTCATTATATCCTAAAATGTGTGTGGCAAGATGTACTAAGCAGTGTGTGCATGTAATGGAAGACCCAAGAATGTCCTCTCCTCAGTTAGTAATTTCTATACTACACCTTACTCTCCAGTTTCTTCTGCTACCCTTAGTCGGTCTGTGAAAGAGATATTGACCCTGACGGATTTGAATACAAAATAATTTTGGTTCCAGAATGTAAGGGGTCAATTTGGCCTCAAAAGCCTTTTGAGCCAGCAATCACTAAAACACATGGGATGGTGGGATAGGGTCACTCGGAAGACCCCACTCTGGGCGGGCGGCCTCCTACCACAGATGACTACCCTACAAGGCTATCAACACAGGGATGACATAGGTATTTCCACACTAGGGGCAGTTATACATGGGAGGGTGCTCAAATCCTTTCAAGATCTGCAAACTGAATTCCATATGCCACATGACATACACAATTCTACAAGTATCTGCAGTTTCAACATGCTTTGACCCCATATATTAAAGATTTGCCAACACTGCCGAATTGAATCCACTCGAAGGTAAACTGTTCATGGGTGTATTGGGCGACCATAAGATTACAAAAATATATCAATCACTCATCATAAACAATCATAACACCCTGACAGCCCTTAGGGAGACATGGCATGCTGACCTTGGTCCACTTGAAGAGGACCATTGGAATGAGGCCCTGGAGTACCCCCTTGGCGCAGTCATCTCATCCCGTCTGAGACTTATCCAATTTAAATTCCTGCATAGAGTATACTTTTCATGTTATAAGCTGTGGCAGTTGGGCCTGGTGCCCTCCCCCACCTGCTTGCGCTGTAATGTCATAGAGGGATCCTTCCTGCCCGCGTTGTGGTTGTGCAATGCGTTGGCCAGGTTTTGGCAGAGAGTACTCGCATGCCTTTCAGAGGTCCTAAGCTGGGAGCTCCCTACATCCCCAAAGATAGCACTCCTACATATAGCAGTCGAACTAGGGGGCAATAAATATAAATGCCACCTTTTATTTCTGGGTCTTACGATCGCAAAGAGAGACATAGCCCAGCTTTTGAAAGCGACCATTCCTCCACTGCTGGGTGAGTGGAAGCGGGGTCTTGATTTCAGAATGGGCCTTGAATGCCCAGTTTTCATCACTCAAAGATGCCCACAAAAACATATCAAAATATGGCAGTGCTGGGCAGATTACTGGGGTATTCTGCTACCCCCCTACCACTGACCACACAAGGCATGACCTAACTGAGGCACAGACACAGACTATAGGGTACATTCTTTAAACAAGAGGGTGTTTGGACGTCAGTGAGAGCTTGCAAAGTGTCCTAACGGGCCTATGGCATGTGTTGGGGGGTTTATTGTTCATTTTTGCGTAGTTGTAAATGTTTCTAATAATTACTAGATGCCATGTCTCTGTATTACATCAATATGCTACTGTATATGGGCCCTTGGGCCAAATGTGGCTTCTAAAATGCTAATAAAATATGCTGTTTAAAAAAGAAAAGCTTTTTGAGCCAAGGCTAGATTGTAGGACATTCTCAGCCCGGCAGACTGGTCTGAAGTTACCACTAAAGATGTTCCATTGCAAGCCAATATGGCATGTGGTATTGTGAGAAGTTGATACGACCTGGGCATGTACAATTTAACCTACTTTCTTGTAATAACATTAAAGAATCTCCTAGCCATTTTTGAAGGAGGGTCGTGGTGATATTGATGGCACAGAAGTGAAGACTATCTCACCTCTTGCAATTGATCCCTCCCTAAATGTCAGTGTCACAATAAATTATGTAATTCTCTAGTCTTCATGTATACTGCCACAAATACACAAGAAGGACGAAGTTTAACTCCTTCGATGCTGATGACGGAACCGCTCCGTCATCAGGCGCGACGCTGATTTGGCGCCTGCGCTGGGCGTTCCATTGAGCGGGCCATGACAGAACCGCTCTGTCATGAGCACAGCTCAACCGAGGCTGGTGACGGAGCGGTTCCGTCACCAGCATGGGCGCGTCGCGCGAGCCGCCCCGCCCCCTTAGCGCTGCGGCAGAATAGCCGCCGCAGTGAAGGTGTTAATGGTTTCTTTTGGGATTTCTATTATTATTTCTGGTTTGCATTTCTTGAACGGAACCCGATCACATGCATCAAGAAAAGATAAAGTTAATTGGATTCAGCAATTCTTTATGCATCGTATTGCACTTTGCTAATATTTCTACTTTTTGCCTGGGTGAGCAAAATGGTTGTATTTGTAGTTTTGCTTTACAATGTTTGCTACTGAAATAAAACAGCAAGATGCAAAACTGCATAATAATCGCTTCTGTGTTATAAATGAAATAATTGGGACTCTCTCTCACAAATGGCTGGGGGAATCTGCAATTGCTTTTCTGGTGCAACTGCCACGGTATCTCTAAAGGAATACTCTTCAGAGTAAGGGCATGTGGGGCCCGTCACACCGCAGAGGCTGTGGGGCCTTGTGTTACACCTCTGTGAAAGTATGGAAGCAAGATGACAGCTTTGGCACAGCATGACTTACCCCAGGGGCTCTGAAAATTCGGCTGAGTAATGGGATCCTTGTTAGTAGAGGGAATCCGATAGCGACTGAACTGTGCGAAGAACCATGTGTTTTGAGGAGACCGAGGACCATATAATCAAGGACATGTGATAATTATCGCAAATCGCGCTTAGTGCAATTCACATTATCGCTGTATTACATCGCTGTTTTAGCGACGCATTATCTACATTTAGCTAACAGGCGATGTAATGTTATGTTATGTTATATAGTTGCTTGTAACGCGCACTGCTAGTCAAAACTGTCCTGGCACGAGAGAGGATTGTGGTGTCAGCTAAAGGAAACAGGGAAACTACAAGGCTTCCCTAAATAAGTGTGTTCTCAGATGTTTTATAAAGCTTGTGAGGTTTGACGTGTGCCTAAGTACGTCGGGAAGGTTGTTCGACATCTGAACAGCTCTAACCTTCAGAGATTGCCCCCCTAGATGAACTCTCTTAAATCTGGGAATAACCAAATGTCTAAGGGTGGCTGATCGCAGCTGACGGCAGCGACGGCTCGTGGAGGGAGTTACGGTGGGGCAGGAGGGCGGGGAGGGGGAGGGGCAGGGTGGAGGTTGCTAAAAACCGGCATATGGATAATTGCAGGTGTTGGACAGGCCACACGAAGGGCCGCTCTCCCCCGGCTCGACCAGGCCCGAGCCCGGTCACACAAGCACCCCACACCACCTTTGCACGTCCTCCTTCCCCTCAGGGACCCCTGCCCTCGAGCATGTCGACCTCGTGGGCCCGATCCACTGCCGGCCCACGCGCCCAGCCCGGGCCGCCATCTTGGACACTTCACCACGTGGCCGCCTGGCCCCCGGCCGACCTCAACCCTGGGCCTGGCCAGGCCTCAGACATCCCGGCACCACCATCCACCCAGGAGGTGAGCGGGCTACTTGGCAAGTCAATGGGAGAAAGAGGTGTCGATGGCTCTCCCCCACCAAGTGCCGCTCGCCCATCGCCTCCCCGGGCGCTGGCTCCACCCCCCTGCTGGGTGTCTGGACTCCCTCATCCCGGACCTCCCGACCTCCAAGTGCGAGGGTCCGGACATCAAAGCACGCCAGCCCTATAACTGGGGCAGCTCCAGAGCAGGAAGGCAGTTGTATCTTGGAGTCGAGAGACGCAGAGAGGAACTCATCCTGGACGGACTACTGGCGCTGCCGTAGCTCTGTCCTGTGCACCATCGTCCTGCCTGTTGGCGCTGCCACGGCCGTCGTAACCTTCATTCTTCATCGTCGTCCGGATCTGCTGGCGTGGCCGCGGACCGTTGTAACCGTCATCTTTCACCGGGACCTGCAGGCTCCGCCGCGGACCGTCGTCCTTCCTTCATCTCGGGACCTGCTTGGCTCCTCCACGGCCCGATCATCAAGAACGCCGAGCTCGAGGATTGAGAGCTATTTTGAACTCACCGGTAACTAAGACTGTCCCGCTACCCCTTTCCTCAACCACAGACTCGAATCGAGGGGACCCCTGAGTCCAGACCTCCTTGTATCATACCAACGTAACCTAAGAATTGCATATAAAGTCTCGTTAACCTTCAATCTTGTGTGGTGTCTGTCTGTGGGGGGGAAGTTACTTATCTGTACAGTCGTTGGAGACGGCTCTCCCTGGAGACCTCTCCCCGTAATCTCGGCCGACCCTCCCGGTCCGTCTAACATTGGTGGCCAGCGGCGCGATCCGAATCACCGCATACGTACAGAGAGTAGCTCACCCCACAACGAACCACAATGACAACTAAAGAGAGCGGATCAACTGAGAAGTTCCAAATGGAAAAACTAGAGGAGTACAGCCATCGTGAACTAAAGCAGTTCTGCATTGAACTAGGTATCGCTACCACCGGACTAAGCACCAAGGACGATTTTAAGCATGCCCTAGAATCTTGGGCAGAGACCGGGGATACCGAAGCTCCTGAGCAAAGCACCGCGAAAAAAAGCAACACGGCCCCTGAAGGGCAAAGAACCGGTCTCTCGCCAGACGAGATCCAAGAAAGAGAAAAAACCCGACTACACGAGCTAGAAATGGCCCGACTCAAGATGGACGTAGAACTCAAGTTGGCCGAACAAAAGATAAACTTAGAGCACCTACGTCTCCGAGAAGAAAGAGAGGAGAAACAGAGACAAAGGGAGCTCGAGGAAAAGAAACTAGCGTACGTGCACAAACGGAACCTAGCCGAGATCAACCTGCGCAAGCAGAATAAAGAGTTGGGGGTGCCCGAGAGACCACACACCCCCGGGACCACGGAGAAAAAAGTACACATCCCCAAGGATGTTGTCCGAGAATATTTTCGAGAGGACGATATCCAGCAATGGTTTAAGGCTTATGAAATCGCTATGACTGCGCACCGGATCGATAGAAACGATTGGGGAGCCGGCCTATGGGGCAGATTCCTCAATGAGGGCCGCGATACCCTGTTACAGCTCCCAGACCACCAGATGACCTCCTACGACCATATGAAAGCGGCCCTTCTCACCCGCTATGGCCTCACGCCCGAGATGTACCGTCAGAGGTTCCGAGACTGCACACGCATCCCGGGTACAACTTGGGTGGACTATGTAACGTACTTTAGCCGAGCTTTCGAAGGCTGGATCAAAGGGAACAACGTCACGACCTACGAGCAACTGTTCAATCTGATGGTATGGGAGCATCTGTCCAACAATTGCTTCATTGAACTACGCCAACACCTCCTCGACAGCAAGTTAACCGATCCCCGGCAGCTCGCAGCCGAAGCTGACCGGTGGGAGATCACCAGAGTGGGCCGGAATGGGTCCTACGAGCAAAACAGGAACAACAATGGTCACCACCGACCCAGAGGAGGAGGAGGCCAAGGGCGGGGAAGAGACAACACTCCGGCCGCCCCCGTTACCAGCACCACCCCCCCGGCCAACCGGGGCAGCACCCCGGCGCGACCGGGGTAGAGAGCAAACGTCACGTGTCACCGATGCCAACGAGTCGGCCACTATGCAAACGACCCAAGCTGCCCGCAGTATCAGAGTCCAAAACCCCGCCATGTGGCCGCCGCAGCACTAGGGGAAGAACAGATCTCCGAGGAACAAGAAACAGACGGGCAAGAGTATCCAGAGTGGGAGCCAGCCGCCATGACTCTCGCGTGCTTAGGGGGAAGAGACATGGTCCCGCGGGTCCCCCTACCCGCTAACACCCAGAAGTACAGCCAATGGGTGAGCATCAATGGACAACGGGCCGAGGCCCTTCGGGACACCGGGGCCAGTGTGACAGCCGTCCGCTGTCACCTGGTGACCCCAGAACAATATCTACCGAACATTCTCTGCCCTGTACGCTCAGCCGACAACTCGGAAAGTCTGTGTCGGATGGCCTGCGTCCCTTTTGAGTGGGGAGGGGTCTCCGGCATGTTGAAGGTGACGGTCCGAGACGACGCCCCCGTGGACTGCCTCCTCGGGAATGACCTGGAGAGCTCCCCGTGGGCCGCTGTGGAGCGAAAAGAACACTTGGGGATGTTGGGCGTCCCGGACTGGGCGTGCGTCACCACCCGGTCCATGGCCGCCCGTGCCAACCCTCCCCCGGAAGAACCAGAATGGCCGGCGCCACCGCCTCCGGTCGCCCCAGCCGAAACCCCCGACCAGGACACCCCCCTCGAACCGGCTCAACCTTCCGACCTCGCTAACCTTGACCAGTGGGCCCAAGAGGGGGGACCCACACAAGAACAATTTCGCCAGGAACAGAAGACCTGTCCCTCCCTTGAGGGACTCCGCCAACAAGCGCTCGCCCAAAGCGCAGGGGACACCTCCGGAACTCATTGGGTCTACTGGGACAATGATCTGTTATACAGCGAGCAACGAATCGCCGAGCTGGGGGCCAACCGAGTACTAGTAGTGCCCCTCTGCTTTAGAGACTTCCTGTTAAACCTGGCCCACGATGTCCCCCTAGCAGGGCACCTAGGACAAGATAAAACTTACAGTCGCCTAGTGACCCACTTCTTCTGGCCCAAAATGAGGAACGATGTGCACCAGCATTGCCGATCTTGCCCCACGTGCCAAGCCAGTGGGAAGAGCGGCCGCAAACTAAAAGCCCCCTTGCAACCTTTTCCAGTAGTCACGACCCCATTTGAGAGGGTCGGAATAGACATTGTGGGACCCCTGGACCCGCGTACAAAACAAGGACATCGCTTCATTCTGGTGCTAGTGGACCACGCCACCCGCTACCCTGAGGCTGTTCCTCTCCGGACCGTGACAGCCCCAGTGGTCGGCCGGGCCCTGATGGGGATCTTCTCCCGTGTGGGGTTCCCCCGAGAAGTCGTCAGCGACAGAGGCACGAACTTTATCTCTAAATACATGAAATCTCTCTGGCAACAGTGTGGGGTCACCTACCGCTTCACGACCCCCTATCACCCCCAAGGGAACGGACTTGTTGAGCGGTTCAACCGCACGCTGAAAGGAATGATCGGGGGATTGGAAGAGCCCCTCCGTCGCCAGTGGGATGTGCTGCTGCCGTGCCTCCTCTTCGCCTACCGAGAGGTCCCACAGAAATCCCTAGGCTTCAGCCCATTCGAACTGCTCTATGGGCACCCAGTGCGGGGGCCGCTCAGCCTGATCAAAGAAGGCTGGGAGATGCCTCCGACCAAGAACCCTCCAGATGTCTTCCGGTACCTCCTCACCCTCCGCAACCAGTCCCGGCGGTTCAGAGACCTAGCAAAAGCCAACCTAGAGGCCAGTCAAGAGGACATGAAAAAATGGTATGACCAGAACGCCTCATCCATTGAATTCGAACCGGGACAACAGGTATGGGTCATGTCCCCCACGGAGCCATGCGCTCTCCAAGACAAATGGACGGGACCCTTCAAGGTGATCGAGCGCAAGGGTCCTGCCACCTATCTGATCGATATGGAGTCCTCCCGGAACCCCCTCCGAGTCCTCCACACCAACAGACTGAAACCCCACTTTGCACGAACAGAACTCAGCCTATTGATGGCCACGGACAATGGGGTTGAAGACGACTCCGAGCCTCTCCCTGACCTCCTGCGGACCCAGGAGCAAGACGGCTCCGTAGATGGGGTCCGACTCTCGGAGACCCTCACCAGAGAACAACGCCAAGAGTGCCAAGCCCTCCTGTCACGGTTCGCCAGTCTGTTCTCCCTCACCCCAGGTGTCACTTCCTGGTGTGTGCACGATGTAGACACCGGAGACAGCCCTCCTATCCGCCACCGGGCCTACCGCGTACCTGATCGGGTACGGGCCTGCATCCAGGCGGAAGTGGCTAAGATGCTCACGCTCGGGGTCATCGAGCCCTCAGACAGTCCATGGGCCAGCCCGGTCGTACTGGTCCCCAAAGCAGCCGCCCCCGGAACCACACCAGAACTCCGGTTCTGCGTCGACTACCGGGGCCTGAATGAAGTCACCAGAACGGACGCACATCCCATCCCCCGGGCAGATGAACTGGTCGACCGAATGGGAGCTGCCCGCTACCTTAGCATCTTCGACCTGACAGCAGGTTATTGGCAGATCGGCCTCACACCCCGAGCACAAGAACGTTCTGCCTTCTCCACCCCCGATGGCCATTACCATTTTACGGTCATGCCCTTCGGTATGAAGAATGCCCCAGCGACTTTCCAACGGCTCGTCAATCAGGTCCTGGCGGGGCTCGAAGGGTTCAGCGCCGCCTACCTAGACGACATCGCTGTGTACAGCCACCATTGGACCGAGCACCTCCACCACCTCCGAGCAGTGCTGCAAGCCCTTCAGCGAGCTGGCCTCACGATCAAGGCCAGCAAGTGTCAAATTGGACAAGGGTCTGTGACCTACCTCGGACACCAGGTGGGAAGCGGCCTAGTGGCCCCTCTACAACTGAAAATTGCCGCCATCCAGGACTGGCAGCCCCCTATCACCCAAACCGAGGTACGAGCCTTCCTGGGCCTCACGGGCTATTACCGAAGGTTCGTGAAAGACTATGGTACCATAGTGGGCCCCCTCACCGAACTCACGTCAAAAAATCAGCCCAAGAAGGTGAACTGGACCCCCGAGTGTCAAGCGGCATTCGAACAATTGAAGGCCGCCATGTGTTCCGCTCCTGTGCTCCAGGCCCCAGACTACAGCCGGGAGTTCATCGTCCAGACGGACGCCTCCGACCAGGGCATTGGGGCGGTCCTGTCCCAAGTGAACCCCGAGGGCCTTGATCAACCGGTGGCCTTCATCAGCCGGAGACTCCTACCACGGGAACAACGCTGGAGCACCATAGAGAGGGAAGCCTTCGCTGTGGTATGGGCCCTCAAGAAGCTCCGGCCCTACCTTTTCGGCACCCCCTTTCGGGTGCAGACCGACCACCGACCCCTGCAGTGGCTGATGCACATGCGGGGGGAAAACCCCAAGTTGCTACGCTGGTCCATATCCTTGCAGGGTATGGACTTCACAGTCGAACACCGGCCTGGGTCCGACCACGCCAACGCGGATGGCCTGTCCCGATTTTTCCGCCTCGACGAAGAGAGTCCCCAAGAGGATGGGTGACTCTCCCCGCCTTCAGCTGGGGGGGACGCATGTTGGACAGGCCACACGAAGGGCCGCTCTCCCCCGGCTCGACCAGGCCCGAGCCCGGTCACACAAGCACCCCACACCACCTTTGCACGTCCTCCTTCCCCTCAGGGACCCCTGCCCTCGAGCATGTCGACCTCGTGGGCCCGATCCACTGCCGGCCCACGCGCCCAGCCCGGGCCGCCATCTTGGACACTTCACCACGTGGCCGCCTGGCCCCCGGCCGACCTCAACCCTGGGCCTGGCCAGGCCTCAGACATCCCGGCACCACCATCCACCCAGGAGGTGAGCGGGCTACTTGGCAAGTCAATGGGAGAAAGAGGTGTCGATGGCTCTCCCCCACCAAGTGCCGCTCGCCCATCGCCTCCCCGGGCGCTGGCTCCACCCCCCTGCTGGGTGTCTGGACTCCCTCATCCCGGACCTCCCGACCTCCAAGTGCGAGGGTCCGGACATCAAAGCACGCCAGCCCTATAACTGGGGCAGCTCCAGAGCAGGAAGGCAGTTGTATCTTGGAGTCGAGAGACGCAGAGAGGAACTGCCTGTTGGCGCTGCCACGGCCGTCGTAACCTTCATTCTTCATCGTCGTCCGGATCTGCTGGCGTGGCCGCGGACCGTTGTAACCGTCATCTTTCACCGGGACCTGCAGGCTCCGCCGCGGACCGTCGTCCTTCCTTCATCTCGGGACCTGCTTGGCTCCTCCACGGCCCGATCATCAAGAACGCCGAGCTCGAGGATTGAGAGCTATTTTGAACTCACCGGTAACTAAGACTGTCCCGCTACCCCTTTCCTCAACCACAGACTCGAATCGAGGGGACCCCTGAGTCCAGACCTCCTTGTATCATACCAACGTAACCTAAGAATTGCATATAAAGTCTCGTTAACCTTCAATCTTGTGTGGTGTCTGTCTGTGGGGGGGAAGTTACTTATCTGTACAGTCGTTGGAGACGGCTCTCCCTGGAGACCTCTCCCCGTAATCTCGGCCGACCCTCCCGGTCCGTCTAACAGCAGGTAAGTAAACAATTTAATTAATGAAACGAATTTCGTAGTGCGCCTTGTATCGCAAAATGCAATGCAGTGCGAGCTACGAAATTCGTTTTATTAATTAAATTGTTTACTTACCTGCAATTATCCATATGCCGGTTTTTAGCAACCTTCGCCCTGCCCCTCCCCCTCCCCGCCCTCCTGCCCCACCGTAACTCCCTCCACGAGCCGTCGCTGGCTGACGGGATGGTTGGTAAAAACAAATCTGTCTCTTAGGTAGGAAGGGCACGGGCTATGTAAGGCTTTGAAGGCCAATGCCAGGGTCTTAAAGCGAACTCTTTGAGCTACTGGAAGCCAATGTATCTCCCTGAGCTGCTTGCGTACGCTGAGTCTCCTTGGAATGTCAAAAAGGAGCCTCACTGCCGCGTTCTGGACCACTTGTAATTTGCGAATCAAAAAGTCAGGCGCACCGATGTAAAGGGGGTTTGCGTAGTCCAGACGCGAGAGAATAAGTGCTCTGGCTACTGTTTCTTTTGCCACTTGGGGAAGAAGGGGAAAAAACTTCCGGAGAGTGGTTAGGGTACCAAAACATGTACCCGCCAACCACGTGATTTGTTCCCAGAAGCATAAATCAGCTCCAAACCAGATCTCTAAATTTTTTGCAACCCCACAGTCCCCTTTGGGGCATGGCAATCCACTGGGCCGAATAGATTCCTTAAAAGCCACCAGAAAATGGCCGCACAGAAGTATCTCTGACTTGTCCTCATTGCATTTGAGGCAAGCCTGGGCAAGCCAGGCAAAAACTGAGGACAAGCACTGCCGGACTCCTTCGGTACATAGATTGTTCTTGTCCCAAGTGAAGAGAAGTTGGGTGTCGTCGGCGTAAGCCATTATTTTCGCACCCAAGCTCTCGGCCAAACAGACAAGAGGGGTCAAATAAACATTAAAAAGCAGGGGACTTAAAGTCGACCCTGGAGGAACTCCTGTATCTACCCTGCTATTCGATGAATGGTAGGGGGGCAGCCATACTTGTTGGAACCTGTCATAGAGGAAAGATTTAACCCAGCTGAGGGCCGCGCCCGTGATGCCAATATCCTCCAGCCTAGAGAGAAGCTGGGCATGGGGTACCATGTCAAACGCGGCAGAGAGGTCCAATAAAATTAGAGCCGCTCTGCTGCCCCCATCCAGACATTCCCTAATGGCCTCTGTGACTTCCACGAGCGCGGTCTCAGTGCTAAAAGAGGTGCGGAATCCGGACTGGGCAGGATGTAGAGCCCCAGATGATTTCACGAACTTCTCTAGCTGCCGAAAGGCTGCATTCTCACAGACCTTGGCTAGAGCAGGGAGCAAGGAAATGAGCCAGTAATTGGAGATAATCAGAGGATCCGCTGAAGGTTTTTTGATCAGTGGGAGAAGTTTTGCTTGTTTCCACTGAAGGTGTACCACGCCTGTTTGTAAGGACTCATTGACCAAGTCAGTCACTATAGGAGCAATAACTTCCGCCACACCACTCAAAATCCTAGCCGGGCAAGGATCAACTGGGGACCCAGACTTAAGTGCTTTTAAGACGGCCATTACGTCCATCAATTCGACTTTTCTAAAAATGCACATCACATCTTTCGTCTCCATACTATTAGATGTGGCAGGGAATCGGGAAGGTTCATAGTGATCCCGAGCCCCCTGAACAGGTGGGGATAAACCAAATCGGAAGGCTTAAGACTCGCTTGAATTTTATGTATTTTTTCTATGAAGTAAGTGGACAGTTTCTCACACCAGCCTGCAGATATGGGGGCCGACAAAGTTTCTGCCACTGGGGACGTAAAACATTTGACAATAGAGAAAATTTCTCTACTGTTGTTTTTAGCCATGCGAATCCTGGCCGCATAGTGGTCTCTTTTAGCCTTCTTAATTGCGGCATAGTAGTCTTTTTGCACTGCTCGGAGTTCCGCCTTAGCTACTGGGCAGTACTCTCGCCGCCAAATCCGTTCACGCTCCTTACAACCTATCTTTAAGGTTTTAAGATGTTCCGTGTACCAAGGAGAGGAAGGAGAGGTTCTAGACCGCTTTTTACCTTTATGCTGTGGTAGCGAGCTTACCGAGGAGCTTATCCAGGTCGAGAAATTCTCAACAGCTTCCTCTATATTATGAGACTTGTCCAGAAGGGTGTGGGTCAGAGCTACTGCTAAGGCTGGAATACTAATTGTCTGGGGGGAGGGGTCTTGATGGTCTTTAGCTAAAGCGCGGGTCCTGTCAAGCTCCCAAGAGAAGCCTACCAAGAAATGGTCCGACCACGTAACTGGACGAGGGATGTCAGATGTAATATTAAAATTGGAGTAGACAAGATCAAGGCAGTGCCCTCCAAGGTGAGTGGTATCCTGACCCCGTCGCCTAAGATGAACTAGGTCGCAGAGATCCCCCAGATCCCTAACCCCCGGGTCTGTCGGAACATCCATATGGATATTAAGATCCCCCAAGAGCAGGAACCTGGGGAACCTCAGCGCCCTCTGGGCGACTACCTCCTCCAAAGATTTAATAAAGGAGCCCAGAGGGCCTGGGGGTTGATCGGTCAGGATTCCGCTCAAGGTGAACTGCGGAGAGAGAGAGCTATCGAAAATTCCAATGCTTCCCCATCCTCAATAGCTCCTGAGCATTCCTTCATCAAAGACCTTTTGTCCCTATAAATTACTGCTAAGCCTCCCCCTCCCCCTCTGCCCGAACTACGGTCTAGCCTCGCTATCTTGAAACCCCTGGGAATGGCCAACTCAATCGTCGGAGAACAGAGGGTGTGCAGCCATGTCTCCGTGACGAATAAGAGGTCAAGCGAATTATCAATTAAAGAGCGCGCATTAATTAAGGCAGCGCGAATTTTAAAACAGGGGTCACCGCTAACCGGAGGGGTAGGAGTAGAGGCAGAGCTACTAAATTGAAACTGACATATAGGGCAGGACCGCGCCATAGAGTGTAAAACCTCCCATGGTGTGCAGTTGCCACAAGGGTTTTTATTAAGAGAGTGAAGTAACTCTCGACTATATATGATAGGAGTGTCTTAATGATGAGATCCTAAACATGCAGCATTTCTGGCCCTGTGCGCTGCCTGGGCGCTGACGGGCGCAGACGGGCTTACCTTAGGCGCACCTTCGGCACGCCATCGACGCGCCCGCTGCGCCCGTCCGCTGCACTCCCGGAAACACATGTGCTTTATATGTGCTTTATATGCCCTGCCTCCCCAAAAGCGCTAGACCGCTAACTCCGGCCAGGCTCCAGGAACAACACAGCCCAAGATGGCGCCTCGCTCTCCACTCAAACGGCACAATCAGCCGCGGTGGAACGGGGCGAGGGAGGCCGCAGAAAGAGAGAAAATGTGGAGAAGATGCAGTTGAATATGTAAATGTTAAAACCAGTGCTCAAAATAGTAAGTGACAATTTTTAAAACAATATTAGGCGCCAGCATCTAAATCATGCCTGCGCTCACTGAGTAGACTGACAAGCTTTTGGATGTAAATAGCGAGCTCCCAGATGAAAAAATAGCTCACACTGACACAGAGTCACCCCAGCGAACCTCAGGCGCTGCCACCGACCTGAAAGTTTACCGCGAGCCCTGCGCTGCTTGTCTTCTTATGCCCTGCCTCCCCAAAAGCGCTAGACCGCTAACTCCGGCCAGGCTCCAGGAACAACACAGCCCAAGATGGCGCCTCGCCCTCCACTCAAACGGCACAATCAGCCGCGGTGGAACGGGGCGAGGGAGGCAGCAGAAAGAGCGAAAATGTGCAGAAGATGCAGTTGAATATGCAAATGTTAAAACCAGTGCTCAAAATAGTAAGTGACAATTTTTAAAACGATATTAGGCGCCAGCATCTAAATCATGCCTGCGCTCACTGAGTAGACTGACAAGCTTTTGGATGTAAATAGCGAGCTCCCAGATGAAAAAATAGCTCACACTGACACAGAGTCCCCCCAGCGAACCTCAGGCGCTGCCACCGACCTGAAAGTTCACCGCGAGCCCTGCGCTGCTTGTCTTCTTATGCCCTGCCTCCCCAAAAGCGCTAGACCGCTAACTCTGGCCAGGCTCCAGGAACAACACAGCCCAAGATGGCGCCTCACCCTCCACTCAAACGGCACAATCAGCCGCGGTGGAACGGGGCGAGGGAGGCCACAGAAAGAGCGAAAATGTGCAGAAGATGCAGTTGAATATGCAAATGTTAAAACCAGTGATCAAAATAGTAAGTGACAATTTTTAAAACGATATTAGGCGCCAGCATCTAAATCATGCCTGCGCTCACTGAGTAGACTGACAAGCTTTTGGATGTAAATAGCGAGCTTCCAGATGAAAAAATAGCTCACACTGACACAGAGTCCCCCCAGCGAACCTCAGGCGCTGCCACCGACCTGAAAGTTCAGCGAATAACAAGAATAGCGTGTTAAATCCAGCGAAGATTTTACAGCGCTAAGGAGAGTCTTGCTGATAGGGGAGTGTGGACCCAGTGGTGTCACTAGGGGGGTGCGGGGGGTGCGGACCGCACCGGGTGTCACCCCATCTGGGGTGACACCAATCCAGTTATTAATGCAGGCTGGCTCGCTCTGCAGTGCAGCCTGAGCCTCGGCTCAGCCTCGCCCTCACCTCTGCTGTCAGTGCTACTTTAGTGTGTGCAAGCGCACACCACCACGGTGTGCAGTTTGTGGGTCCCAGGGCCGTCAATCTTTAGCGCTACCAATGACGGCCCTGGGACAGCCCCCGCGCGCTCTGTGCTCTTGCTCTGACTCGTCTTGGCGGTCACGCGCCAGGGAGGAGACGAGACCGATGGCAGCGCAGGGGAGTGCGTGCTACTAGAATAAATAATGAATACCGCATCACGATTCTCGGAAGGAGAAGGACATCTGACCGATGGTGTCGTGACCTACACTGCCCCATGAAACAATGCTATATATACACCCTCGGACACCCCTCCAGTGCTTTCTGGAAGCATCTAACACTGCACGATGATGAAGGCCCTCCTGTTCGCTGTGTTCTGTGCAGCCCTGTGTGTGCACGTGGGTAAGTGAGGGTTGAGGGGGGCTCCCAGGAGCTGCAGCACGTCACACCTGACCTGTTAAATGCAGGCTTTCCCCAGATTCACAAAACGTGCTGCTGCTCAACCGGCACATAGCAATCCAACCTTGTGTTTATTAAAAGCACTGTTGCACTGCCTGCACCTATAATTATGGATTTGTTTTAGATTGCACAGATGCCCATACAGTTGTATAGCAATAATTCTGTATCAGAATGCACTGGTGCAATTTTGGCACCTATGTATCTCGGTAAAAAAACTGCAGAGGCAACGGGGTCTTGACAGTGTTGTTTTTGCACTTTTTTTGTGCAAATTTCGTTTTTCAAATTGGCAGGTTCTGTTAAACTGCACCAGTGTAATTTGTGTGTTATAAATGTTGGTGCAAATGAAATCATTGCCTCCCCAGGTCCTCAGCTCCCCAGAGACATATGTGAGCAAGGCTCAGAGATGGAGCCCCCTAGTGGTAGAGGATACATGCTTGGCGAACACAACTATCAGGTTACATGTCAGGGACTCGTTAAAATGCCCTGTTCTACTTGACAGTGACTATGTATCATGTTTAACCTGTGGCATTTTACCCCAGATATTTTTGTAAGACAACTACATACAATGACACAGTGCTGCACTAGAACCTGTAATACCCTAATATGTTTGTTTCTCCTCAAGAGACCAACATGTCTTTCATCAGTGTGCAAAGTTTTTATCTCACTAGTAAAAGTCTCCCTTCCTTTAAATTTGCGTAGGTCATTACAGGCACTGTCCCCAGTCCTGAAACTTCCACCAATAAATCACTGATTTCAGGGTTGATAGTGTAATTAGCTAAATAGATGTAAAACTATCACACAAAAATCCAGAACTGGAAGCAATGTCCGTAATGTCATGATCTGGAAGGAGGTGATGTCGTTTCTCCACGCAAACAGGCAATATTAGAATTATCGAGTTCTAGTTGGTGCTGAAAATGGGTGTGCCTTTTTCCCACAATTTAACTAAGAATATCTTTTCCTTACGACTTGACATTGTCTGGATGCTGGAGTTTATTCTCCAAATAACATCAAAGGGGTACTAAAGTTTTTATTGTGATTTGACACACCATTCACCAAAGTGTCATTGGCACCTGAAGTGATATCAAACACCCTTGAAATTAATGACCTAACAGTAAGTGAAATATGTGATCTTTTCCCCTCAATATTCCCAGGAAGTGGTGTCACTTGATCTTATAAAAACACAACTTAGATAAATGTACATTGTATGGTCCCGTTATTTGCCATCTGTGTCAACTGGCGGACTCGGAGCGGAGGAGGTCCATGCGGTATGTCGTGAGGGGGTGACATCATGAGTTACCCGCACCGGGTGACACCAACCCTAGTGACGCCACTGTGTGGACCTAACATGGCCTTCCACCTCCCATTAAAAGTATGCCTAAGTCATTTTAAAAGCAGGCGTTACATACTTGAGATAACATCGGTTAGCAGGGTTATTTTTATCCCTTCGTGGGTCTGCTGCACAGCTTGCTAATATCGCAAAGCCGTGTTAGTGAGGCTTTCAATTTTGTTTAGCTAGGGAACGCCTACTTTGCATGTCATTAGCGATATTGATCGCTGGCATGCAAAGTCGCAAGGAAACATGCGCTAACGCTTGTTAGCGTGTCCTAGCAAATAGGGTGATAATAAGATCGCTGCTTTTTCAGCGCTATGTGCCGAAAAAGCGGCGGTTTCAGTTAATAATATGCCCCAGAGTTCTTAGATAAGTTGCTAACTTTGAAACATGTAGCCCTAAGTCCTTACCAAGGCTTTCTACTTGACCAAAGATGTTTGATCCTGAACAACTCAATCCATGTGCCCATACATCAGCTCCCTTACTTGCCAACGTTGAGGGCAATTAGAAATTGTTCAGCTAATAGTATTAGGCTTCACACATACAAAATGCAGACTATTCCGTGAAGCCTGGAGGCGCTAGGGGCACTTTTGGGTAACGTAGCACAACACAAATTCTTTACTTCTGCCTCCTTGACTGAGGCTTTGGACACGGAGGGCGGGACAACAAACAGCAGCGAGATCCCTTAGTCGAGGTTGTGCGCTTAGCTCTGCAGAGATACACATTTTAATTGGTTATAAAAAAATAAGATATAGCATTTTCAGTATTCTGGCGCACAATGTACTTACTTTACATCTTTACAGGTGCGTATAACGTCTTCCAGCTGTTCCAGGCCTGCGTCGCTCAGCTCACACAGTCTTAGATCAATCACTTCGAGTCTCGACTTTTCAAAGCAATACCGCAACGCGCTGATGTCCAGGGAGTTGAGCGGTATGTTAAATACATTGGCTTCCTGGATGTGACGTGAAACATGCTCTGTCACGTAACCATCGTGTAACTCGAACACACAGTGCAAGAAGACGAAGAATTTTATTTTGACAGGTTTTTTATCGATCCAGGCCTGAAACCAGCTTTTCAGAAGCTCCCTCCTGCCTGGGCTGAGAGACGGTGTCTCGGACAGTAGGCCTTGGTCTGCATAGGGCAGCAGGCCCAGGAAAAATCGTATGAAGCTCTGGAACCTTTTCGAGTGATGAGCAGTGATGTTTTCAAGGAGTTGTGTCCGCGTAGGTTTCGAAATGTCTTCGAAAACCCAGGCGTTCAGGGCGGTCTCGAGCTCCGCCTCTTCCCGGATCTCCCCCACACAGTACAGGGCACCAAACATGTCCCTTATGCTGGCGTGTCGATATTCAAACTTCTCTCCACTTCCGTCTACCCTAAAGAAGAACTCGGCAAGATGTTTAAAGAGGGATTTTGTGTGTGAACAACAGTTTATTGCAATGTCTTTTGTATTTATTTCCCGTACTCCGCAAATAAGATTATTGTAAGACGTCTTGCACAGCTGATGGACAGACTTCTGAATGTATTCTGGTACCTGGGAAGCATTATTCAGCAATGACGCGCAGCGCTTGTGATCTATGTGTCCTGTCTCTTTTAAGGTGGCCTTCAGACTGGCCTGCAGAGCAGAGTACATCATTCTGCTGCGTGTGGCCAGAGCTCCCTCAGGCTGGGGACAGGGCCCTCTCTTGAAAATGTGACACAGGGCGCTGCTTAGCAGGGGAACTGACAGCAAACTGCACAGTTTATAGTTACTGATACATTCAGCGACAGCTTTTGTTCGGTCATCACCAGACAGGAATGTCTGACAGTATTCCCGAACCTGATCCTCCGTGAAAGCTTCCAGTATAAATGTGGAGGTGAAACGTTCTCTTATTTTACCCACAGAACCCATCCGAGAAGTGATTAAAACATGTGTGTCTGGGAGAAGCTCCCTGGATATGACTTTTGATATCAGGGTGCTTATATCGAGGGGTGTGTCAATATCACACATGGCACCGGGCGGTGAGCTGACCATCAGTTCTTGATTAAACTCACCCAGGCCGTCTAGAATGATGAGCACTTTGTCTGTGCTGAGCAGCTCAGTGAGCGCTGGAGACAGCTCCGGGCACTCTCTTCCTAAGAGGCTTCTCACACTTACAGGATCCTTCGTGGTATTTAACTCACTGAATGTCATGTAAATGATACATGTGTAGCAGAGATCCCTTTGCCCAGACGCCCACCGTTTCAGAAGCCCTTTCGAGAAGCAACTCTTCCCGATCCCATCCTCTCCTATTATCAGCATCCGCTCCGAAATCAGCTCCAGCGTTTTATCAGTGAACAGATCTTCTGAGTGTACAATAATCTCATTTTCATCAAACGTAAACTCCGTGCGTTCAAGCAGCTTCTCTTTATCCGAACATTCCGGCTTCCTCTCTTTCTCCATCCAGTTAATCAGATTTTTTCCACTCGTGTGAAACCTTCTGCGCAAGTGAACAATGTGTTCATCTCCTCGAGGGCGGGTGGACTTCCAACCAATCGCTTCTGTCTTGTGGACTTTGTTCCTGAAGGATTTAATTGGCCCTGAAAAGGAAAGGAAGCTTTAGAAATATGTTTACATTACTGCATCTGTTAAAAATAACGAACATACAGCTAAAGTTGAGTGACAAGTCTGCTCAGCTAAGCTTTTCGTAACTTACTCTTTCTCAGTACCTTCCAAAATATTACTCTTCAGATCTCTGCTTCACAATATAATAAATGGATTGTTTGAGGGGACAATTACTGACCAGAACAGGTTTAATATTCGAACTCTAATCAACAAACATTATGAAAAGTTCATAAACTGGAAGGGGTCATTTAAAATTCTAACTCACATCCCCCAAAACATTAGAGAAAGTGCTTATATTGTAGGATTGTCTTATCTAGATCAGGACAACATCATTTGTGTGAGATTGCTGATAAAGGTTAGGAGAACTATTGGATCAGATACAAAGGTAAAAAATAGCCCTCAGAATCAGAGGAGTGGAATGGCCTCATAATTATAACAAGCATTTGCAATGCAATAGGTCTCTCCTTTGTAAGAGTTTAAGCTATTGAAATTGTAAATGACAATGCCTTTTATTTATCTGTTTTGATAATTAACATAAATAAAAGGCATTGATATTTACAATGCCAATAACTCAAACTGTTTTAAACGCTAGACCTATTGCATTGCTAGTAAGTGGCAGCCATTGTCCCGGGCTGCTCGGAAAGTGAGGGCATGCATGGCACCCTTAACATTGCAGGAAAGCATGTCGTGCCTGCAGTAGGAGAAACTCATTAAATAAAATAGTGCTTACAGGGTAAGTAAGATGTACCATGTAACAACAGAAGTAAACAGGCCAGTCTCATGGGATTACAAATGATGACAAGGCAGTACAAGGGAGGGACTAACAAGCCTATTAACAAATTAGAAGCTAGCATTTACAAAGTACAATGATACAAGCCAATGAAAAAAATAGGGGGAGAGTGTACGGGGCTTCAGGTCTATACTCAAATACAGCATGCCTTGCAGAGAAGCACATGCTCTGCCCAGGCTCGACCTAAAAATGGCAGTATGTATGTATGTATGTATGTATGTTCTTATATAGCGCTCGACTTACCCTTGGGCATCTCGGCGTCACCTCAGGTCAATCACTGGCATACAGAGATGGCAGTGCTGTGAAATGTAAACAAATCCGGAATTTCATATGGTAATGCTGCTCCACCTGATTCATAATCAAGGCCAAGACATGTAATGTGCTGTAGTAATGAATTGCTGTGTACATGGCCTCACTGTTATGTGATGATCACAAGTCACTTTCCAGCCTCAGGGTATAGTGAAGGTTGTGGGCTCGCAGGAAGGAATGTTCTTTGCTCCCCAACTTCCTGTGCCAATGAAGGGCATCAGGTAGGCCTGCGGTCACACGAGGCTGAGGCGCTTGAAGCCTGTGCCTCATGTGATTTTACTGGTTGGATTTACCAGCCAGTAAAATCGTGGGCAGTGTTTCTGTGGGAACACTGGCCACGCATTGACCACACATTAGAGCAGCCATTGTGGCAGGGTGGTGCTCTAGTGCTCCATCAGTTACGTGCCATATAAATCACACTATGACGCTACCGCGCAGCGGACGCGCGCAGCGGGCGCGCCGACGGCGCGCCAAAGGCAAGCCCGTCTGCGCCCGTCCATGCCCGGCCGGGATCAGGGGCTATAGATTATGGCCAAAACTTAACCAACTCTACTAGGGACCTAAAAACACTAAGAACCCCCATACAACTCTGTCCCTCTTTGGATCTTAATACACATCGCCATATTTCCATCAATGGCATTTCTAGGCCTATATCAGATCATCGTTCTGTGGAACCTAGTTATGATACCCCCGCAATCACTAACCTCAACACTAATTCTCAACTAGATCGTCGTTGTGCATATCTCAACACACAGAATCCAGAGAGTCCGCCTCCTCCCTTCCGCTCCACAGCCACCAAGATCATCTGCGGCGTACCCCAAGGCTCCTCGCTCAACCCAACCCTCTTCAATAACTATATGAGCCTCCTCGCCGCCATTGCAATCACAACCTCAACATCATCTCCTACGCCGACGACACCCAGCTGATACTCTCCCTCACCAAAGTCCCAGCCACCGCCAAAAACAACCTCCAGGAAGGAATGAAAGACGTCGCGGAATGGATGAAGCTCAGTCGTCTGAAACTCAACTCAGACAAGACGGAGGTTCTTATCTTTGGACAATCTCCATCCACCTGGGACGACTACTGGTGCCCACAGCGCTAGGCACCGCACCGACACCCACGGACCACGCTTGCAACCTGGGATTCATCCTGGACTCCTCCCTCACGATGACCAAACAAGTCAACGCCATCTCATCTTCATGCTTCAACACCCTGCGCATGCTCTGAAAAATCTTCCGGTGGATCCCCACTGAAACAAGAAAGACAGTCACCCAGGCCCTCGTCACCAGCCGACTGGACTACACAAACGCCCTGTACGCAGGAACCACAGCCAAACTTCAGAAACGACTTCAGCGCATACAGAACGCCTCCGCACGACTCATCCTCGACATCCCTCGCCGCAGCCACATAACACCCCACCTGAGAAACCTGCACGCACACAAAGCGCTCCACGACATGGGCCCCGAATACCTCAACAACCGCCTCTCGTTCTACACTCCCACCAGCCAGCTCCGCTCCACCAGCCTCGCCCTCGCCATCGTCCCACGGATCTGCAGAACCACAACCGGAGGAAGATCGTTCTCCTACCTGGCCGCCAAGACATGGAACTCCCTCCCCGCACACCTACGACTGACCCAGGACCATCTCACCTTCAGGAAGCACCTCAAGACCAGGCTATTCGAGCAGTAACAGCAACCCCCTCCCTTCAGCGCCTTGAGACCCTCACAGGTGATTAGCGGGCTCTATAAATGTATTGATTGATTGATTGATTGATTGATACACGCTCTTTGGTAAAACACCAACTGGACATCTTCCTGCTGCTTGCCACTGAAAAACCTGATATTCTACTAATCACGGAAACCTGGTTAACCCAAGACTCACTGCCTGCCATTCTAGCAGCACTCCCCTCAGATTACTACATCTTATCAGCCAATCGCCCCTTGGGCAAACTGGGTGGGGGGGTGGCAGCTATTATCCACAAAAAAAACAAGTTTGTGGCTCTATCCCCTCTTGTTCTACCGGAGGTTGAGAACTTAGTCATCAAACTCGACACGGACACTGACTCGCTGGCACTCGTGTTGATCTACCGTCCCCCTCAAGCTATGGCCCCATTCCCGACATCTCTGGGAGAGCAGATGGCCTCCCTAGTGGTGAATTTTGTCAAAGTTCTCCTAATCGGGGACCTGAATTATTGGTTTAACTATGCCGCAGGCGGCCCGCAGGCGGCATAACGCTCGGTGTTCCTTCTGAACCTGAACTTGGTCCAGCACTCCCCCAATCATGAAAAAGGTCATATCCTTGACCAAGTATGGTCACACAACTTATCACTCTCGACTCCGTCCATCACGCCCTGTATGTGGTCTGACCACCATCTAATCCAGTTCACAACCACCATTAATGGGTATATCAAATCTCTGCCCCGGTTTGGAGGGGTAACTAGAAAATGGAAATCGGTAAACACATCGGCCTTCGTCGACACTCTGAAGTCCACCTTACCCACACTCTGTTCGGATGTCGACATTATGGAAGGAACAATTACGGAGTAGTTATCAGCGGCCAGCGACACTCATGCCCCCCCTGTTAAATTCTCCCGCACATGCTGTATGGATGCCCACAAATGGTTTACCTCTGACCTAAAAAAATTTAATCTTGAATTACATCAGAAAGAAAGGAAATGGAGAGCAAAATATACCTTGCAAGAGAAGGAGGAGTTCTCCACAGCCTGTAGGGAATATAAGAAAACTATCCTAAATAGCAAAGCTGCTTATTTCTCCACGAAAATATTAAACTCCCAAAATAAATCAAAGGATATTTTTAAAATAGTGAATGATCTATGCAACAGCGAGAGAACGGCACCCACCCAGACCTCTACCCACGAGCTCTGTAACTCGCTAAATACGTTTTTCATAGACAAAATCTCTGCTATAAAGAAGAGCATCCCTAATCCGCTCAGTCAGGAACCTCCGGACTATATATGTAATTGTTGGACTTGGCCCTTAAGGCAGGTTCACCCCTAATCTTTTGCTTTTAATCTGTGATATGCGTGGATGATTTTCTGGTCTGTGCGCACTTTTTCTCTGTGTCCCAGAGTAAAATGCGTGCATGTAGTTAGGCTGGCCTGCTCTCCCATAGGGATGCATGGGGAATGTCTGTGTCCCTAGTAGTTCCTGATGTGTGGGGAGTGCATGCTCGAATTTGGTATGTGCGAGTTCGTGGGAATGAATGCTTCGCAATGGTGTATGTGGTATGTGTGTGTCATGAGTAGAAATGCCATTTCTAGGACTTATAATGAAGAACAAGGAGGGGTTTGGCCCAGTAGGGAAGAGGGTAGGTAGGGCCCGTTAATACCAAAGAAAAGAGAATTTACCTATGCCTCTATACACATGCTCACAACATTTAATGTAATGAAAGAGTAAACCACACTGTTAGTCGACTCAGACATTGATTTATGTCAGTTATTCGAAAATCATGAATTATTCATACTTTGTGGCAAGAGAAAAATACATAGTCAACTTTACATTGAACACACAAAAAGAGATTTTTGCAAGGGAAAAAGCAAAACAAACAACATATGAATGAGTGTGTGAATTATAGTGAACAAAACAACAACAAGTTCATGACATTGTACATAGTGAATAAATTGTGTCAAAACAGTGAACAACAGTTTTTCAAGAGTTATAATGGGATCAGGGGTACGTCTTACTCAATGCTTGCCCCACTACCTGTAACACTATTAATTATGAATTTTATTTTTGTACAGGACAGGAAATAGAACCCAACATGAATTGGGACATGCCAAGAGATTTGGGCAAAACAATAATGCTGAATGCCAACGCGTTTCGAATGCCGATGTATGAGTCATCGGATTCTCATCAGGGCGTGGAGTGAATCCATTGAAACTGTTGAGGGAAGAAGGGAAAAGGGATATACTTTAAAAACTTGAAATTTTAACTTAAGGAAGCTTTTCCCATATGAATGCACCATCTGATGCAACATACCTTATGCGACCAAAATACTGTGGTCGATTGGGTCTTTTGTTATGTAAAAAACAGTCATCATAAGCCGTGGAAGTCAACCTGCAATGTAGTGACATAGGCGTAGTAAGTAATTGTACAGTGAAGTACACGCAGGCACAGATGCGTGCATGCATTATGAAAAAATTACCTCTGCTTTTAGGAGCAGCCGCTCCGAGATCGAGGCTGTGAAGGCCCAGTTTTCAATTTAATGTCCCCTTAATTGGGATCTGCAAACACAAGGGATTGCATATTAGCGAGGAGATCGTTACATCTGTAGCCCAACCAAATTTATTGCCAAAGGATTTCTTACTTGTGTCCAAAAAGGCTCTTTGCCGTATTCTGTGGAAACAAAACGGAACAGAGCGGGGAACTGATAAATGTCCTATGTTAAAATATCAGGTAAGGCGAAAATTGCCTGTGCGCCGAGTGGCGTCTTACCGTGGATTCGGACCCTCAGGGCGTCGGGTCACCCGTTCGCTAGGACGGATTCGTCTCTTGTTAAAAGCTAATTCCTGAGGGGGAAGCAGAAAGACGAGCGGATTAATGCCCGGTCTTTGCTCAAGAGGAAGTGCTTGTGTGTGCGCTGATTGCCAACGCGGGTCTTACCTCGGTTGTTGAGTAACCGCTCAGTGTTTTTGGATTCTGGAGGGCACAACAGCTCGCCGCCGCGAGTGGGGTGGACTGGGTTGAATGGTTTGGTCACATGGTGCCGTGAACCAACCGGCATGGGGGCCATCTCGCTGAGAATTGTGGGACATGTAGTCCTAGAGAAACGGAAACCGTACATTATATTCTAGTGACTTCACTGAGGACATTAAGTCCATTATTGATGTAATGAAAGAGTAAACCACACTGTTAGTCGACTCAGACATTGATTTATGTCAGTTATTCGAAAATCATGAATTATTCATACTTTGTGGCAAGAGAAAAATACATAGTCAACTTTACATTGAACACACAAAAAGAGATTTTTGCAAGGGAAAAAGCAAAACAAACAACATATGAATGAGTGTGTGAATTATAGTGAACAAAACAACAACAAGTTCATGACATTGTACATAGTGAATAAATTGTGTCAAAACAGTGAACAACAGTTTTTCAAGAGTTATAATGGGATCAGGGGTACGTCTTACTCAATGCTTGCCCCACTACCTGTAACACTATTAATTATGAATTTTATTTTTGTACAGGACAGGAAATAGAACCCAACATGAATTGGGACATGCCAAGAGATTTGGGCAAAACAATAATGCTGAATGCCAACGCGTTTCGAATGCCGATGTATGAGTCATCGGATTCTCATCAGGGCGTGGAGTGAATCCATTGAAACTGTTGAGGGAAGAAGGGAAAAGGGATATACTTTAAAAACTTGAAATTTTAACTTAAGGAAGCTTTTCCCATATGAATGCACCATCTGATGCAACATACCTTATGCGACCAAAATACTGTGGTCGATTGGGTCTTTTGTTATGTAAAAAACAGTCATCATAAGCCGTGGAAGTCAACCTGCAATGTAGTGACATAGGCGTAGTAAGTAATTGTACAGTGAAGTACACGCAGGCACAGATGCGTGCATGCATTATGAAAAAATTACCTCTGCTTTTAGGAGCAGCCGCTCCGAGGTCGAGGCTGTGAAGGCCCAGTTTTCAATTTAATGTCCCCTTAATTGGGATCTGCAAACACAAGGGATTGCATATTAGCGAGGAGATCGTTACATCTGTAGCCCAACCAAATTTATTGCCAAAGGATTTCTTACTTGTGTCCAAAAAGGCTCTTTGCCGTATTTTTTTGGATAGCCCCTTTTGGCCATTTCAGCGCAAAAATTTGTCGCATGATGATCAAAATCCGATATCTCGGTACAGCTTTTAAAGTGAAGAATGGTGTTTCTGTCTGTTGATTTTTTGTGTAGGGTCGTGTTTAGAGTGTTTTCGCGGACCCCTACTGTGATGTCCAAAAAAGTCATCCTGCTTGTGCTCGATTCAATAGAGAAGCTGATGTCTCTGTGCCTGGAGTTAAGCCAATTGTAGAACTAGACCAGTTCTACACAAAAAATCAACAGACAGAAACACCATTCTTCACTTTAAAAGCTCGCACCCACAGTGCCTGAAGGAAAATCTCCCTTTTGGGCAACTGTTACGAATAAGAAGAAATTGTACCGAGATATCGGATTTTGATCATCATGCGACAAATTTTTGCGCTGAAATGGCCAAAAGGGGCTATCCAAAAAAACTCCTTAATCATTCAAAAAAACGAGCAAGATGCACAGCCAGAGAAAACCTCCTGGTGAAAAAAGAAAAAAATGAACAGACTGAGTTGGTGTGTGTCACAACTTATGGACCACACACGAATCAGTTCAAACGTATCATTTTAAACAATTGGCATCTATTGGAAGATTTACCAAGTCCGCTACAAAAGCCCATTTTTGCCATGCGCAAGAATAAAAGCATTGGTCAACAACTGATTCGAGCTGACAGCTATATTCCAAAACCCAAAAGTGATTTGCTCACAAAATGGAATTTAAAACCAGTTAGCGGGCATCACAAGTGTGGCAACTGCATTTCGTGTTCCTCCACCTTGGAAGGTAATACATTTGACCATGACGGGGTCACCTGGAAACATGAGATGTTTACTAATTGCCGTACAAAAAATGTCATCTATGCCGTGGTTTGTCCCTGTGACAAAGTGTACATAGGAAAAACCTGTCAACCTGTCAATTTACGCATCACACAACATCGATACCGCATAAAGAAAAAGGTGTGTACAGCACCCATGGTAGAACACTTCATGAGCCATAACCATGGGGAACTTGACTTTAAATGGACGGTCCTTGCATGGGCGGACCCTAAACAGTATGTACAGGATGTAGAGGCGACACTATTACGCAAAGAGGCCTACCTCATCATGAAATTTAATACTGTCAATAATGGACTTAATGTCCTCAGTGAAGTCACTAGAATATAATGTACGGTTTCCGTTTCTCTAGGACTACATGTCCCACAATTCTCAGCGAGATGGCCCCCATGCCGGTTGGTTCACGGCACCATGTGACCAAACCATTCAACCCAGTCCACCCCACTCGCGGCGGCGAGCTGTTGTGCCCTCCAGAATCCAAACACACTGAGCGGTTACTCAACAACCGAGGTAAGACCCGCGTTGGCAATCAGCGCACACACACGCGCTTCCTCTTGAGCAAAGACCGGGCATTAATCCGCTCGTCTTTCTGCTTCCCCCTCAGGAATTAGCTTTTAACAAGAGACGAATCCGTCCTAGCGAACGGGTGACCCGACGCCCTGAGGGTCCGAATCCACGGTAAGACGCCACTCGGCGCACAAGCAATTTTCGCCTTACCTGATATTTTAACATAGGACATTTATCAGTTCCCCGCTCTGTTCCGTTTTGTTTCCACAGAATACGGCAAAGAGCCTTTTTGGACACAAGTAAGAAATCCTTTGGCAATAAATTTGGTTGGGCTACAGATGTAACGATCTCCTCGCTAATATGCAATCCCTTGTGTTTGCAGATCCCAATTAAGGGGACATTAAATTGAAAACTGGGCCTTCACAGCCTCGACCTCGGAGCGGCTGCTCCTAAAAGCAGAGGTAATTTTTTCATAATGCATGCACGCATCTGTGCCTGCGTGTACTTCACTGTACAATTACTTACTACGCCTATGTCACTACATTGCAGGTTGACTTCCACGGCTTATGATGACTGTTTTTTACATAACAAAAGACCCAATCGACCACAGTATTTTGGTCGCATAAGGTATGTTGCATCAGATGGTGCATTCATATGGGAAAAGCTTCCTTAAGTTAAAATTTCAAGTTTTTAAAGTATATCCCTTTTCCCTTCTTCCCTCAACAGTTTCAATGGATTCACTCCACGCCCTGATGAGAATCCGATGACTCATACATCGGCATTCGAAACGCGTTGGCATTCAGCATTATTGTTTTGCCCAAATCTCTTGGCATGTCCCAATTCATGTTGGGTTCTATTTCCTGTCCTGTACAAAAATAAAATTCATAATTAATAGTGTTACAGGTAGTGGGGCAAGCATTGAGTAAGACGTACCCCTGATCCCATTATAACTCTTGAAAAACTGTTGTTCACTGTTTTGACACAATTTATTCACTATGTACAATGTCATGAACTTGTTGTTGTTTTGTTCACTATAATTCACACACTCATTCATATGTTGTTTGTTTTGCTTTTTCCCTTGCAAAAATCTCTTTTTGTGTGTTCAATGTAAAGTTGACTATGTATTTTTCTCTTGCCACAAAGTATGAATAATTCATGATTTTCGAATAACTGACATAAATCAATGTCTGAGTCGACTAACAGTGTGGTTTACTCTTTCATTACATTAAATGTTGTGAGCATGTGTATAGAGGCATAGGTAAATTCTCTTTTCTTTGGTATTTCTAGGACTTGGAATATTACTGTAAAATATGTCTGCATTGTGATTGTTATGTTATGTTATGTTAAAAAAATTTGTACCGCGCGCGTGCACCGAGACCGTTTCTTGGCGCTCATAACAGACATAACAAACTGAGGCAGGGAGCATTACTCAAAGGCCAACTTAAAAAGGTGAGTTTTCAGGGTTTTTCGGAACAATTCATAGGTAGGGCAGTGACGAAAGGAAACAGGGAGGGAATTCCAAAACGTGGGACCTAGAAAGGTCCCACGTGATTGGCTGGAGCTCGCTGGTGAGCCTGGCTCCAGGAAGGCTGGATGGGTCTGCCCGGTGGTGAGTGTGAGATTAGCATGCATGATGGCTTGGGAGGAGTGCACCTGGTCCCTGATGGGCCTGGACTTTCCCCAGACAATGCTGGCTCCACCCCCTGTAGTGCGACTGATGGCCCTAGCCCTGCCAGTGAATAGAGAGGGTGGTTGAGGTAAACAGAGTACTTCAAAACCAGCTGCGACTGGTTTTCCCCCACCCTGCACCCTGAGACAAAGGGGTTTTTCTGTATGAGAAGGGGCTGTGTCCCCATACAATTTGTCCTGTCTTTGGTTTCCTTCCAGGATCCTGCCAGAGGGGGCTGCTGCTGCTGCAGGGGCCAAGAGGACCGCCACTTGGCTGTCTCCCTGCCTGGAGACCCAGTGTGCTGGCTCTGGCCCTGCCTTGCCCCTCTGCCTGCCTCCAGACCCTGCTGGAGCTTTGCTGTACCTGGAAGCGCTTTTAATTGATTTGTAGCGCTAGGAGCGCTTTCCTTGTGCCCCAGCGCTCAATAGCGCTTTGCTGATATTTCTAGCGCTAGGCGCGCTTTCATTAGTCCCTAAGAGCTTGGGAGCGCTTTGTGTGCAGCCGGTGCCCACCCGGCATCTGCCCGTCTGATTTTGCCGATTTGCGGCATTAGCGAGTGCCCACCTCGCTTTATCTTTTAATTGAAGGCAGGTGCCCACCCGGCATTGCCCCGTACTTGGATGTTATAATTACCACGAGGGAGCCCACTCCTCGGGTACTGAGAGCCCGCCTGCCTGCCTGGTACGAGCCGCCGCGCTGCCCGCGGCGACCCGGAAGTACTTGGCCGACCGGCCCATCGCTGCGCGGCCCCCTCGAGGCCGACCGGAAGTCCCGCCCCCGCCGCAGAGAAGCAGCTGACGCGTCCTGCCCTAGGCTCCCGATCGGAGGGAGAGCCCCGGGACGAGGGAGGAGGAGAGCCGGCAGTGTTCCTGCACCAGCGAGGTACCGGTGAGTGCGGGGACAGGGTCCTTTGTTCTTCGAGCGGGCCCGATTGGCAGAGGGCCGCTCCAACGTGGGTTGCATTGCTTCGTGGGAGCAGAGAGGCTCCTGGGGGGGCAATTTGTTCTTTGGGCCCGAGTGGCTCTCCAGTTGTTCTGGGGTCCCCCGAGAGGGGCCCCCTCCCTGGCCACATTAGCAACGAGCCCTGAGAGGCTCAGGGCACTACCTGTTCTCGAGTCCCCCGTGAGGGACTCCAACGTGGCCACAATATTGAGATTGGAGCCCCGAGGCTCCTGGGGGCCATTTGTTCATTGAGAGCCTGGCGAGGCTCATTGCCCCCAGTTAATCCACGAGCCCAGCGAGGCTCACTGCCCACATCGTATTTAGAGCCCTGAGAGAGGCTCTGGGGCATTTTTGATCATCCTGAGAGTGCTGAAGCTCTACACTTGTGCATTTGCTTTGTAAGCCCCTGAGAGGCTTCTTGCCCACCTTGTTCTTGAGCCCTCCTGGCTCCAACGTTGCTCAGTCCTGTTTAGCAACTGTCCAGCACTTAGTGGACAGTTGCCACGTTTAGGCTTTGTGTTCTGTGCTGCCTGCACAGACCTCCCTGACACTGAGACTCAGGGCATTCCGCCCCTTTCGAGGCCAGTTGGCCTGAGGGACATTTGTGAGTGTTGTGCTTTGTGCACCCCGCGCATTGTAATTTCTTGCTATGTAATTCTTGCGCATGTGTTCTAATCTGCACCTCTGTGGTTATTATCTCATGTGCAATTTTTGACATCCCACTTTAGGTTTATCCACTTTGCTAAATGTGACCTGCATAGAGGATTGTTGATGTTTATCCACTCTGCTAAATGTGACCTGCATAGAGGATTGTTGATGTTTATCCACTCTGCTAAATGTGATCTGCAAAGAGGATTGTTTAGGTTTATCCACTCTGCTAAATGTGACCTCCATAGAGGATTGTTTAGGTTTATCCACTTTGCTAAATGTGACCTGCATAGAGGATTGCTGATGTTTCATTTTATGTTTAGGTTTCCTTCCCTTTGCTAAGAGTGAACTGCTAAGGTGTTGGTATTCCTTCCTTAGGTCCTGATGAGAAGGTCCTAGTTACCTGCATGATTTCCTACAGTGTTTTAGGGTTGCGTAGGAGGTCTTGACTCTGTTCCAGTGATTACTGGATGTGTGTTGCATTTATAATTTTGGTGCTACTCATTCTATGTTTACGACATAATTGTATACCTACCAGTATTATTTTCTAACAAGTGCCTACCCCTGACAGTGGTCCATGTGGCCCTGTCCTGTACATAATTCCCCCTGTAAATTCTGCCCGTGCCCCTGGCACATTATACAGTTTGTGTGTTATCTAATGTGTTTTGTTTATTATAATACAAAGGCTATTTTTTATATATCCTTGTGTGGAGTCTTTCTTTGTGGTGGGCCTTGGGTGTTGTTGCTGGGGTGCGTGCGCAAATACTTAACTCATACCGCCTCCAAGTTTAGCCTAGACTGCTCGCGCCACGTTACCTAGAGGGCGAGTGGGGGTTGCCTTGGTGTGTGACTCCCTTGCCCTGACTTTAGAAATGGCGATCCCTGACTGACCTCGACGCGAATCTTGGCCGGCCAGGGTCCCGTTTCTAACAGTAATAATCACCATACTCTCTAAGCCCTCCCTCCTATTGACCCGAAAACATTTTCGGAGCTTCTGTCTCGGGTCAACTCTGGGTCGCCTAATGACAGCTGCCCACCATATATTCTGAAAGAGGTCTGCTCGACTCTACGTCTGAGCATTCTCCCCTTCCTCAATTAATCTCTCGCACAGGGCAAGGTCCCCTGCACTTTTAAAAATGCAACGGTCGTCCCACTTATAAAAAAACTCGGGGCAGACGCCACGGACCCATCCAATTGCCGACCCATCTCCCTTCTCCCTTTCATGGCCAAAATACTTGAAGCTCACGTGGCTAGATGTCTTTCGAATTTTATCGAACACTCGGTGTTAGACCTGGCATCTTTGGCGTGATTACCCCTATCTTTTTGCCTCTGCCTCCTGTATTTTTTGATGCTGTGCTGGATTCGTTTTTGCTGGTTTAGATGCTTTGGACACTCTGCCACTGCTGATCAGTGCCAGAGTGTAAGTGCTCCCTATGTAAATTGTTATTCTGATTGGATATACATGTTTGGCATATTTGTATCACCATGAAGTCCCTAGTAATGTGCACTGGGTGTGCCAGGGCTGGTGATGACAAATGCTACTAGTGGGCCTGCAGCACTGATTGTGCCACCCACAGGAGTAGCTCTAAAAATGGTGTCTCAGGCCTGCCACTGCAGCGCCTATGGGCAGTTTAGAACTGCCATGTCCTCCTGGTCAGTGTCCCCACTGGCCAGGCTTAACCCTTCCCTTTTCGTGCACATCAGTCACCCCTATGGAAGGCCCAAGGTACCCCCCTGGGCAGGGTGCAGTGTATGTGACAGGTAGAGCATGTACTAGTGCAGGTGACATGCTCTGGTAGTGAATTACAGCCATTTTCCTTTTTCACTATTGTAAGGCTATCTTGCTCCTTAGGTTAACATGGGGGATGCTGGCTACAGTGGTTAACAGCATTTCTTCCCATAGGAACAAGATAGGACATAAGTATCTAGTATCCCTGATTCAGAATTTAATAAATACATCTTTTAGGAAAGGTGGTTTTTAAATCCTGTGTTTGAGAACAGCACTTTTAGAAAGTTGCTGTTCTCTTGTCTGACTCTTCTGTGTGCCTGGGCCTGTTTGTGTATTGACTGTCTGGTTTGTGAGTGACAGGGGCTGGGGAATTCCCCCAGAGGCTGGATGAGTCAGCACTAGGCTGAATGAATGCAATTGCAACCTGAGTGGTGGGAGGAGTTAGCACCTGGGCTGAATAGGGCTGTGCCTGCCTGCCACAATGCTGGCTCCACCTCCTGCTGGGCGGCTGAGGACCCTGCCCCTCACTCTGAAAGGGAAGATGCAGCCAGCAAAACAAAGTGCTCAGGATCCACCCAGAACTGGTTCAGACCGGGCTCAGGGCCCACATGCACAGAGAGAACAAAGACTTTAGGGGTATAAGTATAGAACCCCTGACAACAGAAAATTAGATCATCCTAGAATCAAGAAAGAACCTCTGCCAAGGAGAAAGCTGACTCTGAAGAAGGAAGACTGTCCTGCTGTTGCTCTGCTGGACTGACCTGCTGTTGCTTTGCTGCCAAGGAGAGGAGAAGGACTTTGCTGTGAGCTGTGTCCCCTGTCTTGAAGGAATCTCCAAGGGCCTGAGAAGAGCTGGCTCCCTGTTTTTGAAGTCCCAGGAACAAAAGGACTTCACCCCCAGTCTCCCTGAACTCTGCTGAGAGAGTTCTGTCCTTCTTAGAGTGCTTGATCCAGTTGTGGGGCCTCTAGCAGTTGAACCTGAGCTGGGAAGCTTGAAACTAAGCTGAGAGACTTTTGAAGCTGAAAAGTGTCGCATCGCTCGCTTGCGGAGCGCATCCCCGACAGTGCGAGACGTTTCCCGCCGCTACGAAGGTCGAGAACGGCGCAGCGCCTGACGCCGCTGCTGAAGCCATCGCACCCTTCGTTTGCGGGATGCACCAGACCGGTGCGGGAGACTCGAACATCGCTGCGAGTGTCGTCGCAGAGCCTGTCGTCGCTGGGTGAGATCACCGCACCGCTTGCTTGCGGACCGCATCACGTCGCTGCGAACATCGTCGCAGAACCATCACATCGAGGAGCTGCGAGAGAGAGGATTACCGCTGGACCTCGCATCGTCGCCCCGGAGATCGTCGCAGCCCCTACGAGATCATCGCATCGTGCCTTTGCGAGAACAGACTTCCTACGGAACCTACGCACCGGAATCCACGCAAGCGGCCTTCTTCCCCATACAGACCGGATTCGTCGCAACACGCCCGCTGCTGCAGCGGGGCTGTCGCATCGCCTCCCCAGGGTCTCAGGAGTAACGCATCACTTGTTTTCCACCGCACCAGCTTCCTGCTTGTGGAACTTTGTTGCATCTGAAAGGTACTGTGAGTAAACGTGACGCAACTGTGAACTTTTCACGCATCTGTGGATTATTTGATCGCAACTTAAAGAACTTTGATTACAACCTGAAGAACTCTTTTGAAACCATATTCTTGAACTGTGTATGTTGGATTTTTGTCGTTTTGGTCTTGTGTAGTTTAGAATAAATATCTTTATTTTCCTAAACTGTTGTGGAATCAGTTTGTGGTGTTTTCACTGTGTTACTGTGAGTGTTGGTACAAATACTTTACGCATTGCCTCTGGTTAGCCTAGACTGCTCAGGCCAAGCTCCCTAGAGGGCGAGCAGGGGTTATCTAAGAGGGTTATCTCCTTGCCCTGACTAGAAGCAAGGGTCCCTATTTGGACAGTGGTACCTACCTCTGCCAACTAGAGACCCCCAGTTCTAACATTGGTGGTCAGGCGGTGGGATTTGAACTTGTATTGTACTTGACCCACAGTAATTGGTGTACATCACTAGTGAGTGCAGACCACTACGCCACCGCATACTATTGGTTTTTGAGTTTTTGAATTCTATTTTTGAGTAACTCTTCTAAAGCATCATGTCTCTGAATGGGAAGGCGCCCAGTGAGGAGGCAGATATAGATTTGGAATTCTCGATTGGAGATCTGTACTCCTACCCGGTAAAGCATCTTAGGTACTTCTGCCAGAAGTTTGAGTGCCCCATAAAGAGCGCCTACAGGAAGGAGGAGCTGCAGAGAATCTTGAAGGTCCATTGGGAGGCACAAGAAGGAAATAATGTTGTGGATGTAGAAAGTGCTTTTCAAGGCAAGGATCTGCCAGTGGGCAGAGTAGGCTCAGGAGCTGGCAGCAACCACTCCAGTAGGGGCCTCACCCCAGAAGAGTTACAAGAAAATCAGAGAATGAGAGAATATGACTTGGAAGTCATGAAAATGAAACTGAGGCAATTGGAATTGGAGAAAGAAAGGGCAGCGGAAGACAAGAGAGAGGCTCGTGCCCTAGAGGAAAAGAAATTGCTTTTGGCTCATGAGTTGAGCATGAAGGAACTGGATCTTAAAGCCAAGGAGGTGGATGCCAGTTCAAATGGTGGCAGCGCGCAGCCAGTGCATGGGGGTAAAGTATATATTCCCAAAGACCTGGTACAGAATTACCATAGGAGTGAGGATATTTATGCCTGGTTCACTTCGTATGAGATTGCATTGAAGATGAATGGTGTGCCTGATCAGCATTGTGGGGCGGGCCTGTGGAAACATTTTGAGGCTTCTGGGAGGAGTGCTCTAGAGCCCTTAGAGATGGCAGGCGCCATGACCTACCCCAATATGAAGGAGGCCTTATGTCTCAGGTATGGCCTTACTCCAGAGCAGTACAGACTGCAGTTTAGAAACTCCAAGAAGAAAGAGTCTGAGACTTGGATGGAGTGTGTGAATGGGTACTCGCGTGCACTGGAAGGTTGGATGAAGGGCAGTAAAGTAACTGATTTTAAGGGGTTGTTGCATTTAATCAGTTGGGAGCACTTGAGTAGTCTTTGTGTTCCAGAGCTGCGCCAGCATCTTTTAGACAGCAAGCTGACAGACCCCATTGAGCTTGCTAAGGAGGCGGACCGCTGGACCAGTACCAGGGTCCACAGAGGAATTGGGGGTACCACAGCCAAAGGTGGGCAGGGTCCCCAGCAGAAGAGTGGGGGGGACAAGGGTAACCAAAAGGAGTTCTCACAAGGGCCCCAAAATAGTTCCCAGGAAAAGGATTCCCAACCCCCCAAATCTAAACAGCCATGGCCCTCTAAGGGCAGGTGGGACAACAGAGACAGGAGAAATAGCCAGGGTCCCCCTACCTGCTATCACTGCAATGAGGTGGGCCATATTGCTCCAAAATGTCCCAAGAAGAAGCCCGCACCCACTGGTGCTCCCGCCCCAGCGTTAGCTAGTGTAGCTTTGGGTGGGGATTTGGGGCCCGATGTAGGTAGGCCGTTACCGATCGGTAACGGCCGAAAATACCGATTTTTGGCCCTTACCGATCGGTAAACAGCCATCGAGATGTAAGGAACCAAAAAAATAAATAATCGGAGTGAAATCCGAATCGGAAAGAGTACCGAATGGGAAAGAATCCGATACGTACATACCGAAAATCAGATATGTAACGAATCGGTAACACACCGAATCGGATGCAAACACCGAATCGGTCCATGTACCGAATCGGTAGTGACACCGAATCGGAAAATTACCGATTCGGTCCATGTACCGATTCGGTAGTGACACCGAATCGGAAAATCACCGATTCGGTCCATGTACCGATTCGGTAGTGACACCGAATCAGAAAATCACCGATTCGGTCCATGTACCGATTCGGTAGATAGACCGATTCGGACATGAGCCGAATCGGAAAACATACCGATTCGTATGAATCGCCGATCGGGAAATTCCCCGATTCCGACAGATGGGGAGATGTAGGGAGGCACAGAAACACCGAAATCGGCTCAGAATCGGTAGAATTCACTCGGTATTTACCATGGATTCCAATCAGGTGGTAACCAACTCCAACCCATATAAACAGTCCCAAAATGCATTGCAACTTGCAGGATGGCAGCTTTTTATGTCATTGCGAGGCGGCTACGGCTACAGCAGGAAGTACAGAGGGAATGGCTAAGAAATGAACAGGTCTACAGACAGAGGATAACCCTGTTCATGCTCACAGAGGCAGAGATCCTACAGAGATACAGGCTGGACTCTGACACCATACTTGAGCTCATCAGGGATCTCAAACCATTCTTGGACCACCACACCCCAAGGGCACACGCCATCCCTGCGCACATCCAGGTGCTATGCAGCCTACACCTGCTAGCGTCTGGCAGCTATCAAAGTGGAGTTGCAGCGGCAGGAGGGGTGAGCCAGAGCAGCCTGTCAAGGTTCTTCCACACATTCCTTGACGCCATGATACACAGGATGGACCAATACATCTCTTTCCCTGCAACCCACGCATAACTGCTACAAACTAAAGCTGACTTCTACCAGATAGCACAATTTCCCCAAATCATTGGTTGCATAGATGGCACGCACATTCCGATTTGCCCACCAGCGGACACCGAATACATATACCGCAATCGGAAGTCTACACACACCATCAACGTACAGGTGATCTGCAATGCAAAGTGCACCATCACAGACCTGGTAGCAAAATTTCCAGGGAGTACCCATGACTCCTATATTTTCCAACAGAGCGGCATCTATGCACGGCTGATGGCTGGCGAATTTGGTGAAGGATACCTCCTAGGTGAGACACATCATCAGACCCCCATAACACATAGTAGCTAGATGGAATACATGTATGCATGTGTGTAATGTAACCCCTTTCTCTTCCAGGCGACAGTGCATATGCCCTCCGCTCATTCATACTCACCCCCTACCTCAACCCCTCCACACCCAGCCAAAGGAGGTATAACCGGGCCCACATACGCACAAGGAATGTTGTCGACCGGACCTTTGGCATCTGGAAAAGTAGATTCAGATGCCTGCACAAGAGTGGAGGTGCAAGGCAGTATACCCCCATCACCTGCTGCAAGATCATAGCTGTATGTGCAATGTTACACAACCTTGCGGTGAAGAAGGGCACTGAGGTGGAGTTGTCTGACTACGAGGACCATGACGACGACGAAGCTGTGCCACTGACACAGCCAGCTGGGGTGTGTACGCCAAGTGATGGCAGATACAGACGTGAGGAGATTACTGAAAACTATTTCTGAGTGAGTACAGATGCAAAGACAGCTAAATGGTTGTTGGGAAAAAACAAATTTTAATACTGTTGCAACACAGTTACTGCACTGATGTGCAACAAAAAAATGGTGTAATGGAAAAGAAAACAAAAGTCCAAGGTTCAGATTGCCTCACCCGCCCTTGCAAGGCTATTTCTTTGCCCGCTTGCCAGACCCACTGGGGTGTCCCTCAGCCCCCTCTGAATGACCAGCAGCATCTGCGGAGCGCCTAGTGCTCCTACGTGGCTCAGACGCTGCGCTGGCCGGGCTGCTGCGGCTGCTGCTGTCCCCAGCATCCCCCAGGTCCAGGGCAGGATTGGTGGCTGTGTTCGAGATGATCATGGCCTCCATAGCAGTGGTGATCCGGGCCATTCCCCTTGTGAGCTCTGCCGTATTCTGACTCAGGCTAGCTTCCATGTTTGCGCTGCGCTGGCACAGTTGTGCCGTAGCCGCAGCAAGGCGGCTCATGCAGCGGTTCTGCACATGGGCATCCCGCCTGCGCACCAGCTCCTGCTCCTCCATTCTGCTACACAACTGGGTTATGGCAGTGGTTAGCCTGCCTAACCCTGCTGCCACCTCCTTGTTTGATTCCACGAAGGCCTGAAATCCCTTTACCATTTCTCCATCTGCAGGTTGTGCTGCAGGAGCTGGCGTTGGCAGGCCATCGTGGATTTTGCCTGCTGCCTCTGTATCTTGACCATCTTCCCCTCGAGGCTCAGGAAGACACTGCCCTCCCGTGCTGGTGCAGCAGTGGTGGTGATGGCACGGCGCCGGGCACTGCTGCTGCCGGCCTGCTGAGTGGGCTGGGGTGCCACTGGTGGGGGTGTGGTGCTGGCCGGTCCCTGAGCCCCTGCTCCCAGGACAGGTTGTACTGGTGGCAAAGCCATGGTTGTGGCAGGAGCTGGTGTAGGTGGAAGGGGGTCCCTTGTAGGGGAGTTCTCTGGGGAGAACTGCAAGGGGGGTGTGCTGGGCATTTGTGGGGAGTGCAGTGCTTCGAAGTCTATCACCAGGTCTCCCTCCATACCAAGCCCTAGGGTGTTTCCGTCCTCCTCCTCCTCCTCAGCAGCCTGGCTGGTGCTCGGCCCTGCGAGTGCAGTGTCAGATGGTGCTGCTGCCTCTGATGACAATGTTTGTCCGCCTGATGGTGCCCCTAGGTACAAAGAAGCATTTGTAAATTGAGTGCCGATGTATTACAGTCAGTACAATTAAAGCATTCCACATGTCCTTGCTTCTCCTTAGACTGTGTCACACTGTTTCCTGTCTTGTGATTCTGCACTGCCATATTTTGCTAACTTCTGCTGACTACATGTACCATGATGCTTGTCTCTTGTATGTTGGTTACAGTACTGTGCTGGGGCTTGCCTATGCATTGTGTCTAATGGGGAGGTGTCTGGTAGGGTGTGTCATGATGCGCATGCTTCTTACCTGTAGCTGTAGCTCTCGCAGAGCTGTCCAGGGTCCCAATTCCACTAACACTCTCCCTCTCAATGGTGGTGGAGACCATTTCCTCGAGGTCTGTGAGGGGTGGCGCCGGGTTCCTGCCTCCACCTGTGAGTCCAGCCTGCCTCTGGATCTCTGCCATCTTCCTTTTTGTGAGGCTGCGGATGTCGTAGAATCTCTTCTTGAGCTCATCCACGGACCTGGGGGTGACACCCACAGCATTCACCTTTTGGGCGATTTCACTCCAGATCCTCCTCTTGGTGCTGTCTGGCACATTGAGGGACAGCTTTCCAAAGAGCTGGCGGTGCACCCTCACCACCTCCTCGACCAACACCTGAAGCTCGGTGGTGCTGAACTTCGGCTTCCTCTTCTGGGAGGACTTCTGGCTCTCGCTCTGGTTTGCCATGTTCTTCACTACAGTTCACAACCTCCTACTCCCACTGCTGCTAACTGTGAGTGTTGAGCTCAGGCTGGCTCTCCAGAAACTTCTTAATTAGCTGCACCTGCCAGGGTTGCCACTCCCTGTATGGGTGGGGGAGCCACCTCATTGGCTGAATCGGCTTTTACCGAATCGGATAGTACCGATTCGGTAAAATCCGATTCGGTAAAATCCGAATCGGTATTATCCGATTCGGTAAAAGCCGATTCGGTTTCTTCAATGCATTCCTATGGGCTTTTTCGCCATGGGTGTGTTTTCATGGCTACGATTCTATGATTGGCGAATCGGATTTTACCGAATCGGCTATTTCCGATTCGGTGTTAGCCGAATCGGAACTATCCGATTCGGTGTTAGCCGATTCGGTACTTTCCGATTCGGTGTTGGCCGATTCGGTACTTCCCAATTCGGCCCGTGCCGATTCGGAACGTACCGATTCACATTACCGATGCCGACCGATTCGGTAATAATTCGCATTATTTTAGCTACATCTCGTTTTCCGATTTCAGAATACCGATTCGGACCGCCTCGGTATTTTGAAATCGGAAAATCCCTTTTACCTACATCGGGCCCTTGGTTTCTAGTGACTGGGGAGAGCTAGCAGTCATGACCCTTGTCTCTCTAGGAGACCGAGAGATGGTCCAGGAAACCTTACTGCCCTCTAACACTAAGAAATATGGGCAGAAGGTGACCATCAATGGGAGGGAGGTTGAGGCCCTGAGAGACACCGGAGCCAGTGTGACATCCGTGAGGTGTCAGTGGGTGTCTGACGAGCAAATCATCCCTGGCGTACTCCGCCCTGTAGTGGCCGCTGACAGCTCAGTGCGCCTCTGCAAGCTGGCCAAGGTTTCCTTTGAATGGGGAGGAGTCTCTGGTCTTTTGGAAGTAGTTGTCAGTGATGCCTTGCCTGTGGACTGTCTGTTAGGCAACGAACTGGAGAGTTCTCCATGGAAAGACATAGAACACCGAACTCACTTGGAGATGTTAGGTCTGCCTGCGTGGATCTGCGTGACCACGTGTGCTATGGCAGCCAGTAAGGGTGAATCAGCAGAACTGGAGCCTGAAACAGTGGACCAGAGACCTGCCAGGAGAGGAAGAGGCAGAGGGCGTGGGAAACCAGCCCCAGCCGTTCCCACGGTCCAGGAGGAAGCAGAACCTGAGGGGGATGCCCTGGAACCTACAGGGGAACAGGTGGCCGAACTGGGAGACCTACCTGAGCTGACCCATTGGCAGCAAGAAGGTGGTCCCTCCAGGGAGGAGTTCTGCCAGGGGCAGAAGGAATGCCCTTCCCTCATTGGTCTGCGGCAACAGGCTGTGGATCAGGCAGCAGGTGGAGCAGTCAAAGATCACTATGTCTACTGGGAAGGTGACCTACTTTATAGCGAGCCTAATTTTGCTGAGCCCAGCGCAGCCCGTGTGCTGGTGGTACCCGAGCGCTTCAGAAACTTCCTAATGGGTCTGGCTCATGACGTGCCTCTTGCAGGACATCTGGGGCAAGACAAGACCCTGAACCGGCTTGTCACCCACTTCCACTGGCCCCAGATGAGAAAGCACGTTGGTTCCTTTTGCAGATCTTGCCAAACCTGTCAAGCTAGTGGCAAGACTGGAATGAAGTTGAAGGCCCCCCTTCAACCCTTTCCAGTGGTGATCACCCCTTTCGAGCAGGTCAGCATAGATATCGTAGGGCCCCTGGACCCCAAGACAGCCTTAGGCAACAGGTTCATCCTGGTCTTGGTGGACCATGCACCCGGTACCCGGAAGCAGTCCCTCTCAGGACAATCACAGCACCCGTGGTGGGCCGTGCATTGATGGGGATCTTTTCCCGTGTGGGGTTCCCCAGAGAGGTGGTCTCCGACCTGGGTACCAACTTCATCTCTAAGTACATGAAGTCTCTGTGGGAGGAGTGTGGGGTAACTTAAAAGTTCACCACTCCTTACCACCCTCAAGGAAATGGGCTGGTTGAAAGATTCAAACGGACCCTAAAAGGTATGATTATGGGCCTAGCGGAGCCCATGAGACGGAAGTGGGACGTCTTGTTACCATGCCTGTTGTTTGCCTACAGGGAGGTGCCTCAGAAGTCCTTAGGGTTCAGTCCCTTTGAACTCCTGTATGGCCACCCTGTTAGAGGACCTCTCTCACTGGTGAAGGAGGGTTGGGAAAAGTCCCGTGGGAAAACCCCCCAGGATGTGTTCAGCTATGTGCTGGCCATCCGCAACCAGACACAACGCTTCAGGAAACTCGCTCAGGCAAACCTGGAAGCAAGCCAGGAAGAAATGAAAAGATGGTACGACCAGAATACCACTCTGGTCGAATTTCAACCTGGGCAGAAAGTGTGGGTGATGGCGCCAGTGGAGCCTTGCGCGCTCCAAGACAAGTGGTCTGGGCCATATGAGGTGATGGAAAGGAAGAGTGAGGTAACCTACCTGGTTAACCTGAAGACTCCCAGGCAGCCCCTGAGAGTCTTACATGTGAACCGCCTCAAACCACACTTTGAGAGGTCTGAAGTGACGATGCTCATGGCTACAGATGCAGCAATGGAAGAGGATAGTGATCCTCTCCCTGACCTCCTGGCAGTCAAAGAGCAAGATGGGTCAGTGGATGGTGTGGTCCTCTCGCCCACCCTGACCCCAGAACAGCAGAATGACTGTCGCCAAGTGTTGGGTCAGTTCTCCTCTCTGTTCTCCCTGACCCCAGGAGTCACCAACTGGTCCGTCCATGATGTGGACACTGGAGACAGTCTGCCTGTGAAGCAAAAATTTTACGGGTAGCTGACAAGGTCAGGGCCAGCATCAAGGAAGAGGTTTCCAACATGTTGGCGCTAGGGGTGATTGAGCCCTCCAGCAGCCCCTGGGCTAGCCCAGTGGTCTTGGTTCCCAAGAAAGCTGCTACCCCCGGTGGCCCTCCAGAACTCCGGTTTTGCGTGGACTACCGTGGGCTCAATGCGGTCACGAAGACTGACACACACCCTATCCCCAGAGCTGATGAGCTTGTGGATCGGTTGGGAGCTGCCCAGTACCTCAGTACCTTTGATTTGACTTCGGGGTACTGGCAGATTGCCTTAACGGATGGGGCCAAAGAGAGGTCAGCATTTTCAACACCAGAGGGGCACTTCCAGTTCCGTGTCATGCCCTTTGGGTTGAAGAATGCCCCTGCCACATTCCAGAAACTGGTTAACCAGGTACTGTCCGGGCTGGAGGAATTCAGCGCCGCATACCTGGATGACATTGCTGTGTTCAGCTCCACGTGGGAGGAACACCTGCAACACCTCTGCAAAGTGTTGAAGGCTCTGCAAAAGGCAGGCCTCACTATCAAGGCCAGCAAGTGCCAGATAGGGCAGGGATCTGTGGTGTATTTGGGACACCAGGTGGGGAGCGGCCAGGTGGCGCCCCTACAGGCAAAGATTGATACCATTCTGGCTTGGGAGCCCCCCAAGACCCAGACAGAGGTGAGAGCCTTTTTAGGACTCACCGGGTATTACAGACGGCGGTTTGTCAAGGGATATGGCACCATTGTCGCCCCCTTGACAGAACTCACTTCCAAGAAGTTGCCCAAAAGAGTTGACTGGACTTTCGCCTGCCAAACTGCTTTTGATGCCCTGAAAACTGCGATGTGCACAGCACCGGTGCTCAAGGCACCTGACTTTTCCAGTGAGTTCATAGTTCAGACGGACGCTTCAGAGCATGGTGTGGGAGCAGTACTCTCACAAGCCACTGAGGAGAATGGAGACCAGCCAGTAGCTTTCATTAGTAGGAGGCTACTCCCCAGGGAACAGAAGTGGAGTGCGATTGAAAGGGAGGCTTTTGCTGTGGTCTGGGCTCTGAAAAAGTTGAGGCCCTACTTGTTTGGGACTCACTTCCGTGTTCAGACCAACCACAGGCCCCTCAGATGGTTAATGCACATGAGGGGCGAGAATCCAAAACTGTTGAGGTGGTCCATCTCCCTACAGGGAATGGACTTTACGGTGGAACACCGCCCTGGTACAGAACACGCCAACGCTGATGGTCTGTCCAGGTTTTTCCGCCTTAGTGAAGAGAACTCCCAAGAGGGTGGGTAGTTCTCCCCACTTTCAGCTGGAGGGGACACGTGTTAGACCTGGCATCTTTGGCGTGATTACCCCTATCTTTTTGCCTCTGCCTCCTGTATTTTTTGATGCTGTGCTGGATTCGTTTTTGCTGGTTTAGATGCTTTGGACACTCTGCCACTGCTGATCAGTGCCAGAGTGTAAGTGCTCCCTATGTAAATTGTTATTCTGATTGGATATACATGTTTGGCATATTTGTATCACCATGAAGTCCCTAGTAAAGTGCACTGGGTGTGCCAGGGCTGGTGATGACAAATGCTACTAGTGGGCCTGCAGCACTGATTGTGCCACCCACAGGAGTAGCTCTAAAAATGGTGTCTCAGGCCTGCCACTGCAGCGCCTATGGGCAGTTTAGAACTGCCATGTCCTCCTGGTCAGTGTCCCCACTGGCCAGGCCTAACCCTTCCCTTTTCGTGCACACCAGTCACCCCTATGGAAGGCCCAAGGTACCCCCCTGGGCAGGGTGCAGTGTATGTGACAGGTAGAGCATGTACTAGTGCAGGTGACATGCTCTGGTAGTGAATTACAGCCATTTTCGTTTTTCACTATTGTAAGGCTATCTTGCTCCTTAGGTTAACATGGGGGATGCTGGCTACAGTGGTTAACAGCATTTCTTCCCATAGGAACAAGATAGGACATAAGTATCTAGTATCCCTGATTCAGAATTTAATAAATACATCTTTTAGGAAAGGTGGTTTTTAAATCCTGTGTTTGAGAACAGCACTTTTAGAAAGTTGCTGTTCTCTTGTCTGACCCTTCTGTGTGCCTGGGCCTGTTTGTGTATTGACTGTCTGGTTTGTGAGTGACAGGGGCTGGGGAATTCCCCCAGAGGCTGGATGAGTCAGCACTAGGCTGAATGAATGCAATTGCAACCTGAGTGGTGGGGGGAGTTAGCACCTGGGCTGAATAGGGCTGTGCCTGCCTGCCACAATGCTGGCTCCACCTCCTGCTGGGCGGCTGAGGACCCTGCCCCTCACTCTGAAAGGGAAGATGCAGCCAGCAAAACAAAGTGCTCAGGATCCACCCAGAACTGGTTCAGACCGGGCTCAGGGCCCACATGTACAGAGAGAACAAAGACTTTAGGGGTATAAGTACAGGACCCCTGACAACAGAAAATTAGATCATCCTGGAATCAAGAAAGAACCTCTGCCAAGGAGAAAGCTGACTCTGAAGAAGGAAGACTGTCCTGCTGTTGCTCTGCTGGACTGACCTGCTGTTGCTTTGCTGCCAAGGAGAGGGGAAGGACTTTGCTGTGAGCTGTGTCCCCTGTCTTGAAGGAATCTCCAAGGGCCTGAGAAGAGCTGGCTCCCTGTTTTTGAAGTCCCAGGAACAAAAGGACTTCACCCCCAGTCTCCCTAAACTCTGCTGAGAGATTTCTGTCCTTCTTAGAGTGCTTGATCCAGTTGTGGGGCCTCTAGAAGTTGAACATGAGCTGGGAAGCTTGAAACTAAGCTGAGAGACTTTTGAAGCTGAAAAGTGTCGCATCGCTCGCTTGCGGAGCGCATCCCCGACAGTGCGAGACGTTTCCCGCCGCTACGAAGGTCGAGAACGGCGCAGCGCCTCACACCGCTGCTGAAGCCATCGCACCCTTCGTTTGCGGGACGCACCAGACCGGTGCGGGAGACTCGAACATCGCTGCGAGTGTCGTCGCAGAGCCTGTCGTCGCTGGGTGAGATCACCGCACCGCTTGCTTGCGGACCGCATCACGTCGCTGCGAACATCATCGCAGAACCATCACACCGAGGAGCTGCGAGAGAGAGGATCACCGCTGGACCGCGCATCGTCGCCTCGGAGATCGTCGCAGCCCCTACGAGATCATCGCATCGTGCCTTTGCGAGAACAGACTTCCTACGGAACCTACGCGCCGGAATCCACGCAAGCGGCCTTCCTCCCCATACAGACCGGATTCGTCGCAACACGCCCGCTGCTGCAGCGGGGCTGTCGCATCGCCTCCCCAGGGTCTCAGGAGTAATGCATCGCTTGTTTTCCACCGCACCAGCTTCCTGCTTGTGGAACTTTGTTGCATCTGAAAGGTACTGTGAGTAAACGTGACACAACTGTGAACTTTTCACGCATCTGTGGATTATTTGATCGCAACTTAAAGAACTTTGATTACAACCTGAAGAACTCTTTTGAAACCATATTCTTGAACTGTGTATGTTGGATTTTTGTCATTTTGGTCTTGTGTAGTTTAGAATAAATATCTTTATTTTCCTAAACTGTTGTGGAATCAGTTTGTGGTGTTTTCACTGTGTTACTGTGAGTGTTGGTACAAATACTTTACGCATTGCCTCTGGTTAGCCTAGGCTGATCAGGCCAAGCTACCTAGAGGGCGAGCAGGGGTTATCTAAGAGGGTTATCTCCTTGCCCTGACTAGAAGCAAGGGTCCCTATTTGGACAGTTGTACCTACCTCTGCCAACTAGAGACCCCCAGTTCTAACACTCGGACTATCTAGAACCGAACTAAGCCGGTTTTCGCCCGTCACACTCAACGGAAGCAGTGATCCTCGCTGTGAGAAGTTGGCCTGATATATGATGCTCACTAGTTCTAGTGATCACCTTGTATCAGTCCAAACAACCCTTATAGTGATTGGTTGTAAGTCAACCTTATAGACCAGCTATCCTAATGCTAGCATGGACAAAGCAGTCTTAGGCTAAACTTTTTTGGCATGTGAAGCCAGCTGTTTTACCACATATAACCCGTTGAATACCAAGTGAAAGGACAACACACAGGTTGTTATGAAAATAAACAAGTATTTATTAACTAACATACACCTCTGAACTCTTTATGAGATCAGAGGGCTAAGCACATGACAAACTCTTAGGAAAAATATGTTTAAGTTGCACGATTTACAATGGTGCCCTAGGGGCACGACAAACCATATACTAAGTAAGTGGAATGTGAAAGTCAATAATATATACTAAGAAAGTCAATAATAGGAATAGAGCAGTCCAGAGGCTGTAGGATCGCTGGGACCACGTTATACTAACTTAAGGTAAGTAGTAGGAGGCCCACGGAACGTGTGTTCAGAGTGTGAACTCACACGCGAGATGCGAACAAACGTCTATGGACAGTACAGTTTAAGAAAAAGGTGAGTACCGACGTCCCTGACTAGATAGGACCAAAACGACTGTGGAACTGGACACTAGGAGAGTCAAGCTACCCTTGAGCACCAAAATGCTAGTGTTACCTCACCCACAGGCTGCGGGTGCATAGGTGCCAAGTCGTGTCGGGTTCCGGCATTGAAGTCTATGGAGCCTGGAGGAAAAGATGCTGCAGGCGGTCAGGAGGAAGATGTCCGGTGTGATCCAAGGGTGGATCGGTGAAGAGAAGAACCTGAAAGCAGAGAGGACAATGTTCAAAGTCACTAGCCAGTGACTGGAGTGGAACCAGGAGTGGAACCAGATGTCGTCGTCGTGATCAGGTGAAGGTGGACACTTGTCTCTGCAGCCACGTGGACCAGGTGGTGTCTTTGACGACCAGGATGGAGGCACGAGCTGTCCCATGCAGGCTCTCGCTGTCGGCGGTGTCGGCTTCGGATTTGGAGTCAACAGGCCTTGGCAAAGGCAACCCACGCGGTGGGTGGAAATGGCGTCTGGAGTGGACCAGGAGGGTCCGGGGTGCTCCTCTTTTGGAAGGGAGCAAGGGCCAGTCTGGAGCAACCAGACCAGCAGTGAAGATTTCGGATTTCGTTGTCTAGGAGGTCACTAGCCAGCCGGCAAGTGACCAGACAACGCGTCGAGCAGCAAACAGGCAGAAGGGCCCCACGCAGATCTCGTGGATGCTGGAGGGCTGGTCTTCGGTGCAGGAGCTGCTCGGGGTCGGGGCTTCTCAGTCCCCAAAGCACTTGGACGAGGATGCCTCTGAAGTCGTGCTGGAGCGAAGTGCTGCTTCTTTCAAGATGGCCGGTCCCACGTGTCTCGTCGCACCCACGGATCTCAGCTGAGCTGCAGATGTAGGTAGAGGTCGGAGAGGTCCGGGAATCCGGGTCTCGTTGGGCTCTGAAGTCTGGATCCTTGCAGGAAGACGACAAAGGGAAGCCGCTGGACGCTGCTGGTGCCTGCTTGTGCAGGGTGGACACTCCTTGCCCACAAGGGAGATTTCTTCAGTCTTCTGTGGAGCAGAACGTCGAAGTCCAGACTTTCTTCTTGTAAAGTTGTTCAGGATAATCTAATTTGGAATGGGACCAGCTCCTACCTTTATCCGGCTAAAGGGGGCTGCACTACGACTAGGTCCCTCCTCTGGGTGGGACCAGGAAGGGGGTGGTTACACCCCCTATCCTTTGTCCGGTCTTGCGCCAGCTCTGGGGCTGGAGTGCCCCAGGAACTGGTTTAGACCGGTGTATGCACAGGGACACCTTTTGTGCCCCAGGCATGTCTCATTCCTTTCAGCCCTGTCCTACGTAATACACAAAATCCTTTCTGGGGTGGTGCTAGCACCTCCCAAGGGCGGAAACCCTTTGTCCAAGCCTCCCTCGCTGGAAGAACTCCCAGCAGCAGGAGGTCAGACTTGTGTCTGTGGTGGCAGCATCCATTTTGTGATGCTGAGGCTCGAGTTAACTTTAACCGGGGTTCACAGTTACATACATGTCGTGTCCCTCTAGAAGGGTGCAATGCTACCCCCGTCGCCAGAATTGGCGAGGGGGTAGTATTCCAATTCGTATGACACCTTACTGGACATGTTTTGATAATGTTATACCAAAGTTGGCAATAACCGCGAGGATTATAATGCACTTAAGAGTATATGGTATAGCGTTATCATGGAAACAGCTAAAGGACTTGGTTCCGAAAGCTGCAGACAGGCTCAGCTCATGCTAGAGCACCATCTCACATAATTCCAAGCACTCTGCCTTCAGGATTGATAAGGCCTGCCATAGGAGTGACTGATAGGAGGATATGTGTCCATTTTAGGGTTAGATATAGGAATACTATATCTAAAGCAAAGGGTGATTACACCACCTTGCCCCAGCTGATTGATCAGCCAGTTGTGTCAGATTTGGATGGCCAGCCAGGGGTGGCATAATACATGCTGCAGCCCCTGGTAGGCCCTGGGTGCACCTATGCCCTGGGTACATAAGGTACACTGTACAGGGACTGATAAGGTGACCCAGTATCCAATTGGATATGCACCTAAGGTACATGGTTGTCAATTTTAGAGAGAGCACAGCTAGGCTGTGGGTCTTATTAGCAGGCCCACAGCCAGGGAAGTCGTAAATCAGTGAAGCAAAAAGCAAAAATCAGGGGTGACCATAGGATTGCAGACCCTACTCTACTACATAACCCCCCCCCCCAAACTTAGGGACATTAAACTAACCTTGACCAGGTGAGTCTTCTTGTTCTAAGTGGAAGTACCTGGAGAGACCATCTGCATTGCCATGGTCAGTCCTTGGTCTGTGCTCCACTGTAAAGTCCATCCCCTGTAGGGAAATGGACCACCTAAGAAGTTTGGGGTTTTCACCCTTCATTTGATTTAGCCATAAGAGGGGCTTATGGTCGGTCTGAATCTTGAAGTGAGTACCAAACAAGTATGGCCTCAACTTCTTCAGGGCCCAAACCACAGCAAAGGCCTCCCTCTCAATAGCTGACCAACGTTTCTCTCTAGGGGTCAGCCTTCTACTTAGAAAAGCAATGGGCTGGTCATGACCATCAATATTTAGTTGAGATAGAACAGCTCCCACACCCAACTCAGAAGCATCTGTTTGGACAATGAAAGGTTTGGAGTAGTCTGGACTCTTGAGAATAGGTGCCGTGCACATGGCCTGCTTTAGGTCATCAAATGCCTTTTGACAGCTAACTGTCCACTGAACTTTCTTTGGCATTTTCTTACTTGTCAGGTCATTAAGTGGAGTCACAATGGTTCCATAATTTCTGACAAATTTCCTACAGTAACCAGACAGGCCCAAGAAAGCTCTGACCTGTGTCTGGGAGGTTGGAGGAGCCCAGTCCTTTATGGCCTGTATCTTGCTCTCCAAAGGTTGAACTTGGCCTCCACCTACAAGGTGGCCCAAGTATACAACTTGACTCTGCCCTATCTGGCACTTAGTAGCCTTGATAGTGAGGCCTGCCTTTTGCAGGGCCTCCAAAACTTTCCTCAGGTGGATCAGGTGATCCTCCCAGGTGGAGCTAAAGACAGCAATATCATTTAGAAATGCTGCACAGAAGTCATCCAGCCCAGAGAGAACTTGGTCACCAACCTTTGAAAAGTGGCAGGTGCATTTTTCAAACCAAAGGGCATCACCACAAATTGGTAATGACCTCCTGGGGTAGAAAATGCTGTTTTGGCCTTGGCATCCTCAGCTAACCTGATTTGCCAATAACCAGCTGTCAGGTCAAATGTACTCAAGAATTTGGCAGAAGCCAATTTATCTATGAGTTCATCTGCTCTTGGTATTGGATTGGTATCTGTCTTAGTGACAGCATTGAGACCCCTGTTGTGTCTACAGAAAACCTAATCTCTCTCTTACCATCCTGGGTGTGAGGTTTAGGCACTAGAACTACAGGACTAGCCCAAGGGCTCTCTGAGGGTTCAATGACTCCCAATTCCAACATCTTTTGTACTTCTTGTTTTGTGCAGTCCCTGACGTGGTCAGGTTGCCTGTAGATTTTACTCTTCATAGGCAGACTGTCACTAGTGTCCACCTCATGGGTGCACCAGTTTGTCTGACTGCGTGTCAGAGAGAACATTTGTCTAAAGGACTGAATAACTTGTTTGCAATCCTTTTGCTGATGTTCAGAGAGGTTGTCAGAAAAGACTACACCATCTACTGACCCATCATCAGGGTTCTGAGTGAGCAGGTCTGGGAGAGGGTCCCTCTCTTCCTCCTGTCCCTCATCTGTAGCCATGAGCAAGCCCATGTCTTCCCTGTTGACAAATGCCTTGAGCCTGTTCACATGAAGTACTCTGTGAGGGCTCCTGGGAGTTCCAAGGTCTACCAGGTAGGTGACCTCTTCCTTCTGTTCAATGATAGTATGGGGTCCAGACCATTTGTCTTGGAGAGCTGCTGGGGCCACTGGCTCCAACACCCACACCTTCTGTCCAGGCTGGTAAACAGTAAGGACAGCCTTTTGGTCATGCCAAGCTTTTTGCAGTTCTTGGCTGGCCTCAAGGTTTTTAGATGCCTTCTCGATGTACTCTGCCATCCTGGAGCGGAGACCAAGTACATAGTCCACTATGTCTTGCTTAGGCTTTTTGAGAGCTAACTCCCATCCTTCCTTCACAAGACACAGGGGTCCTCTTACCGGATGCCCAAATAGAAGTTCAAAAGGGCTGTAGCCAACTCCCTTCTGTGGGACCTCTCTGTAAGCAAACAAAAGGCAGGGTAAAAGGATGTCCCATCTTCGCCTAAGCTTTTCTGGTAACCCTTTTATCATCCCTTTGAGGGTCTTGTTGAATCTCTCCACTAGCCCATTGCACTGTGGGTGATAGGGGGTGGTGAATTTGTAATTGACACCACACTCCTTCTACATTGCAGTCAAGTATCCTGACATAAAGTTTGCACCTCTGTCAGAGACAACCTCCTTAGGAAACCCCACTCTGGAGAAAACTCCAAGTAGGGCCCTGGCCACAACAGGAGCTGTAGTGGTCCTAAGGGGAATAGCTTCTGGATACCTGGTGGCATGATCCACTACCACCAGTATACATCTGTGCCCAGATGCTGTTGGGGGGTCCATTGGTCCAACAATGTCAATCCCCACTCTTTCAAAGGGTACCCCCACCACAGGTAGTGGTATAAGAGGGGCCTTTGTGGTGCCACCTGATTTGCCACTGGCTTGGCAGGTGACACATGAGCGACAAAACTCTTTGGTGTCTTCAGACATATGAGGCCAGTGAAAGTGAGGGACAAGCCTGTCCCAAGTCTTGTTCTGGCCTAAGTGACCTGCAAGAGGAATTTCATGGGCCAAGGTAAGAAGGAAACCTCTCAAAGACAAGGGGATGACCAGCCTCCTGGTAGCACCAGGCTTGGGGCTTCTTGCCTCAGAGTAAAGGAGTCCATCATCCCAGTACACCTTGTGGGTACCTGTGGCATTCCCTGCAGCCTCAGCAGCAGCCTGCTGTCTGAGGGGTTCAAGAGAGGAACAGTCTAACTGTGCCTGCCTCAAGTCTGCCCTGGAAGGTCCCCCTGTCCCAAGAAACTCAACCTGTTCAGGCTCAAGCTCTTCTAGGACAGTTCCTTCTGGGGTCTTTGGGTCAGTCTCATGAGAGAGCTGCTCCTCACCTTGAGGCAGGGGGGAAGGCTCTGCCTTAACCCTACTGCTCTTTCTCTTAGGAAGTGTCTGGTCCATTGTTCCAGGATCCAGCACTTGTTCAGCTGGGCATTTTTTGGCCTGTGACCTAGTCACAGCAAGGACATGTGCTGACAAACCTAACATTTCCACATGAGTCCTATACTCCACATCTGACCATAAGGAGGATTCCAAATCATTGCCCAAAAGACAGTCCACTGGGAGGTCTGAACTAACAACAACCCTTTTGAGGCCATTTACCCCTCACCAGGAGAAATTAACAAGTGCCATACTATGGTTGGTAGTGACATTGCTAGCATTGGTCACTAGGTAGTCTGAACCTAGTATTACCAGTCCAGGGTCCACAAATGCTGGTGTCACCATAGTGACACTGGCACAGGTGTCCCTGTAGGCCTGAGCCATTTTTCCATTGATCAAAGGCGTTTGCCTGTACTTGCCCAGAGTACTGGGACTTATTGTAGGGGTCATATCCATGTCCCCAGTACAAACAAGAACAGCCTGAGTAGGTACTCTGACTAAGTCAGAGCCTTCCTCAGATACCAAGGTTAACCCCACTATAGCCTTTGGAGGAACACTACCACTACTAACTGTACTAGGGGGTGCAGGTGCCTTAGGGGCAGTGGTGGTAGGAGCTGGGCCTTTCTTGGTGCACTCACTAAACCAGTGAGTTTTACTTTTACAGTATTGGCACCATGGTTTCCTCTGACCATCATTCTTCTTCTTTTGGGAATTCTGGGACCCACCCTCCTTAGATTGTTGGGGCCCTGTTGAAGACTTCTGGTCATTTTGCTTATTCTCATTACCCTTCTGGTCTGGTTTCTTCTGGCCACCACCCTGGTTCTGGTTCTGCTGCTTGACCCTTGTCCTGACCCATCTGTCTGCCTTCTTTCCCAATTCTTGGGGAGAGGTCAGATCTGAGTCAATAAGGTGCTGATGCAACAACTGATTCTGACAATTACTTAAGATTTGCTCTCTCATAATTAGGTTATACAATCCTGTGTAATCAGTAACCTTACTTCCCTTTAACCAGCCTTCAAAAGCCTTAGTGGCACAATCAACAAAGTCAGCCCAATCCTGAGACTGGATTTTCTGGGTGTCTCTAAACAGCAACCTGTACTGCTCAGTTGTTAAGCCAAACCCATCAATCAGTGTATTCTTCAGGACTTGGTAATTGTAAGCATCCTCAGCTCTAGTAGTGAGGAGCTTATCTCTACCTTTACCTTCAAAGGAGAGCCACAATATAGCTGCCCACTGACTCTGGGGGATGCACTGGACAGTGCAGGCCCTCTCCAGAGCAGTCATACATTTGTGGATGTCATCCCCTTGCTTAAAGGGGGGCACTATTTTACTCAGGTGTCTAGTATCAAAACTTCTGTCTTTATCTCTAGGGATAATGCTGCCACCAGTGGGGTCTGCCCCACTCAATTTCTGCTCTCTGGCAAAGGCAAGTCTTTCTTTGGCAAGGGCAAGTTCTTCCCTCTCAATCCTCAGATTGACTTCCCTCATCTTAGCTTCATGCTCCCTTCTCTGAGGGGATGTCATCCCTCTCTGAGAAGATGCCTGAGAGACATCGGTGTGAATAGATCTGTTAGAGCCTCTGGAGTGAGACCTAACTCGTCTATTCCCAAGGTTAAGCCTGCCTGAGGATGGGCCTGGGGCTCCCCCTGTACCATTCTCATGTATGCTTAAGTTGGCCCTGGTAAGTCTGCTGACTGTCTGAATTAAACAGAACACTCGTACCCAGTCAACAGATCAGGGCTTGATCCATCACCGTTTTTTAGTTTTTAGATACTCTGTCCATTACCACCCCCTTTTCTGAATCGTTTTGTCCACCACAAGCGTGGAAGGGTATACTCAGATGTGAGTCCCCTGCTCACTGCACCATCAGGATTCAAGCAAGCCGGGCCGAAGGCGGCTGTAATGCCAGAAACCGGTCCCCGGAAGCTTGTTTCCTTTCCAGTAAAAGAATTGGCTTGGTAGTTTGGTCTGCCCTGTTCCCATGATGCACTGGGCCAGGGACAGACTAATTTGATTGTAGCCAGGTTCTGAGCTGGGATGGTGCAGTGAGCTAAAAAACGGTGATGGATCAAGCCCTGATCTTTTGACTGGGTACAAGTGTTCTGTTTAATTCAGATACTCTGTCCATTACCACCCCCTTTTCTGAATCGTTTTGTCCACCACAAGCGTGGAAGGGTATACTCAGATGTGAGTCCCTTGCTCACTGCACCATCAGGATTCAAGCAAGCCGGGCCAAAGACGGCTGTAATGCCAGAAACCGGTCCCCGGAAGCTTGTTTCCTTTCCAGTAAAAGAATTGGCTTGGTAGTTTGGTCTGCCCTGTTCCCATGATGCACTGGGCCAGGGACAGACTAATTTGCATGTAGCCAGGTTCTGAGCTGGGATGGTGCAGTGAGCTAAAAAACGGTGATGGATCAAACCCTGATCTTTTGACTGGGTACGAGTGTTCTGTTTAATTCAAATACTCTGTCCATTACCACCCCCTTTTCTGACTCCCTTTCTACTACAACAGCTGGTTCAGTAGAACTCAGAGTATTTCTAGGCTTGTTATATGTACCTATGGTACCTTATGTGATCTTTCAAATGATATCTCAAGATTATATTTGGTAAAAACAACAGCAAGCTCAAATCCCAACCGCTGCACACCAATGTGAGAAGTTGGCCGGATATATGATGCTCACTAGTTCTAGTGATCACCTTGTATCAGTCCAAACAACCCTTATAGTGATTGGTTGTAAGTCAACCTTATAGACCAGCTATCCTAATGGTAGCATGGACAAAGCAGTCTTAGGCTAAACTTTTTTGGCATGTGAAGCCAGCTGTTTTACCACATATAACCCCTTGAATACCAAGTGAAAGGACACCACACAGGTTGTTATGAAAATAAACAAGTATTTATTAACTAACATACACCTCTGAACTCTTTATGAGATCAGAGGGCTAAGCACATGACAAACTCTTAGGAAAAATACATTTAAGTTGCACGATTTACAATGGTGCCCTAGGGGCACGACAAACCATATACTAAGTAAGTGGAATGTGAAAGTCAATAATAGGAATGAAGCTGTCCAGAGGCTGTAGGATCGCTGGGACCACGCTATACTAACTTGAGGTAAGTAGTAGGAGGCCCACGGAACGCGTGTGCAGAGTGTGAACTCACACGCAAGATGCGTACAAACGTCTATGGACAGTACAGTTTAAGAAAAAGGTGAGTACGGACGTTCCTGACTAGATAGGACCAAAACGACTGTGGAACTGGACACTAGGAGAGTCAAGCTACCCTTGAGCACCGAAATGCTCGTGTTACCTCACCCACAGGCTGCGGGTGCATAGGTGCCAAGTTGTGTCGGGTTCCGGCGTTGAAGTCTATGGAGCCTGGAGGAAAAGATGCTGCAGGCGGTCAGGAGGAAGATGTCCGGTGTGATCCAAGGGTGGATCGGTGAAGAGAAGAACCTGAAAGCAGAGGGGACAATGTTCAAAGTCACTAGCCAGTGACTGGAGTGGAACCAGGAGTGGAACCAGATGTCGTCATCGCGATCAGGTGAAGGTGGACGCTTGTCTCTGCAGCCACGTGGACCAGGTGGTGTCTTCGATGACCAGGATGGAGGCACGAGCTGTCCCATGCAGGCTCTCGCTGTCGGCGGTGTCGGCTTTGGATTCGGAGTCAACAGGCCTTGGCAAAGGCAACCCACGCGGTGAGTGGAAATGGCGTCTGGAGTGGACCAGGAGGGTCCGAGGTGCTCCTCTTTTGGAAGGGAGCAAGGGCCAGTCTGGAGCAACCAGACCAGCAGTGAAGATTACGGATTTCGTTGTCTAGGAGGCCACTAGCCAGCCGGCAAGTGACCAGACAACGCGTCGAGCAGCAAACAGGCAGAAGGGCCCCACGCAGATCTTGTGGATCCTGGAGGGCTGGTCTTCGGTGCAGGAGCTGCTCGGGGTTGGGGCTTCTCAGTCCCCAAAGCACTTGGACGAGGATGCCTCTGAAGTCGTGCTGGAGCGAAGTGCTGCTTCTTTCAAGATGGCCGGTCCCACGTGTCCCGTCGCACCCACGGATCTCAGCTGAGCTGCAGATGTAGGTAGAGGTCGGAGAGGTCTGGGAATCCGGGTCTCGTCGGTCTCTGAAGTCTGGATCCTTGCAGGAAGACGACAAAGGGAAGCCGCTGGACGCTGATGGTGCCTGCTTGTGCAGGGTGGACACTCCTTGCCCACAACGGAGATTTCATCAGTCTTCTGTGGAGCAGAACGTCGAAGTCCAGAGTTTCTTCTTGTAAAGTTGTTCAGGATAATCTAATTTGGAATGGGACCAGCTCCTACCTTTATCCGGCTAAAGGGGGCTGCACTATGACTAGGTCCCTCCTCTGGGTGGGACCAGGAAGGGGGTGGTTACACCCCCTATCCTTTGTCCGGTCTTGCGCCAGCTCTGGGGCTGGAGTGCCCCAGGAACTGGTTTAGACTGGTGTATGCACAGGGACACCTTGTGTGCCCCAGGCATGTCTCGTTCCTTTCAGCCCTGTCCTACCTAATACACAAAATCCTGTCTGGGGTGGTGCTAGCACCTCCCAAGGCAGGAAACCCTTTGTCCAAGCCTCCCTCGCTGGAAGGACACACGCGTTAGAATCCCACACCACCCTTCCTTCACGTATTAAATCCGCTGCACTAGCGCACTCGAATCGAGTTATTTAACAGAGCACAACCCTTCACTTAGCTCACGTTTAAAACCCAACCCCCACGTTCTTTTATTAACACAGTCACTTATCACGCCTCATTCTCTTCCTCTTCAGAACTCCGTGATCAAGGGCATTCATGCCCGAAATGCATTGGGGACCAACTTTTGCATCAACCCAATGAATGTGTATCGTAACTGATATGTTGTGAATATCAGCATGAAGAATTGTCATTAAAACCTTGAAAATTTTGAATCTACCAACCAGCCCTCCTGCGAATCATTTTTATGAACGCCACTGGTGTGCCTTAACAGGGGATGTATCAGAAGGCTTTCTGTATACACAACTCAGCTTCTTAAAATATCTGGTGCATGGACGGTTTGCACCACCCTTGAGAGCACCCTAAACCAGCTTAAATTCTCACCGTGAAACACCAACAACCAAGCAGTGCACCTCCCACCTCTTACACTTCTGCTTGTGCAGGGTGGACACTCCTTGCCCACAACGGAGATTTCATCAGTCTTCTGTGGAGCAGAACGTCGAAGTCCAGAGTTTCTTCCTGTAAAGTTGTTCAGGATAATCTAATTTGGAATGGGACCAGCTCCTACCTTTATCCGGCTAAAGGGGGCTGCACTATGACTAGGTCCCTCCTCTGGGTGGGACCAGGAAGGGGGTGGTTACACCCCCTATCCATTGTCCGGTCTTGCGCCAGCTCTGGGGCTGGAGTGCCCCAGGAACTGGTTTAGACTGGTGTATGCACAGGGACACCTTGTGTGCCCCAGGCATGTCTCGTTCCTTTCAGCCCTGTCCTACCTAATACACAAAATCCTGTCTGGGGTGGTGCTAGCACCTCCCAAGGCAGGAAACCCTTTGTCCAAGCCTCCCTCGCTGGAAGGACTCCCAGCAGCAGGAGGTCAGACTTGTGTCTGTGGTGGCAGCATCCATTTTGTGATGCTGAGGCTCGAGTTAACTTTAACCGGGGTTCACAGTTACATACATGTCGTGTCCCTTTAGAAGGGTGGAATGCTACCCCTGTCGCCAGAATTGGCGAGGGGGTAGTATTCCAATTCGTATGACACCTTACTCGACATGTTTTGATAATGTTATACCAAAGTTGGCAATAACCGCGAGGATTATAATGCACTTAAGAGTATATGGTATAGCGTTATCATGGAAACAGCTAAAGGACTTGGTTCCGAAAGCTGCAGACAGGCTCAGCTCATGCTAGAGCACCATCTCACATAATTCCAAGCACTCTGCCTTCAGGATTGATAAGGCCTGCCATAGGAGTGTCTGATAGGAGGATATGTGTCCATTTTAGGGTTAGATATAGGAATACTATATCTAAAGCAAAGGGTGATTACACCACCTTGCCCCAGCTGATTGATCAGCCAGTTGTGTCAGATTTGGATGGCCAGCCAGGGGTGGCATAATACATGCTGCAGCCCCTGGTAGGCCCTGGGTGCACCTATGCCCTGGGTACCTAAGGTACACTGTACAGGGACTGATAAGGTGACCCAGTATCCAATTGGATATGCACCTAAGGTACATGTTTGTCAATTTTAGAGAGAGCACAGCTAGGCTGTGGGTCTGATTAGCAGGCCCACAGCCAGGGAAGTCGTAAACCAGTGAAGCAAAAAGCAAAAATTGGGGGTGACCATAGGATTGCAGACCCTACTCTCCTACACTCGCAGTCCAGGATACTCTGAGAGCCAATGCGGACAAGGGCAACCATCAGGCCCTGGTGCTCCTGGATCTGTCGGCCACGTTCGACACTGTCGACCATAACATACTGTTGAACTGTGTCGAACAGGCTGGCATCAGGGGACCCGCTCTCAGATGGATAGCCTCCTTCATTACCAAGCGGACGCAATCAGTAAAACTTGGATCATTTACAGCCCCAAGACTATCTTCCCTCTGTGGGGTCCCTCAGGGATCGTCATTGTCGCCACTCATGTTCAATCTATATCTTAGACCCTTGATACACTCTCTAAAAAACCGCAAGATTACCGTTTTCAACTACGCTGATGACCTGCAGCTGATAATACCTCTGAATTCCCCAGACTCAGCCGCAGAGTTCCGGGCAACAATGTCCCACATAAGGAGGTGGATGGACCTGAACCATCTAAAACTCAATCCGGGCAAGACAGAACTAGTTCTGCCCGGGAAGAGTGAGCTCAGTTGGGGCCCACATTTTTGGTCGACCGATATGGGCTCTCCACCCACTGCTTCCCCTTCGGTAAAGAGCGTAGGGGTCATCGTCAGCGCCGACCTGTCACTTAAAGGACAGGTGGGAGCTGTTGTTCCCTCTAGCTTTTTCCAACTCCGAAGATTAGGAAAATTGTACACCTGCTGACTCACTCTGCACTCATACAGGTAGTGATAGCCCTGGTACTCTCGCATTTGGATTTCTCGAACGCTCTTTACCTTGGCCTGCCAGTGGGCCTGCTAAAACGACTTCAGATGGTCCAAAATCAGGCGGCAAGGCTTATCTGGAAATAACCCAAATGGCAGTCAGCTAGACCAGGTTTATCTAAACTACACTGGTTACCGATGGCCCAAAGGATTGCCTTTAAGATGGGTTGCACTGTTTTTAAGGCATTGCACGGCAATGGCCCTAAATTTGTAAGAAACATGATCAACAACTACAAACCCCAGCGCGACTTACGCTCTGCTTACCTTTGCTTGGTCATTATCTCGGCGTTCAAACAAAAAAGGCAAGGAGGCAGCTGCTTCTCCTATCTAGATGCTACTTTCTGGAACTCACTACCCTTGTCGCTCAGGAACTGTGACAATCTCTTGGTCTTTAGGAAGTCCCTGAAGACGTGGTTGTTCGAGCAAGCATACGCTTAGGGATTGGTTACGTCTCTCCACAACAGCGCCATAAAACCTACGGGTGTACGTCCGCTCTTTAAATGGTTATTAACATAACATAACATAACAGTATCCCACATGGTAATACCGCTCCGCTGAAGGATTGAAATAAGACAAATCACTATTTCATCTATTTTGGCAAGTCCGAAGCACCCCGGATGGGGAATGTTAGGAAACTTGCACGAGTGTGCTAGGCTTCAGGGTCTAGTAGCCTGAGTTACACATCTTTTCTTACCCTAAATTCACTGCAAAAGGTAAATACATTCAGTTGTGCTAACTAGAAAGTGTCAGCCTTACACTTGTAAGTTTGTACCTCAGCTTTTCTGACCCTCAGCCACCTGTCCCCCTTGCCATATCAAACGAGTCCATTTTCTACTCTTAACTGTAATCTACTTCCTCTTTTCCCTATACATCGATTATACATGAATGCAGTGCTTAATTTGTTAAAAAAAAAATTACAATGCCAGGGCGCTTGTCAGGAGGCCACTACAGCTTGCACCACCCATTGCTCCTGCCAGTGTTGCCAACGACCGCACCAACACAAATAACCATCATATTCCTACCAGAGTGACAATGCAGACTATTAATATACATTAAAAATTACTAATACCTGCTGCCTAAACTACACTTATAGCTTTGAGTGGCAAGTATTATTCATTTTAATGCATATTAAATTAGTGAACAACTGTTGGTGTGCTCATCACAAACTTAGATAAATAGTGCCACCATATGGCAAGCTGTACTAAGTGCTGGTGTTAACAATAAATTGCCAGTGCCAAGCACCGGAAACCGCCAGCTCAAATTAAGCACTGCATGCATGTAGTCTATTTAATTCATCAACTTCTACAGAACTGGGACAGAAACTGCCCTTTTTAAAGCGTAACTCTCATATCCAATAAGTGAGACTATAAATGATTACAAGTTGCGTTCCTTAACTTGTAGAATTTGCAAGAAATTAAAGGTAAGGAGTGTGAAAGATAGGTTTCTGTTTCTTAAGAGAAGAGAGGCGCACTATGCATATTAGTTTTCATCACATGAACATGGAGGAAGTAAGGGCAACAAATTGCATTATATTAGACAATGTGTTTTCACAGAAAAACACAAAGAAAGTATTCAACAGAACAGAAAAAGTAGTGAAGAAATTACAATAAATTAAGTCCACTGCCAGACAAATACGCACCAGTAGAGCTAATACACGTGTAAAGTTTGAAACCGTGTAGAAACCCCTGGATAAAAATCAAGCATGTCCATGAGAGAATGAGTGTTCCTGACTAGGTCTAGTTGCAGTCCAGTGTGTCCATCAGTGCTGGACAGCAGGCTGGTGGACTGCATGATGCCACAATGTCTGTGAGCCTCCAATCCAATCCAAAAATTCTTTATTTCGGTCATTTAGACCATAAAAGATACAATAAAAACATTCAACATTTAAAACGTTTGACATTTAGAAAGAACATTCCCTAGTATAAAAAACATTACATGAAAATTAAATTCCTTGGAAATCTGTTCATGAGAGGGAGTACTTTACAGATCATATCAGTGGTCAGGCTTTTAGGAGTTTATTTCTTATCTGCCACATGGCCAGTATGTATTTGGCAACTGCAAAGACTATGTGGGGCAGAGTGCTGGTTTTCAGTATTCTATAAGAATGCAAATGGCTCCTTATGCCCAAATTCCTGCACAGTGGCACAAGCCAATATTTCCTAGGTCTATTTTAGGCTGGGCAGAAGAACAGAACATGAATTTCCTCCTCATCATGATCAGCGCAACCCGGACAGATTTTATCATCACTCTTTGTCCATTTACAGGTAAAAGTTTTGATAGGCAGGGTGCCTAACGTCCATTGAATGAACAGTTTCCGTGCTAAAATGGGGAAAATGATGTCCATAAAACCTTCAAAATTATTTGAATTTTTGGAATCCAAAAATCGATCTGTTAAGGTGCCGTTATTGGGTGCAGATACCTGAGTAGATAAACTTTTTTCCTTATGTATTTCCACCAGTCTTTTACGAGAGACCCTTTGGCAGCCTTGTTCGGGAACATCCCATAACTCCTGGAGTCTCAGGCGATACAGTTCTTTCTTAATGAAAACCAACCAAGGAATTCTGTCACGCTTATTCAAGTTCATTACATGTATGAGGTCTTGCCTGTAATGAGCAAGCTCGCTAGTGGTCCAAAGCCTGTGCCAAAATCTCAAAGGCTTTAATTCGAGATCCTCAGCTATAGAGGGAAGACCCACATCAAGTCTCAAGGGGAGCAGGGGTGTGCCACGGGGAAGGGCTAGGAGGCGTCTAAGGAAATTGTTTTCTACACTGAGAAGTTCTGCCCCAGTTTTGTACCCCCATAACTCGCTACCATAAGAAGCGGCCGCTTTGGCTTGAGTTTTGTACATTTCTATTGCCGGGCTAATGGGTTTATAAGTAGAAGTATTTGCAACCTTCAAAATTGCACCGGACAATTGACTAAGCTTGAGCCGGGATCTTGCTATTTGTGGCTCCCAAGATAGGTTCTCATGTAGGGTTACACCCAAATACTGGAAGGTTTTTACCCTTTCCAGTTTTGCTGAGCCCAGGGATGGATTAGGTCTGGTTTTATGGGAGGAATTAAATATCATGAATTTGGTCTTCTCTGTATTGATCTCTAGACCATATTGTCTACAGAAAAGACCAAAACCATCTAGGATCCGCAGGATCCCCATCGGTGATTTGGAAAGCAGGAGGGTATCGTCGGCAAACATGATAGCCGGTACCCTCCTGCCTGCCAAAAAAGGAGCGTCGTTGTCCCAAACACTGTCGATATGGGATATGACACTGTTAACCTAGAGGCGGAACAGGGTCGGCGCCAAGACGCAACCCTGTATTACCCCTCTAAGGACTGGGAACCTGGATGACAACGCTCCATCCCTCCCACACCTGACCTGTGCAAAATTATTAGTGTGAAGCCTGACTATGGCGTCTAGTAAATGGGCGGGAGCACCCAGCTCCTTTAGGACCTCCCACAGTTTCTTGCGAGGGACCAAGTCAAAGGCTGACCTCAGGTCCACGAATACCATGCACAGCCTCCCCCCCTCGATCCTCACCGTTTTCCAGTAGAGGAGTACGAGGCAGAAAATCTGATCCATGGTGGACGTGTTTTTCCTGAAGCCGGCCTGGAGGGAACTCAGAATTTCATTTTCCTCCATCCAGTCCAGAAGCTGGTCCAGGAGAAGGCGGGAAAATAGTCGTTTTTGGGGGACATCTATGAGGCTGATCGGCCTGTAGTTGGCTGGGAGGAGGGGAGAGCCCTTTTTACAGATGGGCACTATCTCTGCCCCCAGCCAAGTACTAGGCATCTCCATACCTCCCGCAATAGAATTAAACAAAATGAGGAAGTACGGGCCCCATATCTCTGGATGATGTCAAAAAGGTCACCAGGCAATCTGTCTAATCCCGGGGCCTTCCCCTTCGCCAATCTCTCTATTGCACTAACCACCTCGCCGAGGGTAAATTCTAGTCCAGCTGCAGGATTGGATATAACATCCAGGTCCACATCATTGGCAAGTTCAGTGGTATCTTGATACAATTTGCCAAAGTGGTCTTCCCAAACGGAAGATGCAATTTTCGGCTCCACTGCAGCCTTTGGTTCTCCTGGGCCTGTGTTTACTAGGGACCAGAATTTTCTAGAGTCCCTCGCTTCTAGCGCTCTGTGAGCCTCCTCTTTTCGCTTTCTGTGCAAAGAGAATGTTTGACGTCATAATCCGCGCGCAGTAGTATAACAGCTGATCCTGGTTGTGTGACGCCATTAGGCTTGTGAGTTTCCAAATGACACTTAAGCTGTGCTTGATTACACAGTATCATAATGCACATGTTGCTGGGAAGTGCTGCTGCGGTCTCTTTCCTAGTATTGTAGCCCTGCTGAGAACTGTGTTCACTGCCTGCTACAAGTTTAGCAGCCCTACTGTGGAAGGAGCCCCGCTGAAACATGTGAATTTTGAGCAATTACCAGTGCAACAACTAAGATATATTTACATATTTTCTCTTTACAGGTGTGGGCATTGGCTCGATATATGTGAAGCAGCGTTGCTGTGAAGTATGCATACTATCCTATGAGAACCATAGCAGTTATACTATGTATTGTCCCATTAGAGTCCTTCTGAGAAGTGTTTCTACAGTACCACCAATAGCTTGGTAGCCCTGCTGAAGTGTGCCTACTGTGCCTTTGGAAGCATTACAGCCATGCGTAGAAGCACGGGTATTGATCCATTAGGGGTACACCAGCCATACATAGTCCTTACAGTTTTTCTAAAATATATAAAACTAAGGAAATATGTGTTGTTTTGCTGCTATAGATATCAAAAAATGTGATTTAATTACTGACCCTTTAGTTATCAAAAGATGTAATAATGTATTTTGTTGTATATACAAAAGCGACCATATATTCATATATTTATATATGTATTATATGTATTTTTTGATTTAGGTCCTGTCTTACACATTGTTATGTCCCTACCCTGCGAATGACGGTTACCTGACGAAGGCCACAGGCCGAAACGCGCGTAGTTCAATTCCACCGCATTGCCCTCTTCAACTGTGCCATCAACTGAATATATCGCACTACACTTTTCTTTTTTCCTCTTCTTTTGTGATTATGTTATGTAAATATATGTAAATGTGTGTATTTAAACGTGAGACATGTAAATATTATATATTGTGTTATATTTAATCAAAATAGTGAGAAATGATAAGAAATACAAAAGGAGAAAAAAAATGAAAAAATATAAATAAAATGATCTCCACACGTATCTTCCGGGCCCGATATTCCAGCGATATGTTTTGAGTTAGGAACTGCAATTGCGCCGCCGGATAGTAGAGCTCAAAATCCGGCACCGCCAGTCCGCCTTCGAGCCTTGGTCTCATCAACTTCGTTAGTGCTACTCGTCGTCTACCTTTGCCCCAAAGGAAGCCCATATTCAGTGACCTCAGGTCTTTAAATATACGCAGCGGGATCCCATACAAATCGGCCTCAGCATCCTGGAGGAAAAGAAGCAAGTCATCTGCGTACAGGGAAATATAGTGTAGACTGTCTTGGTGTGACAGCCCCCTATACAATAGTCCTGACCTCGCCCGGACCGCAAGGGGTTCTATCGCCAATGCGAACAGCAGTGGCGACAACGAACAGCCCTGCCTTGTCCCTCTCATGACTGGATATTGGTCAGAGATCACCTCACCCAGTTTTACCCTTGCCGTGGCTGAGGAATATAGCACTGTCGTCCATTTCACAAACTGTTCGCCCAGTCCGATCCATAGATTATACTGATGCAAATACCTAGGTTATTCACTACATAACTCAAGTCATAACAATGTTAAAAAAAAACTAGAAAATATTATCATTCATTACATAATAGCTCAGCTTATCCCTTATTTTCAAATTTAGAACTAGTCCTACCTAAATATACAGAAAACAGCTATGGAATAGTGCGGAAAGTTAAGTCTAAAGGAAATTGTGCAGGTCCTCCCCGTATTCAATCCATTAGGGATTCTAGTGTCAAGCAATAGAATATATTTAGACTCTAATTGCCTTAGCTGCTTCTCCCTATTGCTTCCCCTTAAATTTTTCAGAACAGAGTCAATGACGAAGTAGCTCAAGTCATTTAAGTTCTTGTTATGTACCAACTTAAAGTGACGAGCTACTGGGTAGTTATCATCAGAATTTACTATTGCCCTTAAATGTTGGAGAATTCGATTGTAGGCTTGTAATGTAGTACTGCCAACATATTTCATTTTACATGTACATTCAAGCACATATACAACATCATCAATACAACATGTGTATAACACCCTTATTTTAATGGGGTTGGGCTAAAATACAGAATGATATTCCGTGGTGTTTACACCAAATTTGCATGCTCTGCATGAAATACATTTTCGGAATCCAGTTATGTTGGAGAGCCAGTTTTTATTGCTCATTACCTCTAGGCTAGTTTTTACCAACATATCCCTCATAGAGCCCTCATAGAGGGTCCTCTTCTGAAAGTAATTGAGGGCTGCTCAGGAAGTACCTGTGCCAATGTGATGTCTGTCTTAAGGATCGGCCAGTGTTTGTTGATGATATCCCTGACTTTCTTCTCCTCTATGTTATAAGTGGTAATCAATCTAATAGGTTCAAGGGGGCAAATTAATTTGGGTTAAGATTGCCACCTCTCTTGGAGCGACGAGAGTCCGTGGTTTTCAAATAATCTTCTCTAGATTGGCCATTAGCCTTGTTTCTAGCCTCCTTTAATTCTTGCATGTTATATCCTCTAGCCAGAAATCTCTGATGGGCCTCAGTTTGACAGATCTCTAAGTCACTTGCTGAGCTGCAAATCCTGCGCATTCTTAGGAATTCCCCAAATGGAATAGATCTTATCAGGTGACTTGGATGTTCACTACTGGTATGCAATATCGAATTGCCTGCCGTAGTCTTACGATGCATTCTAGTTTGAACTGCAAGATTGTCAATGTAAATTTCGCATCTAAATATTGAATGCTGGTTTTACATAAGGGATACTTTTAATAAAGTGTCTTGGGTGGGCACTGCTGGCATGCAATATAGAATTTCCAGCAGTGGCCTTTCTATGCAATCTGGTATGTATGGTATTGGCTTCATAAATTTCCACATCAAGAAATTCCAGCTTCAAATTTCTAACATTAGCCGTGAATTGGAGATTCAAAGTATTATCATTAATATCAGTAACAAATTTAAACGCTGATTCCTGCGAGCCTTTCCAAATTACACAAACGTCATCAATGAATCCCCACCATTTGATGACGTGGTTCGAAACAGTGTCAGCATAGGTGTGCATGAGGACATGCTTCTCCCACCAACCAACATGCAAGCATGCATAGCTAGGGGAGACGCATGCCCCCAGAGCTACACCCCTCAATTGCAGAAATATTTCATTATTAAAGAGGAAAAAATTATTAGTTAGACACAATTCTGTCATCCTCAATAGCATTTTTTTGTGTTGGTAAAAGCACATGCCCCTGTCTGACAAAAAATGACTTGTAGCATTTAATCCATCCTGGTGATTTATACTGGTATATGGGGAGCAGATGTCCATTACCAAAAACCAATAGTCATCCTCCCATTTAATCTCATTGGGCTTCTCTAAAAAGTGACCAGTATCCCTAATGTAAGAAGGGAGATTTTCAACATAATCATGAAGAAAAAAGTCCACATATTTGGACATGGCCTCTAATAAACTTCCTTGTGCGGAGATTATAGGGCGCCCAGGAACTGGAGTAACTTGTTTATGCACTTTTGGGATTAAATACATAGTCGGGGTAATGGGGTATTCAGTTCTCAAAAAAGTATGTTCTTCCTTAATGATTAAGCCCTCACGTTTCCACTGAGTCAATTATTTAAAGTATTTTTAACAAAGAAGGGAGGTAGAGTACAACGTAGGATTCCTACTCCACGGGCACTGATAAATAAACAAGAAGAATCCTACTACCAGTGTGAAACAGAGGGGGGACATTCAGTGTTGTGTAAAATACCCCTCACACACCAACAGGCCCCTTGGTGTCATGCTTCATCATCGGGGTCTTCGCACCCCGCTAGAGGGATGCGGCACGCTGCGACCTGCGACTACACGGGAGCGTTGACAAGTTTAGACTATGTGTGGTGTGTGTTGAGTGCGAGTGAAAAGGGGATTAGATGTGAGTGGGAGATGTGATGTGAAATTTAAAAAGTACCTGGCTAGTGGGTAAAATGAAAAAAACTTTATTTCGTACCCCTGGCTGGTGCTATTAAAAAGGTGTGCAAAGAAAACGAGGTTTTTTGTCTTAATTAGGGACAGAACCTCTGGTGTGTGTCGACATGTTTCGGTACATGTGTACCTTCTTCAGGACGGGGCACAACTTCCCAACCCTACTCACGTTTTTCTATAAAAAATGGGGATTATTTTAATTTTTCTAAAAAGTGATAACACTCATTAAAGATGGCTACAATGTGCCTACAGCGGTTCTCTGGATCATGTAATTACATGTCCTGAAAAAAAGAAAAAACCATTAGGTTTGGTTACCATGTGGTATTGGCTCAGACAGGTGCAGTCACCTGGAGCCCCAAACAGTTAAATAAACCTGTAAAAGAAAAAGACATACTAAACACACAACATATAAGACACAATTAGGATTTTTGTACTTATTGTCCTTGGACATACTCGTGGTCTTTGCTGTCTACTGCCTCATGAGCAAGTCCTGAGCATCAAGGTAGGTAGGTGGATCCACAATCTATAAGGATAGAGAGGTGGACTCAGTGTTGTTGCTTTTACTCACTTTTTACCTCCTCCATACACCTAGATAGGCTGGATTCTGTTGAAAAGAATACTCACGAAATCCGCCTATGTTGGCCTCCTTCTACCACCCTGTGCTGCTCCGCCGTAAATGAAATACGGACGAGTTAGGTGGTATATAAAGGGTGACTGGATGTGTTCCCATTGGTTAATTAGCGGAAATACCAGGAACCATGTATGGAGAATACCCATGTTGCCGCCTCTCTGCATGTGATCTAATCACATGTAACATGTGACCTCCTGTTATTTGTTCGTTGCCGGGATGTCCATATATGGACTTTCCGCTCATTAGCCACTCACAGACTGTTGTTATGACTAGCGCTGATAGAGCACAGCTGCTGTTCGACTGTGTTTCATGCGTACATGCGCATAAGTTGTTTCCCCGTTACTTCTTCGCGCATGCGTGAAGCCGATTGACGGCAGCGCATGTGCAATGGTGTTTTTTGGTAGTACTGGTCTCAGTGGTTACTGATATAGTTTCCTAGGTATCGAGGTACCTGTTGTATCCCGGGGATGGTCAAGTGGTCCTATTACATCGCAGGGATAATCAAGTGATTTGGCTCCACGGTATATCATCATTCAGTCCTGTGATATGGGTTCCCAGGCGGAACATCCAACGTTGTTCCTTTTGGAACAGGCCTGTTTCTGAAGGTAGTCGTTCAATGACAGTCCAGCGGAGGTCGTTGATGCAGTGCTGTTGTGACAGAAAATGTGATGCCATCTTAGTTGTTGTTTTTTTACAGCGTATATTGCTTTTATGTTCCCCTATCCTTATTTTGACGGGTCTGGTGGTCATGCCTACATATTCCAGTCCGCATGGGCAAGATATTATGTAGACCACGTTTCTCGTATTGCAGTTCGAAAATTGGCGCTGTTCCCATGTCATGCCATTTCTGAATGTGAGGTTCTTGCTTTTCTGGGTTTGGTGACAGCAACTGCAATCACCACACGGGAAATGACCCTGTATACTGGTCAAATTTTGTCTCGCAGCCTGGTTTTCCCGTGGTCTAGTGTGGACCACGATGTCTTTTATGTTCTTACCTCTCCGATGTGCATGCATCGGTTTCTCAAAATTTAGGTCTCCACAGTTCAGTATACCCCAGTGTTTATCGATGACCTTTGATACCTGGTTCGATATGGTGGAGTAAGTTGTCACACAGATAGGTCTCCTGTTTGTTTCCTTTTCTTTGGGATTTTCTTCTATGAGTGCCTCCCTGTGATTGTTTTTTGCGCGTTTCATCGCTTTATCGATGGTCTTTGTGGGGTACTGCCTTTCCATAAGTTTCGTTCTTAGGTCTTTTGCCTGTCGATTGAATTCACTCAATTCTGTGCAGTTCCTCCGTAATCTCAGAAACTGTCCGTACGGCAGATTTTCCCTTAAGTGCCTGGGGTGAAAGCTGTCGTAGCGTAATAGACAATTCCTGGAGGTGGGCTTAAAGTGGGTAGTGCTTTTTAGCCTTCCGTCCTCACTGTAAATGTTCAAATCCAAGAAGACCATCGATGTGTTTGAAACGGTGCTGGTGAATTTTAGATATTCATTCTGGTTATTTAGCCAGGTTACGAAATTCTTAGCGCTGTTGACGTCACCGTTCCAAATGATGAAAATGTCATCAATATACCGTTTCCATATGCCAATCTGGGAACGGTAGGGGTTACCTTCATGTAGGATTTTCTGTTCCTCTAGATGGTGGACGTACAGTCCTGCCAGGCTCGGAGCAAAAGTACTTCCCATGCTTGTTCCATGGGTTTGCAGGTATAGTGTCTCCTTGTACTGGAAGAAGTTGTCTTTCAGGGCCATGGTGATACATTCTAAGACCAGGTTTCTTGGTGTCTGATACTTCCAAGGTTGGCTGAATAGTACCTCTTCAATTATCCCTAGTGTCTCTTCGTGGGGCAAGCTTGTGTATAAACTTTCCATGTCGAGACTTACTAGGAGCTGCGTGGTTGGATCAAATGTTTGATCTTCCAGGAGTTGTAGGACCGACTTAGTGTCCTTCAAGTATGTATTTGTAGCTTGTACCATTGGTCTGAGGAAAGCGTCAGAGAATTTTGATAAAGGTTCCAGGATAGACCCAATACCAGACACAATTGGTCTCCCTGGTGGGTTGTCAATGTTCTTATGTATCTTGGGGATACAATAAAAGTATGGTATCTTTGGGGTAGGTTGTTGTAGGAAATCAGCTTCCTTCTTGCTGATCCAGTCATGGGCTAGTCCTTCCTCTACCATGCCACCGATTCGTGTGCGTAGTCTTTCTGTTGGGTCACTCTCCAATTCTTTATAGTTCCGTTGGTCAGACAGAAGGCGCAGGCATTCTTTATCATATGCTTCAAGGGTTTGTAACACTATTGCTCCCCCTTTGTCTGCTGGTTTTATGACGAGCTCACTGTTGGCTGTCAATTCTCGAAGGGCTCTCTGTTCCTCTCCACTTGTGTTGTAGAAGACATTTCTTCCTTGGGTGTTCAGTTTGTTGACCTCTGTGACCACCGCTTTCTCAAAGGTTAGGATCTCCACTGGGATACCTGCATCCGGAGGGGTGAAGGTTGATTTTAGTCTCAGACCCGTATCTGTCTTTTCTTCAGGTAGAGGTTTGTCCTTAAAAAAGGCCTGCAGCTTTAGTTTCCTGAAGAAGTCTTGTAACTCCACATTAAGTTTAAAAACATCCGGTTTCTGGGTGGGAACATATCCCAGTCCTTTATTTAGGATGTTTTTCTGCGTCACTGTTAATGTGATGGGTGTGAGGTTCACCACTAGGTCCCTTTCTTGCTGGTGGAAGGTTGGTTCGGAAGTGACCCCGTCATGCTCCGAGTTGTTCGGGCGTTGGGCTGTTCCTGATCTTCCCACACTACGTTGTTCCCTTTCCGGTTCTTCCCGCGTGTGTTCTGGCGTGCCCCTAAAAAAGGCTGCTGTTGACCTCCATAGGGTTGTTGTTGTCCATAAAAACCATCACTGTATTCCTGGTTCCACATTGGTCCGAACTGGAAGGGGTTGAATTGCGGCGGACCCATAAATTGTTGAAAATGGTTTGGTGGTTGGAAACCTCGCCATCCTCTTTGTCTAGGGAACTGTTGGCGCCTTTGTCTCCATCCACCCCTCCGTTGTCTATTTCCCTTGTTTCCACTCGAATTAGAACCTGATGAACCAGTATCTGAAGTATCGCTGTCCGCGTCGCTGTAGCTGTTTTTCGAGACATAATCCACTTTAGTGTACGGATATGCACTCTCTGGAGTGAACTTAGCCACATCTTTTGTCAATTTGTTGGTTTTGCTCTGTTTCAGATTAAACTCGAAATCGGTCATCTGTTGATTTAGTTCATCGAGTCTGGTTTTCAGTTCCTCCGGTGAGATATAGGTTTTCAATTGGACCTCAATTTTATTTATTTCAATTTTGAGTTCCTGTGTAATCCTGGCAGCTGTTTTGATTATAAGGACTAACCAATCTCTTGAACAGTGCCAGGAGATTAGTGACCATTCTTTCTTGAAAATCATATCGTGCTGGAAAATTAGTGGTTCGTTTTTCACAATTAGGCCAGGTGGTGCCATTTTGTTACGGAGGTATTGGGTCATAAACAGCCCATGTAATGCTGCTTTTATTTGGTTACGCCTGAGGTTCAACAATTCATTCCAATCGTTTGTTTGCGGCCCTGTGTCCTGATTGCATAGTCCCTCAAAAAGGTTGCTGTCTGCTAGAATTTTATCAATTTCGTCTTCCGCGAAAGTGAGGCCATGTTCATCTTCCATTATGATGGAACCGCTGGCTTCTTTTTTTACCTAAGTGTGTGTCTATCTATGTGTGTGAAATAGTATGTCTGTGGGGAAAACTCCCGCAGCTGCGCGCTGCCTAGAAACTATTTTTAACAAAGAAGGGAGGTAGAGTACAACGTAGGATTCCTACTCCACGGGCACTGATAAATAAACAAGAAGAATCCTACTACCAGTGTGAAACAGAGGGGGGACATTCAGTGTTGTGTAAAATACCCCTCACACACCAACAGGCCCCTTGGTGTCATGCTTCATCATCGGGGTCTTCGCACCCCGCTAGAGGGATGCGGCACGCTGCGACCTGCGACTACGCGGGAGCGTTGACAAGTTTAGACTATGTGTGGTGTGTGTTGAGTGTGAGTGAAAAGGGGATTAGATGTGAGTGGGAGATGTGATGTGAAATTTAAAAAGTACCTGGCTAGTGGGTAAAATGAAAAAAACTTTATTTCGTACCCCTGGCTGGTGCTATTAAAAAGGTGTGCAAAGAAAACGAGGTTTTTTGTCTTAATTAGGGACAGAACCTCTGGTGTGCGTCGACATGTTTCGGTACATGTGTACCTTCTTCAGGACGGGGCACAACTTCCCAACCCTACTCACGTTTTTCTATAAAAAATGGGGATTATTTTAATTTTTCTAAAAAGTGATAACACTCATTAAAGATGGCTACAATGTGCCTACAGCGGTTCTCTGGATCATGTAATTACATGTCCTGAAAAAAGAAAAAAACATTAGGTTTGGTTACCATGTGGTATTGGCTCAGACAGGTGCAGTCACCTGGAGCCCCAAACAGTTAAATAAACCTGTAAAAGAAAAAGACATACTAAACACACAACATATAAGACACAATTAGGATTTTTGTACTTATTGTCCTTGGACATACTCGTGGTCTTTGCTGTCTACTGCCTCATGAGCAAGTCCTGAGCATCAAGGTAGGTAGGTGGATCCACAATCTATAAGGATAGAGAGGTGGACTCAGTGTTGTTGCTTTTACTCACTTTTTACCTCCTCCATACACCTAGATAGGCTGGATTCTGTTGAAAAGAATACTCACGAAATCCGCCTATGTTGGCCTCCTTCTACCACCCTGTGCTGCTCCGCCGTAAATGAAATACGGACGAGTTAGGTGGTATATAAAGGGTGACTGGATGTGTTCCCATTGGTTAATTAGCGGAAATACCAGGAACCATGTATGGAGAATACCCATGTTGCCGCCTCTCTGCATGTGATCTAATCACATGTAACATGTGTCCTCCTGTTATTTGTTCGTTGCCGGGATGTCCATATATGGACTTTCCGCTCATTAGCCACTCACAGACTGTTGTTATGACTAGCGCTGATAGAGCACAGCTGCTGTTCGACTGTGTTTCATGCGTACATGCGCATAAGTTGTTTCCCCGTTACTTCTTCGCGCATGCGCGAAGCCGATTGACGGCAGCGCATGTGCAATGGTGTTTTTTGGTAGTACTGGTCCCAGTGGTTACTGATATAGTTTCCTAGGTATCGAGGTACCTGTTGTATCCCGGGGATGGTCAAGTGGTCCTATTACATCGCAGGGATAATCAAGTGATTTGGCTCCACGGTATATCATCATTCAGTCCTGTGATATGGGTTCCCAGGCGGAACACCCAACGTTGTTCCTTTTGGAACAGGCCTGTTTCTGAAGGTAGTCGTTCAATGACAGTCCAGCGGAGGTCGTTGATGCAGTGCTGTTGTGACAGAAAATGTGATGCCATCTTAGTTGTTGTTTTTTTACAGCGTATATTGCTTTTATGTTCCCCTATCCTTATTTTGACGGGTCTGGTGGTCATGCCTACATATTCCAGTCCGCATGGGCAAGTTATTATGTAGACCACGTTTCTCGTATTGCAGTTCGAAAATTGGCGCTGTTCCCATGTCATGCCATTTCTGAATGTGAGGTTCTTGCTTTTCTGGGTTTGGTGACAGCAACTGCAATCACCACACGGGAAATGACCCTGTATACTGGTCAAATTTTGTCTCGCAGCCTGGTTTTCCCGTGGTCTAGTGTGGACCACGATGTCTTTTATGTTCTTACCTCTCCGATGTGCATGCATCGGTTTCTCAAAATTTAGGTCTCCACAGTTCAGTATACCCCAGTGTTTATCGATGACCTTTGATACCTGGTTCGATATGGTGGAGTAAGTTGTCACACAGATAGGTCTCCTGTTTGTTTCCTTTTCTTTGGGATTTTCTTCTATGAGTGCCTCCCTGTGATTGTTTTTTGCGCGTTTCATCGCTTTATCGATGGTCTTTGTGGGGTACTGCCTTTCCATAAGTTTCGTTCTTAGGTCTTTTGCCTGTCGATTGAATTCACTCAATTCTGTGCAGTTCCTCCGTAATCTCAGAAACTGTCCGTACGGCAGATTTTCCCTTAGGTGCCTGGGGTGAAAGCTGTCGTAGCGTAATAGACAATTCCTGGAGGTGGGCTTAAAGTGGGTAGTGCTTTTTAGCCTTCCGTCCTCACTGTAAATGTTCAAATCCAAGAAGACCATCGATGTGTTTGAAACGGTGCTGGTGAATTTTAGATATTCATTCTGGTTATTTAGCCAGGTTACGAAATTCTTAGCGCTGTTGACGTCACCGTTCCAAATGATGAAAATGTCATCAATATACCGTTTCCAGATGCCAATCTGGGAACGGTAGGGGTTACCTTCATGTAGGATTTTCTGTTCCTCTAGATGGTGGACGTACAGTCCTGCCAGGCTCGGAGCAAAAGTACTTCCCATGCTTGTTCCATGGGTTTGCAGGTATAGTGTCTCCTTGTACTGGAAGAAGTTGTCTTTCAGGGCCATGGTGATACACTCTAAGACCAGGTTTCTTGGTGTCTGATACTTCCAAGGTTGGCTGAATAGTACCTCTTCAATTATCCCTAGTGTCTCTTCGTGGGGCAAGCTTGTGTATAAACTTTCCACGTCGAGACTTACTAGGAGCTGCGTGGTTGGATCAAATGTTTGATCTTCCAGGAGTTGTAGGACCGACTTAGTGTCCTTCAAGTATGTATTTGTAGCTTGTACCATTGGTCTGAGGAAAGCGTCAGAGAATTTTGATAAAGGTTCCAGGATAGACCCAATACCAGACACAATTGGTCTCCCTGGTGGGTTGTCAATGTTCTTATGTATCTTGGGGATACAATAAAAGCATGGTATCTTTGGGGTAGGTTGTTGTAGGAAATCAGCTTCCTTCTTGCTGATCCAGTCATGGGCTAGTCCTTCCTCTACCATGCCACCGATTCGTGTGCGTAGTCTTTCTGTTGGGTCACTCTCCAATTCTTTATAGTTCCGTTGGTCAGACAGAAGGTGCAGGCATTCTTTATCATATGCTTCAAGGGTTTGTAACACTATTGCTCCCCCTTTGTCTGCTGGTTTTATGACGAGCTCACTGTTGGCTGTCAATTCTCGAAGGGCTCTCTGTTCCTCTCCACTTGTGTTGTAGAAGACATTTCTTCCTTGGGTGTTCAGTTTGTTGACCTCTGTGACCACCGCTTTCTCAAAGGTTAGGATCTCCACTGGGATACCTGCATCCGGAGGGGTGAAGGTTGATTTTAGTCTCAGACCCGTATCTGTCTTTTCTTCAGGTAGAGGTTTGTCCTTAAAAAAGGCCTGCAGCTTTAGTTTCCTGAAGAAGTCTTGTAACTCCACATTAAGTTTAAAAACATCCGGTTTCTGGGTGGGAACATATCCCAGTCCTTTATTTAGGATGTTTTTCTGCGTCACTGTTAATGTGATGGGTGTGGGGTTCACCACTAGGTCCCTTTCTTGCTGGTGGAAGGTTGGTTCGGAAGTGACCCCGTCATGCTCCGAGTTGTTCATAATTACATGATCCAGAGAACCGCTGTAGGCACATTGTAGCCATCTTTAATGAGTGTTATCACTTTTTAGAAAAATTAAAATAATCCCCATTTTTTATAGAAAAACGTGAGTAGGGTTGGGAAGTTGTGCCCCGTCCTGAAGAAGGTGCACATGTACCGAAACATGTCGACGCACACCAGAGGTTCTGTCCCTAATTAAGACAAAAAACCTCGTTTTCTTTGCACACCTTTTTAATAGCACCAGCCAGGGGTACGAAATAAAGTTTTTTTCATTTTACCCACTAGCCAGGTACTTTTTAAATTTCACATCACATCTCCCACTCACATCTAATCCCCTTTTCACTCACACTCAACACACACCACACATAGTCTAAACTTGTCAACGCTCCCGCGTAGTCGCAGGTCGCAGCGTGCCGCATCCCTCTAGCGGGGTGCGAAGACCCCGATGATGAAGCATGACACCAAGGGGCCTGTTGGTGTGTGAGGGGTATTTTACACAACACTGAATGTCCCCCCTCTGTTTCACACTGGTAGTAGGATTCTTCTTGTTCAATTATTTAAAGATCTGCTCTTTAACCATGGTCAATTCAGCAAAAGAGGCTTTTTTGTAACAACAAATATCACTAAGATGTTTCAAAGCCTCCTCCATATACATTGTATGGGGCCAAAGGACTATGTTCCGACCCTCATCAGCTTTATTCACAATAATATTTTTATCATCACTGGTTTTCTTCATAAGGCGAGAATATTGCTGTTCTATATACTGCCTATATTTGTTTTTCTGCAGACATGACTTATGAAGAGCTTTAAGGTCTTCAGTAATACAATCCCCCAAAATATCTGTGACATCCCTAGCCATCATGGGGATAAATCTAGAAGGTGGACAGAAATGTGTGAGGTCTGCCCTCGTAGTGATAATACCCATGCTCTGGAGGTCATCTTGTGTATTGGAGGGCAAAACATCATTAATTTCAGCAAATGTATTAACAGTCCTTAGCACAGGAACATCAGACACTTGGAACTGCAAACTCGGTTGGATATCAGCATTAATAGATAAAGCTCATACATTTGCATTATTTAACTTGTGATATTTTAATAGCTTTAACTTTCTAATAAATTTGAAAACGTCAACACGAGATTGGACATATTTAAAGCCAGTCTAAGGGCAAAATGAGAGTCCCAAAGCCCAAAGTTGCATTTCTGTAACATTTAAATCCAAGTCAGTCAAATTAATAACAGTATTAGCAGCCGCTGTACTGTTCATTCCAAATTCTGGTTCCCCATTCCTCTTTTTTTCTAGTTGAACCCGCAGCGCTTTGCGCCTCTGTTTGCGCTGTTCATTCCTCCTGCGGCATTTGGATTTTGGGGTATTCTCGGCCTTAATGTTTGCCGACGGTCCTCGATTATAAACCCCAATTCCTCTAAGGGCTATAATTAGAAGGCATTTGCTGTTGTTGGTTCGCCTCACTAACATCTGATTCTGCACTGCTGATAATTGAGCTGGCTTCAGAGTCAGAGGACACCACATTGCTTTGAATGATATTGGTTTGTGGATGTTGCACTTTCCCACTCATTGCTTGCCTTTTGACACCATCAAACTGCTTTGAGAACGTAAAAATGTGACCTGTTTCATAGTCCCGATTGTCTCAGGCAAACTTCATCACTTTTCGATTTGTTATCACGTTTCATGCTTTTTTAAGCGCTTTTTGATGTCATCTCTGCCCTTGTTCACTACGTCTTTTAAATTAGGGGCATCTAACTCCAGATTTAGTAGGTCAATCTGAGCCACAATATCATGTCTGTCGATTTCGGAATACTTGATTAGAATGCACACATGTTCATCGATGCCTCTAAGTTATTAGTAGCCCATTCCTGTAACATTAAGGGGTTGGGGTTCTCAAAGGATGGAGCTATAATAACCTGCAACCCCCTGGGTACTCTGCCAGCCTCCTTATACGTTTCCAAAGATTTCTTTTCCCACCATTTGGTGAGCTCGGTACGTTGCAATTTTTCACGTTTTTTTAACATCCTTTTTACATCCTTACTGTCGTTATTTTGTACATTGCTCTGCTGAGCGGTTATCACTGGCACATTGGCAAATAATGCATCCGCTACTTCCTCGCGGTTCCGTAGTGCATCTGTTGCGGACGCCATTGCGTTAATTTGAAGTATAACTGTATTGCACAATTCAAAATTACTAAAACCCCCGCCAAACACAATGTCACTTACAGGGGTTTTAGGTTTCCTGATATCTTCACACCCGACAGCTATTTGAAAAGTGCTTCAGCTCCCCACGCGTGTTAAGAATGGCTCACCTCTCGTGAGAAACCAAGACGTTCCCGGAGTCCTCCGACGCCAAGAAAAACACTCGATTTTCACTCCCGGTTTCACCGTTCTACAGCGCGGCCACTAGCTTCCTGGTTGCTGTAATGCGGGGGGCTGGGCTTGCATAAACTCCTTCCGGGTAAAGTACAAATCGCACACGGTGATCACTGCTGCCGAATCCCAGCCCAATAAGTGAAGAGGGCCCGTTATAGCGGTTACAGCACAACCGCTAAATTCACGTAAACCACCAAGTCCTGCCCACATCAGAATGCTGCAACAATTGATCAGCGATGCTTGCAGGAACGGACCACCACTCAGGTTTCGATTTTCTTAAAGTGCGTTTATTGCTCCATTCTTCCCAACATGACGCGTTTCGACCGGGTCTCCCCGGTCTTGATCACATGACATGCTTAAAATCCAGCGTTGTTTAAATACTCAATGTTTCCATGCTTTTCCTCCAAACAATGATCATAGAGGTAAAAGACAGACTATACGTGTATGGGGTACAGGTTTAGAAGACATCCCACTTTACATAATATTCAATTTATATGATTGTTGAGTTTTCAAACACAAAGCTTAAAAAAAACACAGCTGAAAAGGTAAAGAGGTAATCTATAATCATAAACACCACTCCCAAATATTTACTTAGTGCTGTAAAAAGATTTTTAAATTGTGCATAAATAATACACAAATGTGATATATACATGTAACTTGTCAACCACTAATCCACACCAGATGTCCTAAATCTGCCCTCCATTGTCACACAACAATACTTTGTTGTGTAAATTCTCTGATTAAGAACCTGAGTACCTCCATTTACTAATTTTTGAGTCAGGATAAGGCAAGAGGATGGAAAGGAGGCACCTCTAGTCTAGATCTGCTTATTTATCCTTCTGTATTGTGTTACATATTGGGAGAGACAGATGGACAGTCTTCCATTTTTATCACTGGACTTTAAAGTGAGGCTAACTTAAGAAGGGGCACCATTGATATTGAGAACTTGCACAATTGGGTCAACGGCAAAGATAAAGCTCCTTACACTTTTATTGAGCTTCAAAATGTCCCGTACAAACCCAGGGAGAGAAACTGGGATGTCTTAGCCTTCCACAGAGGATGGGGTTTTACGTCCTCCAATCCATCTCTAGTTTGTCTAGCATTGAAGATTAATCTTAAGACATTTCCCTCAATGCCGGCACTCGCTATGGTCATGCCTCACCAGTGATCCATCTCTTTAAGGGGTTTTCTCTCAAAGGGCAGTTCTCATCAAGGATAGTTCTATTAAAGGTTTGCTCTCACACTGGAACCTGACCTCTCAGGCAGTTGACACTAAGCAGTGCTTAATTTAACAAGGCGGAGGACTCACGATCATCTACAAAAACACGATTGACTGCACCACCTCCACGTACTTGAATACCAACTGCATGGAACACCTCCACTTGAAAATAAAATACAAATGGACTACAACACCACCCTTACCTACCATCCTGTGGTCCCCCAAGCGGGATTCTACAACCAAATCGCAGAATTTATGTGCTCCCTTCTCCACCAGATCAACCAACTACACCCTTCTTGGAGACCTCAATTTCAACCTCGGAGAAACTACAGAACATAACTCCACTGCCCTCCTCGACAGCCTAAGCAACCTAAGACTCACACATCTTATCAAAGGGCCACAACACACAGCAGGCCACACACTCAAGTCTATTTTCTCCTCCAACTACAATATCACCACCACCCATATGACCCCGCTCACATGGTCCTACCACTACATCATACATTTCAAGATACCCGCCCAACAAGCAATCCCACAAGAAAAACCCAAAGCACAATTAAGACACTAGGACAAAATGTACAAAGACAACTGAACCAACACCCTACAGGAACTCCCACCCAACCACACTGGGAAACTTCTAATTAATGGCTCACTGGGGGGGCGTGGCCAAGATAGTGGCGGAATAAGACGTGCTTTTTCCAGCTCCTGCCCGCCGCATCTTGAAACAGCATAGCACGGGCCCCTTGCAGACCCCCACCAACTGAGGAGACACTGGGTCTCCCGTGGAGTGCCCCGGACCCAGTCTGAACCTGCCAATTGACCCAGATGGGCTGCGGAGGGTGTCCTTTGGTCCTGGCTGGGAGGCTGCCCCGGCGCTCCCAGTGAGGGAGGCCTCGACAACGTGGTGGGTCACGCTACGGACCACAGAGGCCAGCATCCAGCCTCACGGCTATGCCAGCACATTGAGGAACCCTTTGGTGGACCCGCACCCGAGTTCGGCCCAGGGACCCGCTGAGGAGCTGGCCCCTGGGTGGACCTAGGGGCGGAGCTGCGGGGGATCCTTGCAAGGTGCACAAGACCGCGGCCTGTGGGTGGCTTCCGAGGACCCTGTGAAATGGGCTCAGTCACCAGTCAGGCGGAGCTGCGGCCTCTCAGTGCGAGTCGAGTGCTGTCCGCGGCCTGGTCCACTGGATATCGGGCTAGGCCGCGCAGACCCCTGGCTGGCGGTTTCTTGAAGCCCAGGCGGTGAGTTGAACTGAGTGGCTGCGAGCTACACAAGGCCACGGAGGGATAAGGCGTGCCGAGTGTGGGCAACCGCGTGTACCTCGTTGGGCTCCTCAGCCACACGGCACTCTGCTCTGCGCGATTCCCCGAGGGGGCCTCTACATGGACCTGGGACTTGACGAGACCTGAAAATCAGAGGAGCTGGAAGTAACTCACCCGCCCAGAAATTGCAGGTGCGGGGGAGTCGTACGTGCCGCCACACGAGGAGCACTGGCCAACCACAGTCCCCGGCTGGGGGGTGCGGCACTGATGGGCTCCTAGGAGTGGCTTGCGGGTTGCTACTCTGGGGCTAGAAGAGGCCAGGAACCGTCGCTGGGGGGAGCCTGTTGGAGGAGATCCCACATGCCGGAGCGGGAAGGTGACACCGGAGAGTGCTGTCACTGGTGCCCTGCAGCCTACGCACTGTGCGAGAAGCCCCCATTGCCATGGGCCTGGATCCACGTGGAGGTGTCAGTGCTGGGAGTCCGAGAAGTGGAATCCGGGGGTTGCCACCTGGGGGTCCGGTGCGCGACCCCTCGACACTAACCTGACGCCCTGTGCCATGCAGATTAGAGGACCCTTCACCTCGGAGTGAAGACCGAGCGCGGCAGGGTTGGACAGCGGTGACACTTAGCCCCCCCGAGGGGTTGAAGCTGCGTCAGTCCCCCAAACCAAGAGTGGTGGGACAGGTCAAGACCAGCTGACCCACGCAGCACAAGGGCCGGTGAGCCCATCAAAGAAACGCTGACCTCTCATTTTTGTGGTGATATCCACGTGGTGGTGACCGGTGGGTGTCGCCGCGTGACCATTCACTCCTGGCTGCAGAGAGGCCCGGCCCCCCCGAGTCGCCCCCCTGACTGACCGCTGCCCCATCTCAATTTACCCAAGATTCCCAAGAAGAATGTCCAGATCTAGGGGCACGAAGCCGAAGACCATCAAGGATATCTTTGGCCAGTCATAGTCTGACCCTAAGATGGTGAGAAGTTGTCAGCGACATCTGGAGATGAGACAATTGCAAAATCCTTCCTGGAGTCCCTCTTCCTCACGCTTAGGGAAGATATCCAGTCGGTAAAGGTGGAATTTGCTACTGAACTCAAAGAAGTCCGGAGAGATGTTGATAGTGTTGGGGAGCGAGTGGCTGCACTCGAGGAGAAAAGCGACATAGCTGTCTCAGACCTGACTACTGCAGGAGGTAATCCGGCTACAAGACCAACATATAGACATGCAGCTGCACTTGGAGGACATTGAAAACCGCTCTTGAAGACACAACATCAGAATCCGGGAGGTTAAAACATCAGAAGACACCTGTGAACTATTTACTTTTGCCACTGGCCTTTTCTGGCACATACTAGGAGACTCCTTTGAGGCAGACATTATATTGGACAGAGCACACAGAGTGGGCCCACCTTGTGGCCCCAACGCCCCGCCAGCAGACATCCTGGTGTGTGTCCAAGACTTCAAGACCAAAGAGGCCATTCTCTCTAAGGCGAGGACGGCCCACCCTATCTCTTTCCAAGGAAAATCTCCTGTGCTCTATCAAGATCTAGCGTTGACCACGCTGCAAAGGCGACTGCAGTTTCGTCCTGTAACGGAACATCTCAGGGGGCTAGGGGTCTCATACTCCTAGGGTCACCCCTTCTGACTGATATTTCAACATGGGGGTAAGCTGCATCAACTGCGATCCTTACAGGATGCCTGCAGGCTGTTGAGACTGTCACTACCTCTGGAGGAAGACGACGCAAGCGGCCCGAGCTTATGGCCGGAGATCTCACCATTGGGCTGGCAGCGACAGGGTAGGAGAAGGCACCTGAGGAAGCCTGCTGCCTCAGACATTGCTAGGGGTCAGAAGGAGGCGCTGACTGTGGTAGCGGAAACACTGATGGGGGAGGAATCCGCCATTGGTTGATGGACGCACTTGGAGGCCCTGAATCTTCTTCCTCTTTAAGCTCCTCTGCTGTCCATTGGGGGCGGCGGGTGGAGAAAATGTTCTTGTTCACCGTACCACGGACCCCATCTCACAGTGATTCCAGTTGTCCCGGGACAACAGACTTTCTTTTCATGGACTATTTCTTGTTCACATGTTTTTGGGGTTTTGTTGAGTTGGGGTTCCCTCGTCCACCTTTCCTAGTTACCCTTTGGAGACCCTTGGCTCGGAGACCGCGACCAGGTACTCCGGCCCCCACTCTGTACGCATTGGCCATCCGCTCACACCATGCTGTACCTGGATCACAGTTCCCAGATGCAGTCTGACCCTGTCAAGGTACTTACAGTTAATGTAACAGGCCTGAGCAACCCCATTAAGCGTAGGGCTGTCCTTCACTTCCTGGAACACTCCAAGGCAGTATCTGCCTCTTCCAGGAGACTCACCTCCTTGCGAAAGATCATCACAGATCGAGATCCAAAGTATTTCCCACACAGTTATTCTCCTCTAACACCTCAAAATCAGCAGGGGTGGCCATCCTGGTCTCCCGATCCTTCCCGGGTAGGGTCTTACAGAAAGAATCCGAAATAAAGGGTCGACTACTCACCTACCGATTCTCCCTTGGGAATTTGCACTTTGTGTGGGTTCCATATATGCCCCTAACGAAGGGTAAGCCAAATTTCTCCATAAGGCACTTAGTGAAGCGGCTGCAACACAGGATAGGCATTTACTACTGGGGGGAGATCTCAACATTGTCTTTGATAATGCAGTAGACCGCTCCCACCAAAGAACGACACAGGTTGGGGTACTGACACCTGCGGGGCGGGAACACCTCAATGACCTGGGACTCCTAGATTTATGGCGCCACTTTCACCCACATACACGCAGCTACACATTTTACTCGGGCGCTCACAAAACGTATGCGCGTCTGGATTACTTCCTCTGCTCCGCATCCATGCTAGCTTATGCGGCAGACGTGGAGATACTGACGGCTTCCCTTTTGGATCACTCCCCTGTTCTCACCACCCTGCAGCTGCCGCGCTCCCCACCCTTTATTCAACACTGGCGCTTGCGTAACACCCTGCTGCACACCCCGACAGTGGTTGAAAAATCCGGAAGTCCATTACTGATTTCACTGCGCAGAATACTAACCCCGACACTTCCTTAGTGATCCAATGGACGGCCTTGAAGGCAGTCATTCGTGGTGAACTCATAGCTATATCTTTTGCTCAGAATCGAGAACGTAGCCGTAAACGAGCGGAGATCACACAAAGGATGGCGGAGCTTGAACAGCTTCACCAGAGGACGGGCGCCTCCAGAGCCTGGCGGCAGCTATGCACGGAGAGGAAGCAGCTGGCAGCCCTGGATCGGGACAGGGTGGAGTATGCGGCTCCCAGGCTCCGACACTCTTTTTTACACCAGAGGTGACAGGTGTGGCTTCTTCTTAGCAAATAAGTTATGTGAGACCCGACAGCATCAGGAGTCCAGACCATTCGGACGCCCACGGGGAACTCTGTCTCTGAAGACGCGGAAATCGCTGAAATGTTCTGCGACTTTTATGCGGACCTCTACAAGAGGGATTCGCTGGATAATCACCATAGCGCGGGATATATAGCTGCAGCAAACATGCCTGCCTTAACCCAGGCGCAAGCTGACCACTTAGATAGAGCTATCCAAGCGGAGGAGGTGATCGCAGCCATCTCCTGCCTTAAACTGGGCAAATCACTAGGCCCGGATGGCTACACAGCCGTCTTTTATAAGACGTTCTGCAACCTACTAGCTCCTACGTTGACAGCACTGTTTAATACATTTGAACAAACAGGTACCATCCAGGGGGAGATGTTGGAGGCAGTAATAGTTGTTATCCCTAAGCCAGGGAAAGACAGGACCATGTGCAGCGCATACAGGCCCATCTCGTTCCTAAACATGGACATTAAATTGTACATGAGCAGTCTGGCTACGCGCTTGACACCGTATATGGCCCAGCTTGTGGAACCCGACCAGGCCGGCTTCATTCCACAGAGACAGACCAGTGACAACACCAAGCGCATCTTGCATCTCATAGAGAAGGCGTCCCCACACCGGGCGAATACATGCTCCTAGCCATCAATGCAGAGAAGGCCCTTGACCGGATGCACTTGCCCTATCTGGAGATGGTTCTGATGGCTGCCGGTCTCGGGGCGAAATTCTGTAACCGGATTCTGAATTGCTATCGCTCCCCCATGGCGATGGTCCGAGTTAACGGCCACACCTCTTCTCGTTTCCCCATTGGTAGAGGTACCCGACAGGGATGCCCCTTGTCGCCTCATCTTTTCGCGGTCTATATGGAGCCCCTGGCACTTAGGATACGATGGCAACCTCTTATAACTGGAATCAAATTTGGAGGGGACACGCACACCATCAGCCTATACGCCGATGATGTCCTCCTTTCCCTTTCGGACCGGATTACATCTCTGCGCTCCCTCTTCATAGAACTAGATAGATTCGCGCACGGCTCAGGTTTTAAGATCAATATGTACATATCCATGGCCCTTAACATTTCCCTCTACGCGCACATCCTTGCCTCCCTCCAAGAGGGACATCCGGTTCAGTGGGCTGACACCGCGATCCCCGATCTGGGAATTCAGCTAGCTCCCACTATCCAAGCCACCATCGCTATAAACTGTGCCACTCTGCGTACCCACATCCACTCAGAACTAAACGGATGGAAACACTGCATGATTTCCTGGCTGGGTAGGATTGCAGCTACCAAAATGACGATTCTCCCCGAGATTTTATATCTCTTTCAGACCCTACCTCTCAGGCCCCCGTTGGGCTGAATCCAACGAACTCTAAGAGATTTATTGCGGTTCATCTGGCATTGCCGCAAACCTCACTTTCGACATCAGATAGCGATCCTACTATCTGAGAAAGGTGGAGTGGGGGTGCCAGGCCTCCAGTTGTACTTCCACTCTGCCCAACTCAGATATCTTGTGGAGTGGCAATGGCTGGAATCAGAAAAGCACTGGCTATTTCAGGATCAGGCAGTGGCAGGTAGACCACTACAGGGCGTTCCCTTTCTCCGCAGGCATCACCGCCCACCTAACTTGTATGCATCATTCATTACGAGCACTATCATGGACTCCTGGGACCGTACCAATGCCGCCACCCAACTGACTACTTTCCCGTCGCCTTTTACACCGATATTTGTCAAGCCAGATTTCCATCCCAGCACCGACACCCACTCCTTTCAGACCTGGCGCGCTTCCCCCTGTAGGGCTCTAGGTCATCTCTTTGACTATTACCTTCCCCCAGCTCATAGGGCACCATGGACTCTCGGAGATGGAGCGACTGCCATACCTCCAAATTCGGCATTGGGCCCTGCACCCACAAGTCAAACCACACGCACATCGCTTATTGACTGCTTATGAGAAATGGTTCCAACAACAGCAAAGGAATCTTCACCATTGTGGGGTTCTCCAATCCTGCAGCAGCCAACAACGACATCATCCCATCCCAAACACTCTGCAATGACGGCTCAAACTTCTTCTAACAGAAGATTGCAGAGATCGACAACACATTTGACCTACAGCATATGGATACAGATTCCTCCTATCAGACGGACATCTCCTTCATCGCGAAACAGCATCTAAGCAACTGGATGCCCCTCTTGAATGAAGAAACCACTGCCCTGATGAACAGCATCCACTCAGGAGCCCCTTAACGTCATATACAACCTTGGAAGAACCATCATCTCCCCAAGCTCAGCACTATCATCAACACCTCCATAACCACTGCCACCTTCCCGTCTTGCTGGAAAAACGCAGAGGTCAATGCCGTATTGAGGAAACCAACAGCCGACCCCCACACCCTCAGCACCTACAGACCCATCTCGAGCCTGCATTTTCCAGCTAAAGTCATTGAGAAAGCCATCAATACCCAACTCGCAAACCACCTTGACCTCCATCAACTCCTAGACTGCTCTCGATCAGGCTTTCACACCAACCACAGCACAGACACAGCCCTCATTGTGGCCCCCAATGACATCAGAAGCATCCTTGAGCAAGGAGAAACAGTCGCACTCAAACTCCTCGACCTCTCCACAGCTTTCTCTATGGTCTCCCCCCAGTCACTTATTTGAAAGCTTTAGCACGTGAGCATCTGTGGACCCGTCCTCAAGTGGATGTCCTCCTCCCTCACTGAGAGAACTCAATGAGTTAGACACCCCCTACACCTCAGAACCGAAGAAACTCATCTGCTGTATCCCCCAAGGATCGTCCGTAGGCCTAATACTCCTAAATGTCTACATGACACCCCTGGCAGACATCATCAGAGCCTATGGCATCAACATAGTATTTTATGACAATGACACACAGCTCATCATCTCTCTTACCGACTCAACCAGCACTGCCAAAGCAAACTTCACCAGCTGCATGAGAAACATTGCTGCTTGGATGAAAAACAACTGCCTCCATCTCAACACAGACAAAATCGAAGTCCTAAACTTTGGCAGCATCCTCTCCCCCAGGACAACTCTTGGTGGCCGTCCGAACTTGGCCCTCCACAAACCCCAGCGGACCATGCCAAGAACCTCAGATCATCCTGGGCACCAACCTCTACATGAGCAGACAGATCAACACTGTTTTCCTCATCATGCTTCCATGACCTGTGAATGCTATGCAAGATTTTCAAGTGGATCCCACTGAAAACCAGATGAATGGTCACCCAGGCACTTATAACAAGTAGACCTGATTACGGAAACACCCTTTAAATCAGATTCCTAGCCCATGTACTATACTGACTCCAAATCACCCAGAACGCTGCTGACAGACTCATCCTGAATATCATGCAAAATAACCACAGTTCTAACTCCTCAACAATCTTCACTGGCTCCCAGTCCAGTAAAGTTGTAAGTTCAAGCTACTCACCCTACCTACAAAGCTCTCCACAACATCGCTCCAGCTCACTGATTAGAGGCGGCAGACCCGAGAGCAGAGAACAGCCTGGGACCAGGGTTCGATTCCCGACGCGGCAGGGTCTTGGACCAGGATCAGTGGACTCGATAATTCTCGCATCGGTGCCTACTCCAACCAGAGATCACACTCGGCAACTCTGGGCATTAGCTTGCCTCATCTCCACAACGGCCCCTCACAAATGCCGGGGATGCCTGGTTTCACCTTGGAGACTCCCAGGAGGGACTATCTCACAGGGAAAGCCAGGATTGGTTCCCCAGCAGTCTATAGCGCTACGAGGCCTGCAGTGCCGGTAGAAGTGCGCTTTACAAGACACACACAATTACAAATTACCTCAAAGACCACCTCAACTTCTACCAACCCACC